>NW_012267267.1:4346907-4449648 GCF_000151885.1 Dipodomys ordii
CCTTCCTTCCTTCCTTCCTTCCTTCCTTCCTTCCTTCCTTCCTTCCTTCCTTCCTTCCTGTTGAACTCAGGACCTTATGCTTATGCTTTTTTTTTTTTTTTTACTCATAGCTCATGTTTTACTGCTTACACCATGCTTTTAGTCTAGCATTTTGCCGAATAATTGGAGTCTTATAGACTTTTCTATCTGGGCTGGCTTCAAACTTCAGTCCCGCTGATCTCAGCCTCCTGAACAGTTAGGATTATAGGCATGAACTACTGCTACCTAGTCCATCCTTATTCTCTTGTTTCATGCTTACTATTAGTCAGATATGCTAGAAGCCAGTGGATAGGGGGCTCTGAGCGATGTATTTGCAGATATCATGAGCACAGAACTGGACAAAGAATGACTGAATGCTCTAGAAAGGTCAACAAAGACCACTAGAAGTGGTATGCAGGAAGTAGTGATAATGAAGTAAATACATTCACTATAATACAAGTGAATCTGAAAATGTACTGAATTTTAAAAGAAGTAGACTATTTAAAGAGCTGAAACAATTCCACCTATAAAAAAGAAATGACACATCAAGCAACAATGCACATTTAGAAACAAAAACAGATATCAAACTTGGGAATGGCTGCTTGTGGTAGGGGAGAATAGGGATTGGAGGAAATGAATAAAAAGATAAAGAACAGATCTATCTATTCAAGGATCAGTGATGATAATGTGTCATGAATAGAGGAGAACAATTAACTTCCTGTAGAAATGCCTAACTTAGGAGGCTGTGCTGGATGTAGTGGTACATGTCTATAGCCCTAGTTATTTACAAAGCAGAGATCAGAGGATTCTGGTCTAAGACCAGCAAGGCAAAGGTAGTGTTAGACTCTGTCTGAACAACAAACTAAGCATAAGGTCTGTGGATGTGACTCAACTGGCAGGAGTGCTTGCCTACCTTGCACTGGCAATGTGTAAGGCCCTGAGTTTAATGCTTACTACTATGAAAAAAGAAAGAGGGGAGAAAAATCGATTTGGTGTTCATTTTTCTGGCTGTGAGTGAGGAAGAAAAGGATGAGAGCTTGAAGTGGGAGGCAGGTGGGCATTCTGTATGTTTAGCCTCTTTAGTTCTACTTCAGTTCTATACTCCACTTCACTGAAACACTTGATCTACACAGCATAATGATTGAAGACCTGGACCTTTTTTTTTTAAAAATCATATTGGGGTTTGAACACAGAGTCTATGCTCTACCATTTGAGCCAGATCTCTAGTCCTTTTTGCTTTAGTTTTTCTTTTCAAATAGAGTCTCACACTTAGGGACTATAATCCTCCTTTTAATACTGTCCTACATAAGTAGGATCCAGCTTTTAATTAGTTGAGGTGAGTCTCACTAATTTTTCTTCACAGACTAGCCTTGAGCCACGATCCTTCCAATATCTATCTCCTGATTTGGTAGGAGTACAGGACTGAATCACTGTGCTTGGTAGGTCTGAGCCACTATGCTTGGCAGGATTGGGCCATTTTTATGTTCTGGCTTGGTGACCAAGAAAGAACATCTCCAAATAATCATGAACCACTTTCTCAGTTTGAAGACTGACTTTAGGAAAATACTACCTACCATTGATGTTCTACCTCGGATTAGCTGCAATCTCCATAAATGGTGTCATTTTGAGGACAAGGTAATTGTCAGGTGGGGCCTGTGCTGATACAGTCCTGGCTGTAATCTCCAAGTTTGCTTCAATGTCAACAGGCATCTCACTTGGCTTATGTGTATGCACAATGGGATTTGGGATTAATCAGAGGGGCTGGAGAATGCCTGGCTCTGGAAGAGCAGTGGGATGTGTATTGGTCTGAGGGTGCTTGTTTCTAAGGTTGTCTTTACACAAGCACAATCTTCTCCAATGTACAATGCCTGAGTGAGGCTAGGTAATAAGTGAGTTCACTCAGTGATAAGCGCAGCAGGTAGATCTTGCAAACTAGTCTGATGCTGGGGCCCCTGGTGTCCTGGTACTCAATGGCCAGGCTAGAAGGCTTTCTTGGTCCGCAAGGATAGAAAGATTTAAGACGTAAAAGGCAGGTGAAGGTTGGGACTGACCGATGAATGGACTTAGGTAAGCTTCTAGTGAGCAAAGGCCCAAGTATAGAAGTGGGCACTCCTGGGCTGGCACTTCCTTGTTGTCCATCCCATTGGGGTCCCGCAGTCCCTCCATTCCTTTGAACCTGTGCCCCAAAATGAATAAAGAAAGCCTCATTTGCCTGCTTTTTCTCAGTATTTGGCTTTTGCATCCCTTTTCATTTTTTTTAATCAGTAAGGATTGTTTGACCAATAGCAAATGAAAATAAAAATGAGCTTGAAAACTAATAGCGAAATGATCATATGACAGTATTAATAATTGGTGAACAGCACCATTCCAGTTGCCTCAGTTGATGGTCTGCATAGGTTTATAAATTATTGTCCCTGTTGGCAGACAAAGAAACTGAATGTTGGAAAGGTTAAGAAATGAGCTCAAGGTCACACAACTAAAATGTGGAGGAGCAAGGAACAAAAGAACCCAATCCTGTTTTCTTTCAAAACTGGAGATTCTTTCTACTCAGCCACATTGCCTATAAAATGAGGAGGGCAATATCAGTTGCCCTGCTTGCTTTGCAAGCCTGTGGTGGGGGATCAAATGAAACTGTAATTGGGAAAGCACTTTGAAAATTGCAAAGCGCTATATAAATATATGGTATTATTCTAATGTATCACTGGCCTACAAAAACATCGCTCAAACATTTCATTTAAGAGAAGACACACCAGGCCATTATTCAATAAGATAACACCACATGTGATCCTTTTATCATTCTAAGAATGTTTATGAAGTCCACAAAACCAAAGCCATTAGGAAGGTTTTGTTTTTTGGGTAGGCTCAGCAAACTTGGAGTAAGCTCAAGAAGGCTTTAAGACAGCCAGGAAGTATAACTGAAGTGTCAGAGAATTAATTGTCTTTCACAGGCTCTGGGAGAGGAACTTGCATACTTCTGATACATTAGACCATTTGTGGGAGTTGTATTCAAGGCTATAATGGGAAACCCCACTGGTACTAAAGAGAGATATAACAGTAATACAAAATGATAGCAGTAATTTCAACCAGTCGAGCAAGGTGGAGTGTAGGGCATTCAGCCAGATTTTCTTTTTAGTAGATATAACCTGAGCAAATTACTGAATCTTTCTGTGTCATTCTTAGTTTCATATTGGGAAAATGGGAATAATAATAACACCTACCACACAGGCTTGTGCTGGAATCTTTGATACTGATCTCGGCACATAGTAAGTACTTAATGAAAGTTGCCTCGTGCTCATGCTGTTGTTATGCTTAATTAAACTTACAACATGTTCATAAATAGCACAAGGACCTCTCATATGCAACGCTAATCATCTTAACAACAATCAAATGAGAGTTTATCACACCAAGCCATTTTATAGATGAGGAAACTGAAGTCCAGAGCACTATTGTGTAATAATTTGAATCGCTCAAATGAGAGCAATTATAATTTCTCCAGGCCTGATGGCTAATTGCAAGTCCTCTGTATCTGGATCTGATATTGAGAATGGGATAGACAATTTAGTGTCTGTGTGTGTGCGCATGTGTGCGCCCGCACCCGCGCGCCCGAGCGCGCATGCTCCCATACATACTACTGGTACTTGAACTCTTGGTGCTGTTCCTTAGCTTTGTAGCTCAAGGCTAACACTTTTACCATTTGAACCATAGCTCTAGTTCTTGCTTTTTGGTGGTTAGAAATAGGAGTCTCATGGGCTTTCATGTACAGGCTGGCTTAAAACCACAATCCTCAGATTTCAGCCTCCTGAGTAGCTAGGATTACAGGTGTGAGCCGCTGGCGCTCAGTTTCACCCACACTTCTGAGAGAAGAACAACAGCAAGAAGGGAGTCCCCTCAAGAAACAATGGCTAAGAAAGCTGTGGGTAGCCTGTCAACACCTCTCACAGTTTGTATTGAACTCAGGAAGATTCTTGAAGTTACTTTGAACTAAATTTTAGTTTAAGACCTGAATATTCAAAATGGATGGATTATGAGGCTGGTAAAGAATGGTCCAGTTTCTAAGTGAGTAAGGATGATACCACACCAGCTTGTAGCATTAAAACCTCCTTTAGCTCCCCTTATACAAAAGAAGATACTGCTATATCCTTTAACATTATAGTTTAAACATTTAAGAGTTGCTGTTCCAAAATCTTGGTTTTGAATTAAAGTTAATTTCTTAGAACCACACTTTCCTTATCTACTAAATAATGCATCCTTCCTAGCTAATTTTAATGCTCAAGTAAAATAGAAAATGATGAAGTACACCTTGTCTGTGTAGTGAACAGGTTAATAAATCTTAGTTCTCTTCCTTTTTAGCAAGGTACAGATAACTCTTTTTTCCATATTTTTTATTGTAAAAATACTGTACAGATGGGTTACAGTTCTATGAATAGGGTAATGAGTACATTTCGTATCGAACATTGTTACCTCCTCCTTTGTTTTTTCCCTACCATCCCTTTCCTCCCCACCTTCCCAACTCCCCCCTCCCCCGAAATTGTAAAGTTCATTTTCAACAGTGTCTTGTACATCTCATTGTTACAATGGGTCAACCTGTATCCTTATTTCAGCATTTTGTTATATCCCTTCCCCTCCCCAAATTAGAAAAAATATATATACAAGATGCAGGGTACTGGAATCAGATACAGTGAAAATGGAGGTTATATCGTGGGGGAAGAACATACAAAAGAATCACATTGTGCATTATAAGTGTACGTTAAAAGCAATAGCAAGAAAGAAAAAAACCACTTGTGTCCCTGTCTTGGGGTTCATTTCACTTAACATCATCTTATATGGTCATATGTACATAGCTTTTGACCTTTTATGCTTGTCCTAGACATATAATAGTTACTACAAATATATATATATATATATATATATATATATATATACATTTTCTTGATCCATTCATCTACTGAGGGGCATCTGGGTTGGTTCCATATCTTAGCTACAGTAAATAATGCTGCAATAAACATGGTTGTGCTGGTAGCTTCGGTATGATTTTGTTTGTGATGCTGGGTCATACGGGAGCTCTTTGTGGAGTCTTTTGAGGAACCTCCATACTGCTTTCCTAAGTGCTTGAACAAGTTTACACTCCCACTAACAATGCAGTGGGGTTCACTTTTGGCCACATCCCCTCCAGCATCTGCTGTTGTTAGAGACCTTGATTTTTGCCATTCTAACTGGGGTGAGGTGGAATCTTAATGTTGTCTTGATTTGCAATTCTTTTATGGCTAGAGAAGATGAGCATTTCTCCATGAGTCTAATGGCCATTCTTATTTCCCTTTCAGAGAAGTTTCTCTTTAAGTCTTTAGCCCACTTATTAATTGGACATTTGTTTATTTGAGGATTTGTTGTTGGGGGATTTAATTTCTTGATTCTAAGAATATTTTAGATATCAGACCCTTGTCCATTGTATGGCTAGTGAAGATCTCCCAATCTGTGGGCTTTCTATTGATCTTGCTAGCTATGTCCTTTGCCATGCAGAAGCTCTACAGTTTCATGCAATCCCATTTGTCCAACCTTTCTTTGATTTGTACACATAACTCTTTCTAAACAGGCTTCTGTCTACCTATATTTTTTTTTCTTTCGCTTTCTGTGTGAATTTGCACTATAGGTCATGAAGATTGAGGTAGGATATTTGCAGACTGGGCCCAGAAATTAAATCATCTTACAGAATTAGCCTAATGGCTGGGATAAAATGGCCTCCAAATATTGTGAAATGAGGGTGACAGGATAGTAAGTGATGGGGACATTGGTTAATGTCTTCTCCTGCAGGTTCCCCAGATTTCAGCCACAGACAAAGATCTGGGACTGTTAATTGACTGCATGTTGCCTCCCCAAGCTACTAGTTAGACCACGGAATGCTTGTCCATCCTTGGGGATGTATCATATAGAATAGGATTAAATTACATGTGCAGTGATTGCTTTGGGGCTCAGGCAGAGAACTGTCCCCTAATTTAACATTGGATTCTGGTCCTGTAAATGTTACTAGGGTATATAAATTGGTTATCCCTATTGATTTCATGTTATATCTAATATGTTTCTGATGGAGATCTTATGCAGAGGACCACTGAGGGGCTTCACAAGTTGACTTAGGGATGCATGGAAATTCAGTCTCTCCTAGAATTGCATTCAAGATCCTGAGTTAATGTGCATTTCACTCTGATGTTTCATTTGGACCTTTGCCATGTGCTAAAAATGGACAGAATCAAAATATAAAATCACTTTGGTTTCTATGGTAACATATTGTTTATCTGGCATTGTCAGCTCATTAACTATTCTACCTAAGTGAATTTTCCAACTAAATGAAGCAATACTCATCAAATTCCAAATGGCCTGCTGTCTAATGGAAATCTTTCTTAATATATTGCCCATACCTCTGATGTCTTAGAGAGGGCTACCCTCCAGTCACTGTTAGTTTCTGGATGATACTGCCATCCAGGCCCTGTTATCCATCCACCTAGGGTCTGTTGATACCTAGACTGATTGCAGAATCCATTAAACATTTTGTCTAAGCTGTTAAGCTTTCTGAATCATTGGGTTTGTTCTCTGCCCTCAGAGTAGTTTCTAGTTTATCTGCCTCCATCTCCTTTCTTGCTCTTGATTTGTTGTGTCTAGTCCAATCAGGCCTGGGAAATCTGATAACTTAGCTTGTGAAAGTGCATACAAAAAGACTCTTGAGTGAAACCTTTTCTGCTTTTCTAAAAGACTGAGAACTTCAGCACACCAGTCTGCATTAGCTCACCAAAGCAGTGATGATTCCTGTCTTGGACACTATTGTGTCAGGTATTTGTTTGTCTAATCTGCCAAAGTTGAGTTCCACAAACCCATCCCAATGTTGGTGGGAACCTCCAAATTACTGCCACCAAGGAATTACCTGTAAGTGGCATTTTATAAGACTTTAAGAAAGACTAACCCAATCATTTCTTGTTTATTGCCAGCCTTTGAACAAAGGAAGCAATGGCTATTTAGAAGGACAGGTCCCTGCCCTTGTGGTGCTAAAGGTTGGATGGGGAAGATACGTGGATAATCCCAATAAAGACAATCACCAGATGAAAGACCAGAGTCAGTTTCAAATGGCAGCTGTATTTCCCATGTCTGGAATGTGGGTGACAGGGCTATAAAGGATTTACATGTTCTACTAAAGATGTAAGTTTTTCTCATGTCCAAGATGTCCAAGGAAGGTTCTACATGGGAAGTTCTTGGAAAAGCATAGTGGTGGGTGAATTGTGACATGGAAAGTGGTAAGCAAGGGATGAGCCCTTCAGACATAACATTAAAATTTTATATGTAATTTTCAATATCATCTGTCACCCTTAATCTAAGAGATTCTACCTTAGTTACCCAGAACATCAATGACTGGTCTATGGTTTCTTTTTCTTTTTGTTTCTTTTCTTTCTTTTTTTTTTTTTTTTGTCGGTCATGGGGCTTGAACTCTGGGCCTGGGCACCGTCCTTCAGCTCTTCAGCTCAAGGCCAGTGCTCTACCACTTGAGCCACAGCACCACTTCCAGTTTTCTGAGTGGTTTATTGGAGATAAGAGTCTCACAGACTTTTTCCTGCCCAGGCTGGCTTTGAACTGTGATCCTCAGATCTCAGCCTCCTGAGTAGCTAGGATTACAGGCGTGAGCCACCGATGCCCAGCTTCTGGTCTGTGGTTTCTGCTTTCTCTCTCCTTTTCTTGTGAGTGTTGTTATAGCTTCAAGCAGTCAAAACCTGTAGAAGGCACTAGAGGCCTGGGAATGGCTAGCAGATGCCGCAGCTAGCGGCATCTATAGCTTTGCTATAGAATGACTGCAATGGAATTAATTAATGACTGAGTTATTCTCCATGTTGTACATTTTTTTTTGTCGGTCATAGGGCTTGAACTCTGGCCCTGAGCTCTTTGGCTCAAGGTGAGCACTCTACCACTTGAGCCACAGCACCACTTCTGGTTTTCTGGTGGTTAATTGGAGATAAGAGTTTCATGGACTTTCCTGTCCTGGTTGGCTTTGAACCCTGATCCTCAGATCTCAGCCTCTTGAGTAGCTAGGATTACAGGCGTGAGCCATCAGCGCCCCACCTGTACTTTCTTTAACCTATATTATAAGAGTTAGATAAGATAATGAGCGACAGTCAGACCACGTTCTTTGGCCTGGCCCCAGAGCACTCATCCAACAACAGTTATTTCTAACTATGTCATCTCTACTTTGTCAGGCCACCTGACCACTCTTTGCTTTTTCCCAAGGGCTGTGTGCTCTCACCCCCACTGGACTGTTTGTGAGCTCCTCAACCCTAAAGACCTAGAATGTTCATCTCTGTATCACTCTAACTTAGCTTCATCATGTCCTTCTGATCACTAGTGCAGAGACACCCATATGCTTTCAAAAAGCAACAGAAACTCAGTGTGTGTGTATGTGTTTGTGTGTGTGCACACATGCACTCCTGTGTATATATGTTCCAGTACTGGGGCTTGAACTCAAGGCCTGGGCATTGCCCCTTAGCATTTTTGCTCAAGGATGGCACTCTCCCACTTGAACCACAGCTCTATTTTTTGGCTTTTTGCTGGTTAATTGGAAATAAGAGTCTCTCAGAAATTTCTGCCTGGGCTAGCTTCTAATTGTGACCCTGAGATCTCAACTTCCTGAGTAACTAAGATTACAGACCTGAACCATCAGAACCAAGCAGAAATTCGGTTTTAATTCATCATTGCATGTAAGCGGCAAGAAAACCTAAGGATCGTGTTCCCAGAGGTTTTCACGAGAACAACATTCTCTTTGCATTCTCAGTGTTCCTCAGTCCCACTTGGCTAGAGCCAGTACCTCTGGCTTCAGTTAGCTATTTACATTCTTCTATTTTTATATAAATTGTGCTATATTAGCATATATTTCACACTGTGACTTAGTGTTTTCCAGATCCTTTAAGCTGGGCCATTTGTACATTAGTCAACGTCAACGGAAGTAAAAATCACAAATTGAGTACAGACTATAGCCCAGCTACATTGCCCGTTCTGTCATGCTGAAATGGATCCCTTGTTCTAAGAAGATTTGCTGTGAAATATAGTCTATTTACATTAAGGAGACCTCTGTATATTTAAGGCGTAATTGTTTCAGGGCCTTCATTAATTCTTGAACTCCAAGACCCAGATTTTCTTTTCTTGTATCTTTTCTATAACAGTGGAAGTCAGGGGGTTCCAAAAAAGAAATAACAAATTGGCCTTCATTAAAGTGGAGCTGGAAATGGTTTTCTGGTAATGTGCTTTACAAACAATGAGAGAATCTGATTGTAAATCAACTCCAGGACCAAGCTGTCTCAGGAGCCAGGCTGGGAAGCTCCAGGATGAAAGGTAGTCTGTAATATTATGGAAAAATAAAACATTTCTTTTTTATTCCTGTAATTGATGAAGTGCTTATCTTGTCATACAAATTTAGAGTTGGAAAAGTTCTCAGAGTTCATTTAATCCAGCCACTTCCCAGAAAAATAATCCCTCCCCCAGTATCTCCAACATATGCATGTCCAGCCTTTCACTGGATGGCTGCTTATGGCCACTAGAAGCTCACTTCTTTAAAAAAAAATTGGTTATAGGTACATAGCTATTGAGCTATTGTGATCCTCTGGTATATGGTTATATAAGATGATGCTAATAGAAATGAACTCCAAGATATGGAAACAAGAGGTCTTTCTTTGTTGTTTTTAATATACTGTGTAAAGTTATTTCTTTTTTTCCCCTTTGGTTTATCCCCTGTTGTCACTATATTTGATTTTGGTACCCTGTGTCTTGTATATACATTTATCTGATTTGGGAAAGGGAAGGGGAACAACAAGATGGTGAGACAAAGGGTGAACCAATGCAACAGTGATACAAGATACTATGTTGGAAATGAACTTTACAACTTGGGAGAGGGGAAGTTGTGGGGGGAGAGAAAGTGGGGGAAAATAAGGGAGGGGTAACAATGTTGGACAAGAAATGTACTCATTACCTTACGTATGTAACCGCTCTGTACATAACCTTGACAATAAAATTAAATTAAAAAATAAAAATATTGGTTGAACATTACATACATTGACCGTTTTGTTTATTTTAGGTACAAAATTTAGTAACATTAGTGGAGCTTGAACTCAGAGCCTCTTGCTCAGCATTTTCCAAGATCCATGCCTCCATATCATGATTGTGCTGGTTAAACCAGTTAGAGCTATCTGGGTTTGTCTGCTCATACAGGTTTGGAGCCATGATTCACAGATCTCAGGTTCCTGAGTAGCTAGGATTATAGCCACCCAATGCCCAACACAGTCTAGTTTTTGAACCAATGAATTTGGCTACTCTTAGTACCTCATGTAAGTAGAGTCCTCGAATATTTGTGCTTTTGTAATTGGTGTATTCATTTAGTGTAATATCTTCAAGGTTCATTTGTCTGTGAGAATTCTCTTCTTTTTTAAGGCTGAAAAATAAACTATTGCATGGTTATATTTCACCTTGTTTATACTTCCATCTATCAATATACGTTTGGGTTGTCCTCACATTTTGTCAGTTATAAATACTACCAGAGCCATAGTATATATCGTTGAGTCCCTGCTTTCAACTCTTTTGGGTACATATACCTTAAATCAATTATGGAAGTGGAATTTCTAGGTTGTATGGTATTTTTATATTTCATTTTTTTTCTGGAATTGCCATACAGTTTTTCACAGTGGCTTCACTACTTCGCCTTTTTACATTCTCAAGAACATTGAACAAGGTTTCAAATTTTTCCAGTCTTCTTATTTTTCTACTTTGTTCTTTCTGTATTTTTTTAAGAACTTAAAATTGGAGGCAGTCCTGAAGATTAGACTCAGAGCCTTCTGCTTGCTAGTTAGGTGATGTATCACCTGAGCCACAATCCCCAACCCTTTTTGTTTTGTTTTATTTTTAAGCTATAGTTTTGTACTTATTTCCCCCAGGCTGATCTCAGATTTAAATCCTCCTGCCTCTACCTCTCTAGTAGCTGGGATTAATTGCAAAGAGAATGGACTTGCTTTGAGGCCTAGCTCAGCCACTTATTACTAGATGAATTTAAATATTTAGTCTTTCAGAGCCTCAGAAGTTATTATTATTATTATTAATTATTATTATTTTGGTGCTGGTCCTGTGGCTTAAACTCAGGGCTGGGTGCCAACTCTGAGCTTTGTTGCTCAAAGCTTTGTTGCTACCACTTGAGCAACAGCTTTACTTCTAGCTTGTCTGGGGTGTTTAACTGGTGTCACAGACTTTCTTGCCTGGGCTGCCTTCAAACCATGATCCTCAGATCTCAGTCTCCTCAGTAACTAGGATTATAGGCCACTGGCGCTGGGCTCAGATTTTTTTCTTGTTCTTTTTTTTTCCGTTTGCCGGTTCTGGGCTTGAACTCTGGGCCTGGGTGCTATCCCTGAACTTCTTTTGCACAAGGTAAGCACTCTACCACTTAAGCCACGGAGCCACTTCCAGCTTTTTTGAGTAGTTTATTGGAGAAAAGAGTCACAGAGTTTCCTGCACAGGCTGGCTTTGAACCACAGTCCTCAGATTCAGCCTCCAGAGTAGCTAGGTTTACAGACGCGAGCTGCTGGTGCCTGGCTTATTTGTTTGCTTTTATTTGTAAAGTTTGAATAATAAAGGAGATAATATGAATCTTATTATGAAGGTGGGATGTGGAATTCGGAATCTAAAAATAGAAGACGATCGGTGAACACGGTTTTGGTCAGTTATGTTTTGGGACATAATTGTTAAGTTATCTTCTTCATGCTTTGGTGTAACTTCTATAATTTGTATAACGGCTCCTTTCAATTCATCCATCTTAATTCTACTCTGTATAATGTCATGGGGTAGATAATATTCCTTTTCTGTGTGTCATATACAAGGAGGTAGCCAACAGTCATTCATTAACCTTCCTTTGTTTTGGTCAGATATTCTGGGTCCGGTCAACTGTTTCTTAAATGGTACAGTTTCTTGATGTGTATCAGCTAGTTCTGGACTGCAGTCTATCTATTGGCATGTGATGAGTGGAAATTCTCCTGTCTTTCTCATTGCTTTAGGATTTCTCTCTAACAGTGATGTCCACAGGAAAGAGCAGATGGGAGGCCTCTGACATGCCTCTGACCCTAATTTCTTCCAACATGTCTTTTTCTTCATTGCCTAGAATGCTTGACATCTGTGACACTAACTTTTATTCATGTTAGGATTAATATTATATCATTGTAAATTTTCTCCATTTTGATTTCACTCTCAGCTTAGGAGGAACAAGGAGCTGCCTGCTCCTATGTGCCTTCTTCCTTTATGGTCTTTCCAGCACCCAGCAGGGACAAAGGTTTGGTTTTTTTTTCCATGAAATTAATTTGAGTACCTAGACATGGAACAGCCATGGGATCCTCTAGAGGCATCAGTTGGAATCTAAGCCTCTTCCACTGCTCAAGTACATACATCTAAAGACTTGTCCAAGAAGAGCAGGCTGAGGTGGGTATGTTCTGGCTGCAGCTTTAAGGAGCACTTTGAACTTAGGTCTTTAAACATGAAAGTCTAGGGAGTGCTTCACTCTACCGTACCCTGTCCTGTAATTCATTGACTGTAATGCCAAGCAAAATTGCCAGTTTCCAAATTTGTCCTTAGGAGAATGAATCGAATGCCTTGCAAATACTTGTGTTGCTTCTGAGTGTTCCCAAGCATTTGAACGAATTCTACTTATTTCTGATTTACATGCCTCACCACGCTAAATGTCTTCTCTTTATGAGCTCTTTGGACATCCAAGGAGACTTTATGGTTTTATTATGAACCCTTTTACTCCTAAAACCAAAAATCTTAAACCTCTTTTCCTGAGAAGGGAAGTTGTAATTTTGTCAAGGAAAAGTATTCCAATGGTTCTTTCTATCTCCTCAACTGTGTGTTTGAAAACCTAGTTCCTTGTATATTACTCTCTCAAGCACATGTTTATAGAAGAAAAGGTAAAAGCCAGACTTACTTCCTCTCTTTAAAACACACAAGTGCGTGCATGTGTGTGACTGTGTGTGCGCACGCGCGCACGCACACACACACACACACACACACACACACGGGGTGGGGTGATAATTCACTTTGTTGGCATTTTCATAAGGTACTCTTACAGTTGAAAGGTATGTGAAAGCTGTGTGTAAAATAAAAGCCCTGTTTTAGTAAAGGATTGGTGGATTCCTTTACAGTTGATATACATGAGCTTTATGTGCTCCATGACTTCTACTTTAACCACTCAGAACATTGAAGAACTATGTAGCTGTAGTTTACAACCCTTTTGAGATCATCAGGGTTGTCAGAAAGCTGACTGCATGGTTCATTATGTGATCACATCTTCCTTCACCTATTTTCTATACGTGTATATGGAGTGATGTCACATTGCCTCATAATGAGCACCTCAGCAAGGCATTATAGTAGTGTACAGTGCATTAATAATATGCTAAATGGCAGAGAATGGAGCAAACACCTGTGTAATATGTGAATTATATCATGCAGCCTTCTGCTTAGGGTATTTGTATTTAAAGGGATGGGACCACATACATATCCTAATAAAAAAATCTTTAATTAATGTTAGCTTCACTAGAAGCCGTTGTAATACAGGAGAAAGAACCATAAATCCCAGTCTTATGTGGCTCTTTTTTGGCAGTGACATTTGGAGTGTCACTTTGTAATCCTTGGTTTTTTCATCACTAAAGCACGAATAACACTTGCATAAATTTTTGTGAACACAAATAATGTGCTTTACAAGCATCTACTCATGTTCTCCTCTACTTACCAATCACAACTATCAGCAGCCAAAGATGTGGGTGTAGCTCAAGGTTTAAAATATGTATAAAAACCAGATCCTAGGCTCAATCCCTAGTACCACACAAAAAAAGTAGCTTTGCTTACTCAAAGTAAGCAAAAATGGGGTATTGTTCAAGGGCACAGTGCTGAGTAAGCTGGTCACTGGTGGCTTTCACCTGTAATCCTAGCTACCCAGGAGGCTGAGATCTGAGGATCGTGGTTCAAAGCCAGTCTGTAGAACGTCTATACGGCTCCTATCTCCTACTAATAAACAATTCAGAAAAAAATGGAAATGGCACTGTGGCTCGAGCCTTGAGTAAAATAAAACTCAGGGACAGCACCCAGGCCTTGAGTTCAAGTCTCAAGACTGGTGCTCACGCGGGAGACACACACACACACACACACACACACACACACACACACATTGAGTGAGTGCATGAATACCATTACAAAACTATAGTATGAGCAGCAATATATCATGTACTGCTTATGGGTGCCCAAATTCATCTAGTTCTCAGTACAGGAAAGGAAAGCTTTTTTTTCTGCCTAGGTAAGTTCTACTTATCTTTCAAAACACACTCAAGGATCAACATCTGCTGCAGACATTTGCAGATCATTTCTGCTTGCTCCCTACAAAGTCTTATGAGGTGCTCTTCCTCGGGTGCCCCATCATACTAAGAAGCACTTAGGAATTTCACTTTATTTTCCCCATTCTGCTCATGGTATAAAAATTTAAACATATAAAAGGATATACAGTGAAAAGTAAGTATCTTTCATATCTGGCCCAGAATTAATTCCCTTTCTCAGAGGAAGATACTGTTCTTTTTGCAAAACTCTTATGTGCATATTTTATCATATGATATATCCATTCATGTAAAATGTGTATCTGTAATTTACATAGACATGTGTTATATAGAACATACAAGCACACACAATTTTTAACAGGTTATTTTTTCTATATATGTATATATATATATATATATATATATATATATAAAACAATACTGTGCTGTTCTTTTTTAACTAAATAATTTATTTTGGTTAGTTATTATTCCAAATGAATACATATACAGTTTCCTCATAACAGTTTATAACAGTTGCAATTTATTTGATTGTGGAGTTTGGATCTCCATAATCCATTTAACCAAACCTTTGTTGTTATTTCTAGTTAGTATTATTGTTGTTGTTGATGATGATGATGGTACTGGATCTAAAATCATATACGATTTCATTTCTGTTAAAGGGCATCTATAGGATTCAGCTTCTAAAAGTATAGTTGCTGTTTATAAAATGTTTGCATTTAAATTTTTACATTGCCAAGTTGTACCAATGTTCACTCTTACCAATATGAGTGCTGTTTCTACATATCCTTCTCAAAAGAGTGGGTTATCAAATATTTTATATGTCCAATCAAATTGGGGAAAATGACATTTTACTGATATTTTAATTTATAATTCTTATTGTGAGCTTAACATGTTTTCATGTATTGAAAGCCTTCTTATATTTCCTTATCTAGAAATTGCTGATTCATAGATTTATATCCTTTTGCACATATCCATTTCATTTGTGTATTTTTCATGCCAATACATAGGAACTTTTGATTCATATGTGTTTTTTGCGAGCTCTTTATATTTTATATACATAGGTTTTTGTTATAAAAATGCAGTACAGAAGGGTTACAGATACATGAGTTAAGGTAATGAGTACATTTCCTATTGAGCATTGGTACCTCCTCCTTTGTTTTCCCCCTACCATCCCTTACATCCACAACTCAGT
The DNA here is from genome assembly GCF_000151885.1 of Dipodomys ordii. Taxonomy (NCBI): domain Eukaryota; kingdom Metazoa; phylum Chordata; class Mammalia; order Rodentia; family Heteromyidae; genus Dipodomys; species Dipodomys ordii. The sequence continues at coordinate 4,362,493 of NW_012267267.1, forward strand.
TTTAACATACTATCTTCTACATCTCATTGTTACAATGGATCAACCTGTATCCTTATTTCAGCATTTTGTTATTTCCCTTCCCCTCCCATAATTAGAGAAGTGTATATACAAGATGCAGGGCACCGACATCAAATACAGTGAAAACAGGGGTTATACCATGGGGGAGGAACATACCAAAGAAATAAAAAAAATCACATAGTACATTATAAATACATTAAAAATACCAAGAAATATAAAACTACTTATGTCCCTATCTTCGGGTTCATTTTGCTTAACATCATCTTATATGGTCATATGTACATAGCTCTTGACTTTTTCTGCTTGCCTAGACATATACTAGTTATTGCAAATAAGGGAAACCATGGGACCTATGTTTCTTTGGGCCTGGCTTACTTCACTTAATATAATTTTTTCCAGGTCTTTCCATTTCCTAAAAATGGGGCAATGCCATTCTTTTCGGTGGAGGCATAGAATTCTATTGTGTATATATACCACATTTTCTTGATCCATTCATCTACTGAGGGGCATCTATATGGCATTTACCGTATCTTAGCTATGGTAAATAATGTTGCGATAAACATAATTGTGCTGGTAGCTTTAGTATGGTCTTATTTGTGATCATTTGAGTAAATGCCCAAAAGTAGGATTGCTGGGTCATAGGGTAGCTCTTTGTGGAGTCTTTTGAGGAACCTCCATACTGCTTTCCTAAGTGCTTGAACAAGTTTACACTCCCACCAACAATGCAGTAGGGTTCCCTTTTGGCCACATCCCCTCCAGCATCTGTTGTTATTAGATTTCTTGATTATAGCCATTCTAACTGGGGTGAGGTGGAATCTAAATGTTGTTTTGATTTGCATTTCTTTTATGGCTAGAGAAGTTGAACATTTCTTCATGTGTCTATTGGCCATTCTTATTTCCTCTTCAGAGAAGTTTCTCTTTAAGTTTTTAGCCCACTTATTAATTGGGCATTTGTTTCTTTGAGGATTTGTTGTTGGGGGATTTAATTTTTTGAGTTCTAAGTATATTTTAGATATGAGACCCTTGTCCATTATATGGCTAGTGAAGATTTCTCCCTATCTGTGGGCTTTCTGTTGATCTTGCTAGCTATGTCCTTTGCCATGCAGAAGCTCTGCAGTTTCATGCAATCCCCTTTGTCCAACCTTTCTTTGATTTGATGTGTTTCTGTATCTTTATTAAGAAAATTTCGGCCCGTGCCAAGGAGCCCTAGAGTTTCTCCTATCCCTTCCTGTAATGTTTTCAGGGTGTCTGCTTTGACTTCGAGGTCTTTGATACATTTGGAGTTGATTCTGGTGCAGGGTGATATATAAGGATCTAGCTCTAGTTTTCTACAGGTGTTTAACCAATTTTGCCAGCGCCATTTACTGAAGAGGCTGTCTTATTTTTTAGCTCCCTTATGGAAGATTAGGTGGCTATAGGTCTGTGGGTTCATTTCTCGGTCTTTTATTGTTCCATATGAATTTTTGAGTTGCTTCTTCTATTTCATTGAAGAATGAGGTTGGAATATTGATAGGTATCGCATTGAATTTGTAGATAGCCTTTGGAAGTATTTCCATTTTCATGATGTTAATCCTCCCAATCCAGGAGCATGGGAGGTTTTTCCACTTCCTTAGTTCTGCTTTAATTTCCTTTTTCAGGTTTTTTAAAGTTTTTTTTTTATCGTAGAGGTGCTTCACTTGTTCAGTTAACTCCTAGCTATTTTTTTTTTGTGGGGCTATTACAAAAGGAACTGCTTTCCTGACTTCAGCAGTGTTCTTCTCATTGTTGGCATACAGAAAAGCCATTGATTTTATATCCTGCTACTTTGCTAAAGTTTCAAATCAGCTCTAGTAATTTGGGAGTGGAGTCCATGGGGTTCTTTAAATACATGTCATCTTTCCCTATTTGGATCTCCTTTATGTTTGTATCTTATCTTATTGCTATGGCTAGGAATTATAATACCAAATTGAAGTAGAGAGAGTGGACATCCTTAAGTATAATGCTGGCTCTAGTTTTGTCATACACAGCCTTTATTGTATTGAGGAATGTTCCATGGATTCCTAGTTTTTCCAGAGCCTTTATCATAAAGGGCTGCTCTTTATCTTTTAAACACATCATTTTTTTATTCCTAGTTTGTCAGATGTCTTTATTTTTTCTTTTCTTTATTTTTTGATTCTTATTTTCTTTATTTTTTGATGTAGTCTAGTTAGTCATCTTTCTTTTGGTAGCATTTAGATTTTTATGTCAAGCATTAAAAGGCCTGTTGTTAAATAAATTTTTCCTACATGCTGGAAATATAATTACTTGATGTGGAAGCTAGTGCAGAAGATCAGAAAATATATAGCTAGTGTAGAAGGCTTGTCGGGAGAGACCTGCAGAAGAGGAAGTCTTCTTAGTGGATGATCTCACAGTGAGATCATGATTGAACTCAGGGAGAGGCAGAAAAATAAAACGTATCATTCTGCTTTGCTGTCCCAGAGGTTCCACCATCCACAATACATTTCCTCAAATACCTTGGTCATCCCTGACTGAAAATGACCGCATTCCACATGGGGAGAGGATACATCTTCAGTGAGTAGAGCAACTACTAAGAGCACTGTCTTATCTGCTGGAGATCAAGTTGCCCACCTTGATAGGTGACGCATGAGCAAACAGCTCACCTCATTCATCATGTGCACAGTAGCATTGGTCGTTCCTGTTCACTGCAGTTGACTAGAAAGGTCTCCTGAAATGCTGACATTTGACAGCTCTGGGAACAGGAAGGGCCCTCCCTTTTCACAGGCCAGTGACTCTTGGACACATTCGAAGCATGGTCTTATGTTTTTTTGAGTTCCCAGGCCTTTATCTCTGCCCTACCTCCTTACCACCCCCTGCAGCTGGTTGCCTTAAAGATGCAGGTAGAACTGAATTTTATTTCAACATCTGGGAACTAAACTCAACATTTTTTTCTACCAGATTCAAAAATTAATTGCATTGAAAAATTATATTTTATGACTATATGTATACTCGGTGAAGGAAAGACCAAATCACCAAATTTGAATAGAAACTGTTATTGGTTAAGTTACTTATTTGTGAATGTGAAATTTTTTCTGGATCTTTGAAAGCGATTCTGTGCTTTTGGCTCTCTTAAATTTGACTAGAGTGCTTTTAACATCCATCTCTCAGATTAGTACAACTAGAGTATGCAGCTCTCTTTATGAACTTCATAGCAAGAAGAGGAAATGCTTCTTCCATGTGTCTTTTGCCGTTAGTTTCTCAATCTTATTTCAGAATTCACAAGAACATTGGACCTTAGGGTTCTTATCTGTGAGTATGTATTACTCACAAATGCCTTTATGTAATAAACATCCCAAAATGTAATGGCTAAACCAAACAAGCATTTGTTTAGTTTGTAAATTAGTACTTGGGTGAGTCTGGGCTGAATCACCGTAATAATCTCCTATATTCTTGGAATCAAAGCAAGTCACATGGTCAGCTCAGACCTGATGGTGGAAAAATAAACTCCATCCCTTCATTAGAGGAAAGGCAAAAAAGACGTAGGTATACAGGGGACTAAGGTACAAGTACCTGGTATGTAGGTATCACTTTAGGTTGGTACATGGAACAGGCATTATTAGCTAATGACTCTAGGCAGGAAGGATCAAAGTCCATGATAATCATACTTTGCTTGGATTTAAAGAAACCCAGACACAGAGAATTTGCCTAAGGTTGATTTTACAATCTCCCATACTACATTAGAGGAATAAATATGATGACAAATAAAGAATTCGACTATTATACCACCTGTGCATTCAGACAACACTTGTTGGGTGCTGATTATGTGCTTAATGAGAATATCAGTGGATGCTCTGAGTAATGTAGAGATAAATGTAACCTTGTCCTCAGACTCAATAACCATTCAATCTTAGGGGCACAAAAGCACTCAAGATATTGCAGGTCATTTACGAAGAGTCTTAAGGGAAGAATAGATAAAATACCATCAGATTTTAGAAGAAATGAGAGATTAAGTTAAGTCTCTGGGAAGGAATTCTGGTCTCAGCTTCTGCTTTGCTTATTGTTTCCCTCTATTTAATTCTAATTATTGATCTCCCCAGGCTATCAATAATGACATGGCACAGGAAACCCAGTGCAGACAGATGAAGCATTTTAAACTGTAACAATCTGAGGCAAATTAAGTGTTTGAAAATTGCCAGCCATCTACATTCTACATGCCCAGGCTAATATGGCTGAAGGAAAACCATCTTACTATATTTTGCACGATAATACTAACCCCCCTCAATTTACCTCTCTGATTAAAATAATTTTCACTAATCCAAGAGGCCCTCAATCCTCTTAACTTAAACACTTGATCTCCAAGGACAGCCAGAAGGTACAAATTAGATTTTCAATAGATTCCCCTCCCCATCCCCTCCGGAAAATAGTACCACCTTCCCTTTTCCTCCTCACATTTTGAAACTTTGAAATGGCTGAATTAACAGTGTGCTAGGAGTGATAAAAACAAAACAAAATAAAACAAAAGCAACCCTAAAACTGGGTAAGGGACCCGAGGAGCAGTGTGGTAGAGAGCCTGAGTGGAGGGAGGCAGGGCTGGGTGAGGGAGGTCATGGTTATGGTCTTCTGGCAGCTGATGACATGTCAAAGGACCTTAGGCAAGTTCCCTGCCTGAGTCTGGGTTTCCTCAAATCTAGCCAGGGTCTGATTATCTCAGGCCTTGATCCTTCCCATATGGAGTCATGAGCTAATAATGCCTGTTCTGTGAACCAACTTTCTTGAAAAGAAAAGTGCTACCTAAATACAAGGTATTTGTATTGCTGGAAGGTGCTTGGAATCTTAATAGCTGTTTCAACTGCCTCCAAAGTGAGCTTCACTTTGGAAATGCTTCAAGTGCCTGGGAATCCAAGCTGAAAAGAGGTTTCCTTTGCCCTCCTCTGTGCCTTGTTTTTAGTGTGTCCAGTCTGTCCACTTCATGAAACATTGAGCTCTTACATACCTCAGAGCATGGTCAATACAATGTGGCATGGCTTTTCAAAGGAACGTAATTTTCCATCGTAAAACCCATCTGGTTGAGGCTTGGCCCAATGGTGGAGCAACTGCCTAGCAAACATGAAGCCATGAGTTCAAACCCCAGTACTAAAAAAAAAAAGTCATATGATTAAAAATTGATAGCCAACTAATTAAGAGACTCTTTAAATTGAACACCAACAAGGCTTTGAAAAACATTCCAAAGTTACCCGTTCTTTCCTTGGTTAATATTCATTGATCTGCTAAATATGAAGGTTCCTCCCCACACAGTCTGCTAATTCCCTTTCCCCTAGATTCTTTTATTCTTGTGAAGGTGATAGGCAGAGGGGTTACAGTTACATAAGTAAGGTAATAAGTACATTGCTTGGCACGTTACTAAACTTCTCAGTTTATTTAAAGCCACACGTGCTTTGGTTTCTATTTCTTTGGAGGCATGTCATTATTTTCAGTTTTGCCACCACAATAGCATGTAGGGTATGCAAGGCAATAAGTGATATAGGTGTTGTCTAGGGAGCTTGAACAGTTTACAGAGGGAGTGTTTGTTTGACATGTTGCCAGCTAGATCTGAGAGTCACTGTATTAAATAGACTTCAGGTTATAGCTGAGGTTGGTTTTAAAAACATAATAAGGTCTTTCCTCAACAATGATAAAGGCTACTTTGTTCACCACCACACTCCAAGTCTCCCTACACAGTACCGGTTATGCTTCTTAACAGTTCTGGCAGGTCATTACTGTTATGCCCACTTTGTGAATGAGGAACTAAGGGTTAGAAGTCTGAAGTGTTTTTCCTAAGGCTATATCTAGAAAGTGGCATAGCCAGGATTTGAATGTGTCCATTCAAAACTGATTTTGTTCATCCTTCTACCATCTTTTCTTCCTGCTGTTGAATTCTGTGATCATCTGAAAGGGTGCATGAGAGGGGGTTCTTGTTCTCAAGATAATTACTTTCTAATCAGAATGAAAGAAAAAATGAATGAATGAGAGAACTATTTTATTCATAACCAACGAAACTTCATTAGAAAATTAGGTTAACTGAATTGTTTTTATTTCAGTTATCAATAAACTGAATTTGTTGGGGTTTTTTTGTCTGCCAAATTCCATGGTTGCTATTCTGTGATTTAAACATTGGGTGAACTAGAAGTAGTCTATTGTTTGAAGTTCTCACATGAGAAAGATTTCCTTGAGATAAGCATTACACTCTTTCAAGGAAATGAAATTTATTCTCCAAAACATTCTACTTTAGCACCTGTCTTCCCAGCCTTTGGAAGACTGCAGTAGGAAGACAATAAATTTGAGGTCAGCCTGAGCAATATAGCAACACCTGTCGCAAATAAAACAAGCATTCTCTTTGAGAGTTGCAGGTGTAGCTCAGTGGTTCAATGTTTGTCATGCTTAAGTCTCTGGTCTGGAACCCCAACACTGCCATCCCCACCACAAAATCTATTACGTTGTTGTTGTTTTGGTGCTGGTCCTAGAGCTTGAACTTGGGGCCTGGTTGTTGTTCCTGAACTTTTTTTGCTCAAATCCAGCACTCTCGTACTTGAACCACAGCTCCACTACCAGCCTTTTTGGTGGTTAATTGAAGATAAGATTATCATGGACTTTCCTGGCCAGGCTTGTTTCCAACTGCAGTTCTCCTATCTCAGCCTCCTGAGTAGCTAGGATAAGAAATGTGAGCCACCAGCACTTACTGCAAAAGCTGCTTTATATATTGTGTTTCATATCTGATATCTATGTAAGCAGACTAGAGTTGAAATCATTTAATCTTTCTGTGGTACCATGTTGAACAAGAAATTATTTTCTCTCTTTTAGGAGCAAAGGGCAAAACAGAAAGAAAGGGTCTAAACATTTAGAATCTAAGTATGTTAGAGTAACTGTTTGTTCCCAGCAGATATTTGCATTGCTAGAGAGATAGAAAGCCAAAAAAAGCTGGGCACCAGCTACATAGGAGGCTGAGTTATGAGGAATGTGTTTCAGAGCCAGTGAGGGCAGGAAAGGTTGTGAGATCCTTATTTCCAATTAACCAACAAAGAGCCAGAAGTGGAACTGTGGCTTAGGTGGTAGAGCCCTAGCCTTTGAGCGGAAGGTAAGGTACAGCCCCAAGACAACAATAAAAATAAATAAATAAATAAGCAAGCAAGCCAGCCAGTCAAAAAGAAAAATAAATAAATAAATAACAAATAAATGTCTTTTGAGACCAATCCAGATACGTGATTAGGACAGATGAAGCCAGATCACTGTAGAACATCTATTGTGGTGATAGGAGTCCTTCTCTCAGCTCATTGTTCACCTGTAAAAAAAATAAAATCCTGTTTTGTTCAAAGGAGAAAACTAGATGCCCTGGGCTAGAAATAGCTCTGTGGACTAGAAATCATCCATACTCCTGCCCTCTTTTGTTAGTTCCTCCAAAGTTGACACACTATAGAAAGCTATATACCCCTTTTATGTGCTCCACCCTGGCTGCTTGGAAATTCCTTGATTGTCTCCCACAACTTGGCTTTGGGAATAAGATCACATCTTAGAGTTATGGACAGAGGAAACAACGCAGTGAGAAGTTGGCATCTCTTCTTTCCTAAGCCAATTTCTATCTTAGAATGATTAGGATTTTGACAAAAAAAAAAACAACAACACTTTTGTGTTTGACTGTTGTGAGCCTACTCTACATCTATGAATTGAGGAGAATGGAGCATTTTTACCACAGTTGTGGAGATTTTACTAGTGGAGTTGATCCTGTTGAAGGAGGCTTTAAAGCCATGCTCTCTTCTCTTTTACATCCATAATTCCTCTACCATGTGCTTATAATGATACCTCTATGGAAATCCCCTGGATTTAAAGAGCATAGTTTGCTAAACCCGTTCAGAGTGTCAGGACTCACCCAAATACGTGTTTCTAGGACTCAGTGACTCTGGTGGAATAGTTGCTTGCTTCTGTTGCACCCAGCTTTTGGGGCCAGTGCCCTACCACTCATCTCATGAATGTACCCTGTGACCTCCTGTATCACTGCATTAGAGATACAGGATGTGGACGTGCCATGACTAGGTGCTTCTTGGAAGAGCTTCCAGGTCCAGCTAACCTGCCAACAGCTGAGATGAGCCAGTAATCCTATTCTAGCACAGACTTTCATCAATGAAGAAGATTCATGACTTTATCCCGCCTCTTTCCTTCCAAATACCACTCTCACTGTTCTGTCTTAAATATCAAAACCTTATGGTTTGCAGAGTCAGTTCCAAGAAGTCAATCATCAGAAAAACTTCAAAGATAATAGCTCCTATTGATCAAATGTGAAGAACAGCTTTGGAAGTTTGCTCTCCTACAGAGGCTGAGAGTGACAAGGGCCAACGTTTTCTAAACCATACTAGATTTACTTAAATTGGATAAAACCACATATAAACACTTAAGTTCCTAGAGGATTGGTGACCAATTCAGGAAACTCTCATAAAATGAAAAGATTGGCTTGGATTAGGGAGCAAGTGAAATAGTTTTTTGTTTGTTTGTTTGAAGAAAGCATGGCAATTGCATTATTTCAAACAGAGACACAGCGCCTAACCATGCGGAGTGTGGCTTCGCTCTGCCTCACTAGGTGGAGGAGGAAACAGACCAGGCATCATACAAGATGCTTTTGTTCAAATGATCACATCAGAACAGTGTTGTAGTCTGTCAGGTTGGCCTTTATTGCCTCATTTTAGAGATAAAACAACAAAAGTTAAAAGATGTCGTCATCACACACTTCATAAATGGCAGAGATTGATCACTTAATTTAGCTATCTATTTCTTTCCACTATATAGTCTTTGTTTGAAAACTCAGCTACTACTTGGGAGGCTGAGGTAGGGGAATTGCAATCTGAGATCTGCTGGGCGTAAGCATGACACTCTATCTGAAAAGCAAACTAAAAGCAAAATACCGAGATTAAGGCTCAAGGAGTAGAGTGCTTGCCTAATAAGTCATGAGGACCTGAGTTAAACCCCCACTACCATTAAAAAAAAGAAAGCCAGAGAGAGACATAGTGAGAGAGAGAGACAGAGAGAGAGGGAGAGGGAGAGGGAGGGAGGGAGGGAGGGAGGGAGGAAGGAAGGAAGGAAGGAAGGGTAGAAGGAAGGAAGCAAGCAAGCAAGGGAAAATAACACTTTTCAGAGAGGTTATTATCCATACTTTAAAATATTTTATCTGTATGATCATTTTACCCTAGAGGCTAAACATGTGGTTATCTGAAAGAATGAATATTGAGGCCCAGAACAAAATTCCTCAAAATCAGCACCATCAGTTAATGAGTTTGCATATTGAAATTATCTTTGCCTTTGCCCAAGAACTGAGTGGTAATTAGTGTCCAGGGACACATGGGGAACAATTTCCATGTGAGCAGTGCCAAGATCTAATCATTTGTCATCCATCCCAAATTATATTCAACAATTCAAATTCAGGTTGGGAAAACCACATAACCTATAGCTAACTTTCTCTGAAGTGAATACTGTAAAATGAAACCTGCATTTTTGTGTAGCTATGAGCTGCAGTAAAATGAAGCTATGAAAATACTGAACGAAATGCTGTCAAGGTCTATCTTAATCCTACTGCTCCCGCTGCCTTCTCCTTCTTACCCAATATATCACCTGTTCTGCTGTGCTTCTGGGTCCCAGCTCCCTCAAGTCTGGGTGGTGGAATGCTGCTGCTTCTTTCTTTCATGTCAGCACCAAGGTTTAAACTTGAGGCTTGGACACTGTTCTTTAGCATCATAAGCTCAAGCTGGATCTCTACTGCTTGAGTCACAGCTCCATGTCTAGTTTTTTGCTGGTTAATCAGAGTAAGAGTCTCATGTATGTTCTAACCCAGCCTGACAGAACCTCCATCCTGAGATCTTCACCTCCTAGAATTACAGGTGTGAGCTACCACCACCCAGCTGTGGAGTGCTTCTTACAGTGGGGAGCCATCATAGTCTATGAGCAAGGACTGTCGTGATGGAAGGAGCCAGAGTGGTTGGCAGCAGAAAGGGAGTCAGGCAGAGATGCAGCGGAGTTACATGTGACAAGCCCCACAAGTATAGACCTCAGTCACCAGAGTAAAATACTTGTCTATATGACTGGGGCTTGTTAAAAGCACTGTCTTTTACTGTGGCTTAGGATTAAGTGCTCTTTTACTTGTAGTAAGTATTTTCAGGACCCCCCTACTAACAATCTATGCTGTCTTTGACTCCAGATAAAAGAAGAGTCTGGGACTTCTGGGGATGGAAGAGTGTGTGTCATTTGTCTACTTTCCTTCCCATCTGTTTCTAGAACAGGGAAACAGATATACCCAGGAGTCAGAAGACTCTGAATAACCCTTTTGTCTCTGCCAAATATGGCAGGTAGACAGACTGGAAGTGGCCCTTACATTCTCAGTGGGTGAACATATGTTCCTGGCAAAGACAAGGATATGGGGTGTGTATGGGCATTTGGCAGTCAGACGTCATCAGTAAATAAGGACATATAGGAAGTATGCTTATGTTTGTGATGTCAGAGGTGAGGTGGAAAAGAAATCTAATTTTCCCACTTTGAATATAAGACAGGATAGCAAGAGCTGCTGCATTGTGTGCTGGTGGCCACGTACATAGACCCAGATGTGAATTCCAAGTTCTTTCCTTACTGAAGTTAAACCTAGATTCCAACTCAGATGCACTTTTAGTGACTTCTAGAAAGCATTGTGTTGAAAAGCCTCAACAGCAGATACCAGGCTTTTAATAGGTGAAAAGAGCCATAAGAGGTGCATGATGCTTTCACTTGATTGAAGGAGTGGAGAAGGGTGACATCTGTGTGTCATGGAACTGATCACCTGGGTCCTCTCTGATTCACTCTGTCACTAATGTTCTAAAGTTCTATTGTGTGTGTGTGTGTGTGTGTGTGTGTGTGTGTGTGTGTGTGCTTAGTTTAGGGATACCCTAAAGAGGTGATAATTATATTAAAATGTATACAATGTCATGGTTTAAATTTTTAAAGACAACAGCAAAAACATCATTTGTATATGACCGTCTATTGAAAACCCTTAAATCTTCACAATGTTTTGTGTGTTTTGGATCATTAATTTCTACATTGGCTTAAATTGCGGTGATTTTGAAAATGATCATTTAATTTTAAGGTTAGTTTCCTCAAATGGTTCTCTGTGTTGAAATACTTAGTTTATTTATCTTGACCTGACGTGCCAACATGGAGAAATTAGTTCTTGCCAATTTGCAAACAGGACAGATTTAAAAGCAGCCAAGGAAACTTGGTTCATCTTTTCCATGGGAAGACTACTGGATATATCAAGAAAAAGAAGACCATGTGGTTGCTAATGTGTTATCACTTCTGTTGCTTTGTTTTTGTGTTCAAATATTCGCATTCCTTCTTATTATTATCTTTAAACAGTCGCACAAAGGAGTTGCCATTTAACAAAGCAGTTTATGCATACAATGTATCTTGATCAGTGTCTTATTATTTTCAATTTCAACTTTCAAAGCTAGAGTTTTCAAGTAAGGGTCTTCTGATCTGGCTTATCATTTGTTCATTTGGAGGGTCTCAAAAGTATAAGCAGCTCTGAGTGGTTACTAGGCCATTCCAGTTTAATTAGTCCTGAATTGGCTGGTCTCTCTCTGAAGGCAGACATTTTGCAAGTCTCCTGTAACAATCCTGTTACTATATTGTATTTAATATCATCCTTGTCTTCCCCCTCCCTTCTTTCTCTTTCCAGAAACAGAGTTTTCAGTCACTGCTGAGTTAGCGCCTACCTCATCATGGAACATTTCAAGTGAGCTGGACAAAGGTACATGACTGCAGGAGTTGGGGGCTGGGTTATATATGCATTCACTGTGGGAGCAAGGAGAGATGTGTCAAGTTCACATTTTTAATCTTAGCAGTTTCATCTTTGAAATCAACTACATTTTCAGGTCACCAGAAGGAGATGGTGGCCAAAATAAATTCCCAGCTTACTCTGTAATCATTTAACATTTAATTACTTAGAATTCTATTATTTCTGGAGAGGATTTTTTTTTTGCTTTCCTTTCCCATCTTCCTCTAAAATGTTCCACATGGTGAAAATGATTCAAGATGTGAAATAGGGTTGCTGCTGACCTTCCTGACACTACATCCACTGGATCTTACGTAGAAGATTTGATTCAGCCTGAGCCAGGATTGATCAGAGCTGTTTGTGGGATGACCTTATAAGATGAACATTTGATGTGTTTGCTGGGTTCAGGTTGGAGTATTTGGGTATTTGAGATTGCCTGTGCCTGCAGATGGTGGCTTCGAATGTGGAAAACAGGTCCCCACTATGGAGTTGTTACTTAGCATTAATTAAGCCCTGCCATGTGCTAAACTTTGGCTATTCTACAGTGATACTGTGGCCTGGACACATTCAAAACCACTGTGGTCTAGCTCAACTTGCCTTTCAAGCCTTAGTAGTAGTAGTAGTTTTAGTTTTCTCATGTATATCACTCGCCAAATTTTTATTTCTTATTGTAATGCTATTTTTTTCTTTATGGATTACCCTTTGTTCTTTGCCTATGCCCAGCTTCTCTGTCAAGACTGAGTATGAATTCTATATTGTCCACAGGCTCCTCTCTCTTTCTCTGCAGGAAGTGGTCTTTATCTCTTGGGAGCTTCTAGAGTTCTTTTATATGCCTTTTCTTGATAGTTTTTATGTTATAACATGGGAAGTTCAATACCTATTCATTCTTGTTTCTGCTTTATTTTTCATTACCTTCATGTAGTTATACAAAGGACGTGCCGTTTAACCAAGCAGTTTAGGAACACAGTGTATCGTGATCAGTGTCCCCCTTTTCACCATTCTCGCTGTGTCCATGCTTAAGCTTCAAAGTTCCTTGAAGGTAAAACTTTGTAGGTCTTGACTTCCTTTTTCTCCATTGCCATCACACAATCTAACACAGACCCTGGTTCATAAAGATAACCCTGTTAGGACATGTGGGATAATGAGCCACACGTTACCTAGTAAGAGATCTACTCCTCATATTTAAACACATAAGCATGGAGGCATCATTTCTAATCTGGACAAACTTACTGAGTTTCTACTTCAGTTCAAGCATGACTTTGAGTTCTGGCATTCAATGATTTAAAATAGAAGTTTTAAAGTCCTTTTAATTGCTAACAGATCCACTTGCAGTTGTATTTGTGTCTGAGGAAAGAATATTTTATAAGATAATACTAGATGCAGTTTATTTTGCTGGCTATCCTTTCATTTGGGCATTTTAAATCATAGGACATTTATTGTCATTTTTGCCACTGTTGAATTTAATCTGGATATACTGATTAAAACAAGGGATTGCACAGTAGTCTTTTCTATCCCAGGTATCAAGCACAATTCCTAGAAAGCAGTAGCTCTCCAGTAATATTTTATGGAATTTTTCCTACATGGTAAGAAGGAAATGAAGTGCAATAAATGTTAGTGTCTGTTTTGTGCCAGGCACCATGCTAGGTGCTTTCAGTATGTACAGTTATTGTGCAAACACTTTTGTTACCAACAAAATAATATCACTATTAACTGCCTATCAGTGATCAGCCTCTGGTGATTGGTACAGAAGAGCATTGATTATGCGTTTAGAAAGGTGACAAAGCTACTGGTCGGACCTGAGTCTGCTGGATTTGGAATTTCTACCAGTGCTGTACTTAGCAGCATTCACCCTTAAGAAGGAAGTGATGTCAGTAATAGTGAGCTTGCTGGCCAGAGGGCAGGATTGCACCATGCTCCTTTGTTTGGTTAGCATTCCACAGAGTGTGGTAGTTTCTCAGGGATTATTAACATCATCTTTTTATAGATGATGATTTGATTGTGATCTCTAATTCCCATTTCAAATCACAGAGTAAGCCATCTAATTCATTCATTTATTGATCCAATTCTTACTGATTCTTATCCTGGGCTAGATACTGTGAAGAGCTAGAATCTATAAGATTTGTTAGGAAAGAGTTCCTCTCCTTCCTGAACTCAGAACTTGATTGAAAACACAAACATCTAAATGAATATCAAAGCCTTCTGGTCTCTTGAAATGATAAGCTCTCAGGGGACATTTTCTCTAATTGCAGGGAAATGCTAATTTTTAGAGTTAAACTCTGAGAACCTGACCGCCATAAATATAAAACCACTTCATGAAAATGCCTCAAATCCCAGTGCATGAGGGTCTCCCACATTAAAAAAGGAAAATTCCTACTAATGTTAAGTATGTATGTATATATGTACACATACGCATGTATATACACATAGAAGTTTACATGCATGTATATGTAATATGTATGTATATATCATATACACATGCATTCCCACACCTTCATAATGTATGTATACATACATGCATGCATGCATGTGGTGGCGCAGAAGTCACCATTAACAGTAGTTAGCTGGCAAAGCACATTGAAGAATCCATATGATAGGAACTAAAAACAGCAGGATAACTTGAGAGAGAAGACAGAGAAATCATAGAGAGAATATGGCATAACATGTTAGAAAAGCAGGCAGAGTTCAAAAAGGACTTAGAAATTCTAGAATATAAAAATAGTTAAGAAACTTAAAAATCTTTCCAATGAGTTAAACAATCTCGTAGTTATATTAAACCTTGGGATAGTTATGAACCATTTGTTTCAAAACCTACCTCTAATTCCCTAAATATAACATCTCTTTCCATTGTCTATATCTTAGTTTGTCCAGTCTCTTCTGGACAAGGATGGATTATCCTTGGCCCTGTTATTTATTTACTGGTTATTTGTAGATAAGAGTTACACAGACGTTTTTTTTTCCCTTGGGCTGGCTTTGAACATGATCCTTAAGTCATCAGCACCCAACTTACTGTGTTCTGTTTGATATACTTAAGGGATTATTTTAAACAGCTCCTAATTGAGTATGTTAAGACTCAGGCATAAGTCTTGTCTTCAACAGTCTTGGCACTTAATAAGAGAGACAAATATGAGACAATGGCCGGCCCATGAGGTAGAGCAGGATACAGAGTCAAGGACTTGAGTTCAAATTCAGCCTCTACTTATTACCTCTTTGGGATTGGGGCAAGTTACTTTTTCTTAAATCTTCAAAGTGTAAGTGGTGCAGGCCTTTCTGGAAAGGGTGTGCTAGGATTGAAAGAAGCTATGGAAAGAGCCTGGCACAGACTTGGCATTTGATAGATGACAATTCTTAACATTTAACTATTACTGGTGCGGTACATCTAAGCTCTGGTGCTGTCCCATGGGGACAGGAGTGAGGACATGAGGAGTTTCATGGGGACATGTATATGCACTGAGCTTTGGAATATGAATCGTATTCGGAAGTGTGACAGAGCAGGGGGAAAAGAACCTGTAAGTTCAATGAATAGCTAAGCTATGGAACCAACCCAGATGCCCCTCAGTAGATGAATGGATCAAGAAAATGTGGTATATATACACAACGGAATTCTATGCCTCTATCAGAAAGAATGACATTGCCCCATTCGTAAGGAAATGGAAACTTGGAAAAAAACATGATAAGTGAAGTAAGCCAGACCCAAAGAAACATAGGATCCATGGTTTCCCTCATTTGTAATAATTAGTATATGTCTAGGGCCATCCTAGCAGACAATTACAATAGCTCAAATAGCTATGTACATATGACCGTATAAAATGATACTAATCAAAATGAACTCCAAGATATGAAAATGAGGGTTTTAAATTTTTTAATATATTGTGTGAAGTTATTTTTTTCTTTTATTTTTTGCCCTTTGGTTTATCCCCTGTTGTCATTGTTTTTTATTTTGTACCCTGTGTCTTGTAAATATCTTTATCTGATTTAGAGAAGGGAAGGGGAACAACAAAATGGTGAGACAAAGGGCAAAAGGTGAACCAATGCAACAGGGATACTTCCAAAACACTATGTTAGAGATGAACTTTACAACTTAGCGGGGGAGCAGCTGAGGGGAGAGAAAGTAGGAGTAGAACAAGTTTGACAAGAAGTTTACTCATTGCCTTACTTATGTGACTGTAACTCCTTTGTACAACACCTTTACAATAAAATTTTTTTAAAAAATTTACTCTCACATAGTCTTATAAAATAATTCTCTTCTTTTTGGGGGGGGGTCTGGTCGTGGGCCTTAACTCTGGGCCTAGGCGCTGTCCCTAAGCTCTTCAGCTCAAGGCTATTGCTCTACCACTTGAGCCACAGCACCACTTCCGGCTTTTTTTTTCTGCTTATGTGGTGCTGAGGGATCGAACTCAAGGCCTCATGTGTGCAAAGCAAGTGCTCTACCACTGAGCCACCTTCCCAGCCCCAATTCTCTTCTTTTATAGGTGTGAAAATTAAAGTCTAGAAAAGGACTAAAGATGTAAGGTCACATAATTAGTTTACTCTTTTATAAAGAAGCAATTTCCCTCACTCTATAGATATTGAAGCCAACTGCATAAACCATTCTATCAGGAAATCTCAAGAAAGGGGTGGGGATATTGTTCAGTTTTCTGTTACTGTGATAAAATATCTAGGATAAGCAGTTTAAAAGAAGAATATTTTTATTTTGATAAATAGCTTCAGAGTCCAGGGTTAGTTGGCTCCATGTGTTGGGGCCTGGGTCAAGGCAGCACATCATGCATAAGAAGCACATGGCAAGGTGAAGAGATTCACCTCATGGTAGCCAGGAAGCAAAGAAGAAGGTAAGCTAAAGTTTCAATAGTTCCTTCTAAGACCTGCCCCCAATAACCTAAATTCCTCCCACTAGGCCCCACCTCTTATAGGTTTTACTGCCTCTGAGACAGACTGTGGCCAAGTCTTTAATGCATAGCCTTTGGAGGACATGACTATTACTAATATTGAAGTTTTCTTCCATCTCTAAAATTCCATGACTCAAGAATTTTTAGTGTCTGACATGAATTTAATGGAAACTGACCCATAACATCTTCCTTTTTCCATCATATTGTGGAAGAGATATGTTATAAAACTCTTATCAAGAGTATTTCAAGTTACCATTATATTATTTTATATGTTGTTTTCCTGCCAGTATTTATGAAGTGCTTTGGAAGGCACAGCTTTGGAAATATCTAATCCAATAAAAATTGACTTGGTTCTGGACAATAAGGGCTATTTTTCAACTAAAGGATGCTCTGTCCAGGGAAAAGTAGAAAGTATGCAGGAGTTGTCACTTGATTGTGGAAGTCAGATGGATAGAGTACTTAGCCATGCTATCCTGATGACATTCCATGCTGAAGGTGGGTCCCTGCAGACTGAGCCTCTAGTGTCAGCTCCTGGGGCAGGCAGCCAACATTCTGAAACAGCTGCCATTTTTCTTGGGTGATTCATGTGTGAAAATGTTTCCCGCATAGGAATTAGGGTCATCTTCCCAGAGTCAGACTCTTATCCAACCAGAAGCATGGACTTATTCAAATGGATACCCGTTGGGATGTCTATGAATCTGAAGGATTGTTATCTGGTCTACATAAGCCATTTGATTTGTGCATCTCATAGTTGGGTTCATTGCGTGGTGTGCTTAATAGAATTGGGCCTGAGAATTTGAAGATGGTTTACATTTTTGTAGAACTTTTAAATCTAAAAATGGCTCTTTACCTCTATCTTCTCAGTTGGAATGGTCTAACTTAGTATTCCTATTTACTTTCGTGAAACTTGAATTTGAACAATCTGTATGTGTGTGCGTGCGTGCATGTATAACATTCTAGCACGTACAATGAAATTACTCTCTATTGAATCCTCAATATTGAATCTGAATTTACTGCCAGCAGCATCCAAAGACAGTTAATGTTTTTTCTTTTCTTTTCCTAGGTAAAAATATCATAAGCATCCTCCCCTTCTTCCATTTTCATTATGCAAAATGTTTTGTTTCTAGATGAGAGTCAGGAGAGGAACTTTGCCATTCTTGGTATCTTACAAGGCAGAACACATTCAACTCAAGTACAAAGTTGGTCAAACTTTGGTATCAGCTATCCCAATCTCCTGTGCCCTTAACAGACATGAAAAGACATTCAGTCTCCAAAATCAAGCAGTGCTTTTGTGGCAGAGGGGAGACCCCCTCCCCACTCCGCCCAAGGGCCTTGCTGTACAGCCTTAAATCCTTGCAGCCGTTCAGGTGTATATTTAAACTGTTACCAAGTCTGCATCAGGACTGTGTCTTTGCTTCCCAATTACAGTCATGTTGTAAACCTTAAGGATTTTAGAACCATATAATGAAGTCCTTAATTAACTACCATTGCTGCTTGCACTCAATTTTAATAGACAGGGATACAGGGATAAAAAGGCTAAAAAATGAGGAAGGGATTCATTTTAAAAGCAATAGCTCTGATGATTCCACTTAAATGAAGTACCTAGAATAGTCAAATTCCTAGACAGAAAGCAGAATGGGGTTGCTGGGGATTGGTGGAAGGAGGAAGAGGGTATTGGTGTTGAGTAGATACAGAGTTCTAGATTGAGGTTATGAAAACTTGGTTCCCCAACAATGTAAATGCACTTAATGTCTCAAAATCATATACTTTAAATGGTTAAAATGGTACAGATCACTATGAATATCTTACCATAATAAGAAAAAAAAATCACACTATTCTCCATGTGACTTGGAATCTCCACACCTGGAAAACCGCCTCTGATCAGACCAAAGAACAATAATAATGAGTTTATTCAAATTTTTATTTGCCTTCTATTTTATCGCGTTCAAAATTGCCTCAAATGCATGATTGACAAACTGGGAGAAAGAAGATGCCAGGTCTCTTTTTCCCTCATGTATAGCTGGCTAGTCCAAAGTTTCCCAGCTGATAATTAAAACTTGGAGCTTCTGGCTTGCATTCTTGGAACCTCGTGGGCAGGATCTCGAATAAATTTAGTGTGTGCATGTGCCAGAACTGGGGCTTGAACTCCAGGCCTGCTCTAGCTTGATATTTTCCTACAAGGCTGGTGCTCTACCACTTGAACCATACCTCCACTCTTTACTTTTTTCTGAATAATTAGAGATAAGAATCTCTCAGACTTTTCAATCTTGACAGGCTTTGAATTGTGCTCCTAAGACCTCAGCCTCCTGAGTAGCTAGGATTATAGGCATGAGCCATCAGCATTTGGCTTGAGTGTAAAACTTTTAAATTGATGTTTAACATTTTATACTTACTGACCCTGGAATAGGTGTTTGAAGGGTTTTCAAGAACTTTGGACACTGATGTAGTTTGGAGATTTTGAACACAAAAATAAGCTGATGTGGGGCTGGGAAGGTGGCTCAGTGGTAGAACGCTTGCCTTGTAATGCATGAGGCCCTGGGTTCGATTCCTCAGCACCACATAAGAAAAAAGCCGGAAGTGGCACTGTGGCTCAAGTGGTAGAGCGCTAGCCTTGAGCTGAAGAGCTGAGGGACAGCGCCCAGACCCAGAGTTCAGGCCCCACGACCGGACCCCCCAAAAAAAAATAAGCTGATGTAACTTCATTGTCCAAACATTTTGATTAACTGGGGCTCTATTATAGAGCAATGATCATGACAATTTACTATCTGCCAGATACTGTTCTAGGTGCCTTTATTATACTAATTCATTTATCAAAATATATTATTTCTTATGTAAAATTTATAATTCAATTTATTGAGACTAGTATGTGTTAAACATCTTCCTAGGTATCCTGTCTATTTTAGCTTATTTAATCTACATGATTATTGTGATCAAAGTAACAAGTATTACTAGAGTACAGAGGTCTCAGAAGATATGTCTGTGGACAGTTGAGAGGTAATGACCTATCCTAAGTCAGGATTTAAACTTAGATCTGCCTACCTCTTTACTACTACTCATAGCATAGTGTACATCTTTCAAATTGCTGTCATCTCTCAATATTAATGATATCATCTCAGGTCTGGGGCAGCATGCAAGCCAGGATGGTAGTTGACTCAGGATTTGCTTCTTGAGGGACTTCTAAGTTTCACTCTGAAATTCTGGCTGGAAATATGATTCAGTTGCTGAAAGCGAAAGAAATACAGCTTTCACGTTCATGCGCAATTTGCTTTTTCATTTTCTTTTATTATCCGGAGACTTACTGTAAATCACCCTCTCCCATCAGTCCTGGGAGTTCTGATTATGTTCATGGGGTCCAGCTAAGAGCCAGGGCAGTAAATTATTGCCAGTTTGTTTGAAAATTTTTTTAGCCACAGTACATTAGCTGCTTTTGTTTGTTTTTCCACTGGTGGTGTGCACGTTTTTATTTCTGAATTTGTGTTTCTTGAATGTCTCGTTTGTGAATAATGTAGCTTGCAAGATGAAATGATTAGAGAAAAGAAACTAGGAAAGAGGGTATCCTGTTTGGTGTCTGTAGAGTTTTAAGGCATTTGTTGTGAAAATGAATTGTGGAGTACCTCTCTCTCTTTCTTTCTCTCTCTTTCACATATACATCTACATATTCTCTGTATCCTTCTGTTTTCTCCCATTTTTTTTTACTTAGCAGCTCCCAAAAATTAATTGCTAATGAATGAGTATAGTGACTCATATCAAACACCTTCTTCTGGACTTCTCTTAGTATTTTTGAGATTGTTAGAGCAAAGGGTCAAGGGTCAGGTGTTTTATTACAAAGTTCTGATCCAAATTTCTGAGTATTTTTAGTATTAGTAAATAAGCTCTTTAAGATGAAAAGGTGGGTCTAATAAGAATCCAACCCTAAAATGTTTGTCAAAATGTCGGAAAAAAATAACGACCAGTAAATCAATGGCATTGATCTTGAGGTGCCAACCTTTCCAAAGAATTTCCCTAATAGTTTGACCGGCTTCTCCTGTGGACCATCCACAGAGTGACTTCCAAAGTGACACCTGAAGCCTCTGTGACCTTGGAGATCAGAGGAGACATCTGTTAACATCTTTTGATTAAGTAGGGAGAAAGAAGGTGCTGACACACACTAATACCCCCCCAGCCTGAAAACAGAGCAGCCAGTCTCCTCATGCTGCATGTCTTGGTGCTCACAAGTCCACCCTGCAGGGTCATCACCGTCTCCGAAAGAAACGGGGGCCTTGGCAGTCCCCCACTCATGAGTATGAAACTTAACTGAAATGTGCCAGAATTTGCTAAAATGGCTTTGAAAGTTAATCAATCCCTATGACAAGGAAGCAGTTTTCATCTTTCTTAATAATCCATATATTAAAAGCATTAGTGCATTTTGTTGGACTTTGTATTCACTATCTTTCAGTGGTCTCCTCCTGTTGTCTGATCATTGCTCCTACAACCCAGCATAGTGAGCTTTTAGCTGCTATGTTTGAATTAAGTAACCCCGCCCCTGTGGCGAGAGTTGATTGGACTAAGTAGTGGTATGGCATTGGTCCTCAGAGACAGCCCCTTAAAGTTGATGAGTTGCTTGTAGGTTGCTTGTAGATCAACCTGGAACTATGAGATGGTCATTTACTGTCCACTCAGAGAACTAAGAAAGCTTGTTTGCAAAGGCTTATTTAAGAGGATTCATAGAATCGGAGGCAGGAGGTGGAGGAAATTCCTGACCGATGCCTCAGCACCTTTTTGGTTGTTTGTTCCTGTTTCTAATTGAAGCCTAGCCAGATTGATTCCTTGCCAGGGTTCTATAAGAAACTATTGATCTTATCTTAAATCTCTACCCACTTCAGTTGCCCCTCTTGAACAGCTTTGACTTAGTTCCTCTTACATGAAATCAAAGGCACATAACAGAGACAATGGATGCTCATACATGTATACCCTAGAAAACTTGAGTTTATTTTTTCAGATAGAGGACTCATGGTTTTGGCCCAGCCAGCCTCAAACCAATATCCTCTTATGTCCTCCTCTCTTATTGCTAGGATTACAGACTGGTACCGCCATGCCCAGCCCTAAAGCATTATTGTTTTTTTATAGGTGCGGGTACTGGGGCTTGAACTCAGAGCCTGGTTTGCTGTCCCTTAGCTTTTTTACTCAACACTGGTGCTCTGCCAGTTGAGCCACACCTCCATACTCAGCTTACTTTTGCTAGCTACTTAAAGATACCTCATGGTTTTTTTTTGTTTTTGTTTGCCCAAGCTGGCTTTGAGCTATAATCCTTAGATCTCAGCCTTCCGAGTTGGTAGGATTACAGGAAAGCCAGCAGCTCTCGGCTATAGCATTATTTTTAATAATGAAAATGTAAGAGAGAATTGAATATTCTGCTAATAAGGAAATTATTTCATTGTGATCCTTGATAGAAATTTGCCTCCGAAATCTGTCTTCTTTCCCTTAGATTTCTAAGGGCGTACTTACCTGGGACACAAAATTAAGACCCCAGTCACGACCTCTCTATTCTATCTCTGACTTCCTGGGAGGGTCAGCCTTAATTCCTGAAGCCAAGCTCTGTGCATGCCGTGTGTAAAAGCTGTGTGTCAGTGGCCAGAGTTTCCTGCTCACTGCTCCTGGTCTTTCCTCAGTCTCTGCCCAGCCTGTCTATCATGTCTTTTTGTCTGCTTCTCCTTTATCCAGAACCTTCACCCAAACAAGCAGAGATCATTTATCCTCTGTTTCTCTCACAATTCTACAAACACTGACATGTCTTATTCCACAGAGTGTTCTCTTCCCTCCCACCTCCCATAATCAGAGCAAGCTGGAAAGGGAGTAGAGGGAGGACCTGGGAACTTCCATCTTTGCTATAATCTAACAGTGTAAAGTTAGCAAAATAGGACTATGATGAAAAGACATATTATGACTAACTTCTCAGTGTGGCTGGACGAGCTGTGTCTTCGTTGTCATTGTGACATCTATTGAACACATATTTCAAGCTTAACTGCCTTGCATTGGCAGGCAGTCCTATAGGCAGTCAAAAATGTCAGTAATGTCTCCCCACGGAGAAACACAGCAAAGTGGGGATGCTATGGGAAGGGCTTGTGAAACAATCGAGAATTACACATGAGACACATCCGAGGGTGGCCATGACTGGCATCTGGCTTGTCTGCCTTGCTTTCCCAAGTACCTGAACAGCTCCTGCCTCTGCCACCACCCCCTCAGCCTTGCTCTCCCTGCCTCCCCAAAGGCCTCCCACAGGCCCGCCCTGCTTCTGACTGCTGGGCATGCTTACCACTCCTGGGCAGAGAATGGCCTCTTGTCTCTTTTGTTTGTTCTGGTTATTTTTTGTTCTGCATATTTTCATAGGTTTATTTGTCATAAGTACTTTGCAAGGTCCAGGAAAGGTGGGACAGATACCCCTCACTGAGGGCTATGTCTGAGCATTCCAGTAGAGGACAGGAAGCCTGGAGTTTCTCTACTCAGCTCAGGTCTTTCCCTTCTCTGCCTGATGAAAGGCAGAGAACTACCTGGTCCCTGTGCCGCCACCACCCAGGGACCCAGCTGCCTATATTTCATCTCCCCTTCCTTCTCTCCTAACTCCTTCAGCATTTAACATCTTATCACATACTTGGCTGTTACTCTCACCCTAACTGTACTTTCCTCTTGGATCCCTTGAGTAGGTATTCCTCCCTTTATGAGCTGAAGCTTTCCTGAAGGATGCAACCCACATTAGAAAAGCAGACAACCCCTGTCCCCGCCATCCCCCACACAAAAGTACTTGTTTCCAAGTATGGTGGGCTCTTTTGAAAATCATTTTGACTAGCAAGGCACCAGTGGTTCACACCTGTGAACCTAGCTGCTCAGAAGACTGAGATCTGAGGATCATGGTTCAAAGGTAGCCTGGCCATAAAATTTTCTGTGAGACTCTTATCTTCAGTTAACCACTCAAAAATGGTAGTGGAGCTGTGGCTCAAAGTGGTAGAGCGCTAGTCTTGAGCAAAAGAGCAGGACAGAGCCCCACAACCAACAAAAAATCTTTCTGACACCCCCTGGCATAGAAAATGAATCAAGACCCCTTGTGGAAGCTTTCGTTCTTTCTTTTGCTTTGCTTTCTTGCCTTTCCTTTCTTTCTTTCTTCCTTCCTTCCTTTTCTTGCTTTCTTGTTTCCTAGTTTTTCAGTACCAGTTTTTGAACCCAGGGCCTTATGCTTGCAAAGCTTACTTGCTCAGCTGGCACTCTACCATTTGAGCAATGACTCTAGCCTGGCTTTTTGCTGGCTATTTTGGAGATGGAATCTCAAGGAGTTTTCTGCTAAGCTAGCTTCAAACTTTAATACTCTAGATCTCAGCCTCCTGGGTAACTAGAATTACAGGCATGATCCCCTAGCACCCAACTTCCATGAATAATTCTTTATCCCTGAACATACTCACATTACACTTTATCAGGGTGATCTCTTTACCTGCCTGACTCTAACTAGGATATGATTTTTGAGTACAGGCACTTGACTTTGTGAGCTCATCAATTTGTGGAACATGTTACAGATCTGTCCTTAACAATCCTGGAGTAGCTATTCAGAGCTCTGATGATAAATAAGGCCTAGAAGGACACCCCTCCCACAAAGTTCACAGTCTTCTGTGTTGAGGTGATTTTGGTTTCTTGCTGGTAAGGAATTACTACTGTCTTCTATGTCTTTTTTTACCTCCATATTTTTCATTGCTCTTCTGGTTATTTTGCAAAAGGAGTAGAGCAGCTAAGCTCAAGTTATTGAATATGTTTCAAAATTTGAGAGCAAAGCCACCTCAGTTGTGAGAGAGGCCATTCAGGTGATGGCCATTTAACTAATGGCCTACCATTCTAATAAGAGACCTGCGAAGTGGCCAAGTCAGCAGATTCTTTTAAATTTTGAAATACAAATCTTCCCGAGTGAATGAAGAAGCAAGGAGGGGAGAATGGTTTGTGTGTTATTTCATGGTCCCAGAAGTTTATGTTCTGTGAAAACCTGAGACTGGAATGGCAGCCTCAATGGAATCACGTTGGAATGTTAACTGACACAAAAGGATCAGGTGCTGTCCAGTCAAGATGGGAGTGCAGAGGACCAAAGATGCTCTCTCCAACTGCACAGACCCATAGAAACAAGAATTCATGGGGCAGAAAGCCACCCAGGCTCTACTTGGAACTATCAAATGCTGCCTTCGAGTCAGTCCAAGGTAGTGAAACTACTCATTGGCTTTGTCTTTGAAGGTCCTGGTTGTGGCTCAGGGCTCCAAGGAAGGCACAAGTGCACATGGGATATTTTGCATGACGATATAAAAGCAGCCTCCATAGAGAGAATGTGGCACCACCCCAATGTTCAGCTATCTCCTCTGCAAGGTATTGAGGTCTCAGAGATGACTTATGATGTGTTCTGTTTGCATTGGCTCAGAGCCAATACCAGAAATGTACTCCAGGCTTGGCTTTCCAGATACTATCTCCAGTCATTTAGAAGTTCATTACACAGACCCACTCATCCTGTCCTGCTCTTGTTAAGGTCTGTCAGCAATTTTCAAAGGTTTATAACTCAACCATTCAGGAGAAGTATACAGCTTTCAGATGGCAGGAGTCAGAATTTTGCTTTTCTGTTGCTTTTAGGGCCTTACTAAGTTATAGTGAAGTAAAATAATGGATGGTAGATTTGCTATTATTATTTGGTTTGGTTTTGCATGATTGGAAAAGTTGCAAGTCATTTGGCGGGGTGGGGGGTGTAGCTGTACTCTATACAGAATTTTTGGCAGGCCCATGGATTTACTTACTGTCCTCCTATTCAGCTAAAGATAAGGATGTGGTGTTGTTTGCAGTGGTGTGTGTGTGTGTGTGTGTGTGTGTGTGTGTATACGCTCTATACTTGGAGAATTTTAGGCAAGCCCATGGGTTTACTTACTGTCCTATACAGCTAAAGATAAGGATGTGGTGTTGTTTGCAGTGGTGTGTGTGTGTGTGTGTGTGTGTGTGTGTGTGTGTGTGTGTGTGTGTGTGTGTGTGTGTGTGTTACTTACTGTTTTAAATTGTTAGGATGGGTCAAGTTGCAAAGGTCAGGAACAAGATTGCAAATATTTCTCCAAGACTCAGGAACCAAGTCTTAAGCCAGAAACATTGCATCCAAAATTTCAGTTGGAATTCGATTACATATCAAAATGAAGATATTTTCCTGGTGCTTAAGTATGTTTCTGCTTATAACTTTTAAATATTCTCATTATTTTTAGATTGAAATGAAGTGTACACACATGATAAGTCTAACTATGTAATGGATAACCCCTGTCATTTAGTTGACAGGTAATGACATTTAGAGGTCAAATGAATTGGATACTTACAAAAGTACACTGTATTCAGCTGTTCATGTTGCTGTAGCAAGATTTCATAGTTTGGATAGCTTATAAACAACAAAATTGTGTGTGTGTGTGTGTCCCACTACTAGGTCTTGAAATCATAGCCTTGTGCTCTCCTTTAGCTTCTTTGCTCAAGACTGACACTCTACCACTTGAGTCACACCTCCATTTCCAGCTTTCTCTGGCTAATTGTAGATAAGAGCCTCACAGATTTATCTGCCCATGACTCTCAGATCTCAGCCTTCTGAACAGCTAGGATTACAGGCAGGAGCCACCAACACCTGGCTTAAACAACAGAAATCTATTTCTTACAACTCTAGAGGGCAGAGGCCAGGACCAGAGTGACAACACCATTGGGGTCTAGTGAGGACCCTCTTCCAGACCACTAATTCCTTATATTGTCCTCACATGGTAGGAGAGGCAAAGGAGCTTTATCTGCTTTATAATGACACTAATCACATTAATGAAGGCTCTACTACTGTCACATTGGAGGGTACAATTTCAACACATGAATTTGGGGACCACAGACATTCAGTCCATCACATCCACAAAAACTTATAGCTAGAAAAAATGGCTTGAGTTATCTAGGTAGTGGCCCAGGATTCTCTATTTTTTGTTTGTTTGCTTGTGTTTTGTTGGTTGTGGTGCTTTAACTTGGGGCCTGGGCACTGTCCTTGAACTCTTTTGCTTAAAATTAGTGCTCTACCACTTTGAGTCACAGCACCACTTCTGGTTTTCTGGTGATTAACGAGATAAGACTCTCATGGACTTTCCTGCCTGGGCTGACTTTAAACTGCGATTCTCTGATCACAGTCTCCTAAGTAACTAAGATTATAGGCATGAACCACCAGTGTCCAGCCACCCATGATTCTTTGAGATGATTTGTTCCTGGGAGGGAAATCAAGGCTTAAGCTAAAGACCATATAGGACCATATGGGGAAGAGGTAAGATCTGGATATATTTAAGTCAATTAACAGTGGAAACGTTCCTTCCAACAGCAAATCATAAAATAAACAGGTTGGGAAGGAACATGTTGGGAGTCTGGGTAAAAGGATGTGTGATAGAAGTGTATTCCAGTCACAGCCACGATGAATCTACCTTTGCAGAAATCTCTGTAAGCCTTACTATCTTCCTCAAGATGGGGCTAGGAAAACCTCACAGGATTCTGATGAGGATAAAAGGAAGGAATACATATGAAGTGCCTGAAAGAATCAGCACTAAAAGCTTGTTTTTCCCTCCTCCTCCCATGTCTCTTATAACTGGAGCACAAAGCAGTCAGAGTGCAGAGTACAGCCATTCTTAGTCTGCATAGATCTTAACTTCTTATTAGGAAAAAAGCAGTTTCTCTGAGCTTTTAAGCATCCATTTACATACAATTGGCCTGCTTATAAAAAATAACCTATTCATTAAAACATGCCTCTAGGTAGCAAAGTTTTCTTAAACTCTTTTGAGCTGTTCTGTGTACTTATTGGACTTCCTAAAAAGAGACCCATAAAAGCTGCTGTCTTTCCCCATTAGTCCAGATTTATAGGAGTTTTGGTCTTAGTGTACATTTGCAGAACCCTTTCTAATGTGTGGGTGTTCCCTCCCCCAAATAAAGCTATATCTCTGGCCATTTGTGACACAAGTCTGCAGTCATCACAGAAGTCCACTGTCACAGCTGGTCCATGGTTGTCACACGAAGATCCTCAGCCCAAACTCAGCTCAATGCATTAGTACTTATGTCCCCAAGAAAATGTGAATGGTAGACCAGGATCCATCCTGACCTTACTTTTAACTATCACATTCCCTAATCAACAGCAGCTGTGCTCAGCCAGAAACTAGGTCTCTTCACTGTAGCATCTCTGAACCTAACTGAAGATGTTTGGATACAGGCTAGTCCAGACAAAGTCCCAGTTGGAGAGATGGCCTCATTCATTATTGATCTTGTGACTTCGGGTAACTGAAGCCCCCAGCATTGCTTTTTTCTTGTGAATTACTAGTGTAGTGAAGAATCTTTCTGGGAATTGTTGAAGAATAAATTAATTACTGGACTTAGCAGAAAGTCACGCAAAAACCCTGGCCAGGAAACAGTAGCTATATTGTTGTGTGCTTGTGTTGTCTGCATAGGTGAATCATTCCATGGGTTGTTTTATTTTTGGAATTTTTCTAACTTTGTGGTGTGTGTGTGTGTGTGTGTGTGTGTGTCTGTGTCTGTGTCTGTGTGTCTGTGTGTGTATCTGTGTGTGTGTCTGTCTGTCTGTCTGTCTGTGTCTGTGTCTGTGCACATGGCCTGGGTGCTATCCCTTCACAATTTCCTCTTAAGGATGGTGCTCCACCACTTGAGACACAGCTCCACTTTCCATATTTTTCTGGTTAGAGATAAAAATCTCATAGACTTTCCTGCTCAGACTGGCTTTGAACTGAGGTCCTCAGCTTCCTGAGTAGCTAGGACTACAGATATGGCCCACTGGTACCTGGCATTGGTGGGTGGGGTTTTTTTAATGCACATGCCTAGACTCTGTGGATTAATTAAATGATGGCTAAGAGAGGAGCCCATATGTCATCATTTCTCTTGGAACATTTTTAATATAAACCTCATTTAATCTCTATAACATCTGTCCATTTTAGGGTTGAGTAAACTGAGACTTGGCAAGGTTAAGAGACATCAAGTAAGAGGGAGTGCTTAGGTTTGAAGCTAAGTAGTCCAAATCAGGGGGCCCATGTTCTTAGTTAATGTCTCTATTAAAAATACCACCTTCAGCCAGGTGTTGGTAGCTCATATCTATACTCCTTGCTACTCAGGAGGCTGGGATCTAAGGATCACAGTTTGAAACCAGCCCAGGCAGGAAAGTCCATGAGTCTCTTCAGTTAACAACAGAAAAAGCTGGAAGTGGTGCTGTAGCTCAAGTGGTAGAGTGCTAGCCTTGAGCAAAAGATATTTAGGGTCAGCACCTAGGCCCAGAGTTCCAGGCCTAGGCCCAGCCTCTCTCCCCCGCTTCCAAAAAAAATACCACCTTCAATTTGAGTGGCTAATGGGAATTTA
This sequence comes from Dipodomys ordii, assembly GCF_000151885.1. Lineage (NCBI taxonomy): Eukaryota > Metazoa > Chordata > Mammalia > Rodentia > Heteromyidae > Dipodomys > Dipodomys ordii. The sequence continues at coordinate 4,391,572 of NW_012267267.1, forward strand.
GACCTAGCAAGTGGGGTCTGCCAGTGGTCCTGTAAGTGGGTCTTCACACTTGGTTTTGCTAAGATACACTTAGGCCCATGAATTAAATAAAAACAGAATAAAAGACAGGCAATCTAGCCTCCACTTTGTATCTGTGTCTGTTGCCCTTGGTTTTTCTCTACAGCAGTTAATTTGTAGTTATCATCCACAAAAGACTAGAGCCCCTGCCAGGTATCAATGACCTGACTTCCCAGTGCTCTGTGTCAGGTCACCAGGCTGCTCCCCTCAAATGATACAGCGTAACAACCTCTCTGGAGCCCTTCTCCATATAAGGACTAGGATAATGATGACCAGAACACACCTGTGCCTGGGACTGTTTATGAATACTTCTCTCCTCCCATTCCCAATTTCTTTGTCTACTTAAATCTATAACTCACATCTATACCAGAAGATGGCTAAAGATGAACTAAAGTGCTGTGTTCCCATGGCTACTCATGCCATGTAGTAAATCTCTTTTCACTGCCCTCCTTTTTTTCCCCCCATGTCTCCTTGGGGAAATGGTCGGACCTGACATCGGAACTCCTGGAGTTTGGGCCTCAGGTCTCAAACCCTAGTTTCAGCTTTAGCTTCCTGGGCACCTTCAACTCACCCACCTCCTGTTCCTCCCACCTATAGCCTGGTATAGCCAGTGCCCCGTGGCAGATAATGAACTGTGCTCACTCAGAAGTCCCCTGCTGCTTTGACTGATTTTTATTAAACGCAGCTTGTGGCTCCAATTCAAGAATGTGCAAGCTGATTTAGATTATGCTTTGCATTGAGTTTATTAAGATAAAAAATATTTCCCGAGATACTGAGTCAGAAGTATTTATGGTGAAGTGTGTTGAAAGTGGATGCAGGTTGATAGCGTGAACAGAATGTTCTCCCAAAGTCAAAATGTGATGACCTAACTGCGTTTGGCAGCCTTCCTTTATGTGTAGCTAAGCATTTGATTTCATGTTGAGAACCTCTCCCTCTCCTATATGACCATGAAGAAGGCTAGAATTTTGGTGTGTGCCTCTTAACTCGGAGGCCCAGGCCCTCAGTCTAATCGGGACAGGCTGGGTTACCATGGCAAAGGACTGTTGAACTTGTTTTTATATATATTGCCGTTTCTCTCACCTGTCAAAATGCAATTGTAACTCTTGGTCCTGCCTCTCTCCCTGTGGAGAGATGCGAAGGCACTTGGAAAATGAAGTCATAAATGTGGAGAGGGATTTGTGAGCTTGTGGATGTGACGTCTTGTCAAGCAGGTTCGTAATAAATGGGGTGTCTCCAAAGCTAATTTGCCTGAAATTCACATGAGCCTTCCATTTACTTAATCAACCAGCATTTATTAAATGCCTACGAAGTTCACAGTAACACATGGAGTGCCAGGACGAATAGAAAAAGGCAAAGGAGGAAATAAGAACCTCGATTCCCAGAGAGCTCATAAACTACCTTATTTCTTTCTTGCAGTTCACTTTTTAGGTTGATTAAGACTCAGGATGCAGGATGCCTGGGCTGCGTTTTAGAAGTTCCTTCTTGGTGATGACTTCCAGTTATGTCAGTAGGAACTAGTGGTGATTTACTTGTTTGTAGGACCAGTGGGTATTGTCATGGGCTGAATGGACTCATAAAAGAGGAAAAGAACATTTTTGTAGTCCTTGGTACAGTGGTGGGAAAACTGTAATTTGAGTTGATTGGGAAATGGGATATCAGATAATTGTATGGTTTCTGGTTTTCAAAGTCCTGGGTTTGAATCCTGGCCCTTAATATATTTTGGCTGTGTGACTTTGGGCAATTACTTAGCCTCTCTGTGGTTCTGCTTCCTTAACTCTAAAATGAAGGTAATAATAGCTTCTACCTCATGGGATTATTTTCAAGTTTAATAGCTAACATGTGTAAGATGCTCAGACAGTGCCTGGCTCCTTGTAAAAACACTCAAAACATGAGTGAGCTATGATCATCATGGGTAATGGGGGGAAATGGTACTAAAAGGGTATTGGCATTTCCTTTTCCTATATTGTAAAAAAAAAAAGTGAAGAAAACCAAGTTTTTGTTTGTTTTATCCAGGTGCTTGTGGCTCATGTGTGTAATCCTAACTACTCTGGAAACTGAGATCTGAGGTTCATATTTAGCCCAGGAAGGAAAGTTGATGGGACTCTTATTGCCAATTAACCAGCAAAGAACAGTTAGTGGTACAGGGCCAGTCTTGAGCAAAAAAGCTCAGGGCTAGTGCCCAAGCCCTGAATTAAAACCTCAGTACTACCCAGTACTGGCGTGCATGTGCACTCACACACAGTAACAAAAAGATTTAAACATTTGCCTGTATCTGACAACCACTTAGGGTTGTTCCAGACCCCTAAATCCCTCCCAACCACTCTCTGCCCTCCGACTTACAGTTAAGCCATTTGTCCCAAAAGCCTCACAGGAGATTGGTATGCAGAGAGCTGGAAAGGTCAGGCATGGTGAGAGGAGCACTGGACATGGAGTCCAAATCTATTACGGTCTCTGGAAGAACTCCTTTTGTCCTCTGAGTTGCAGATTACCACCCAGATTGTACAAAATAATGGTATGCAAAACTGCTGCCACAAAGCCTATCTGGGCAGAGCACTGTCCCCTCTAGTGGCTGTCACTTTCTCCATTGCCACCTTGTTACAGTGGAAATGAACAAAAGCAAATTATACTTAAGAATGTCTTCTACAGACAGTTAAATCTTGACCCTTGAGTTGGTATCTTCGATGTTCCCTGTGGTGAAATGGGACCTCTGCCCAAAACTCTCCAGCTGAACACCCAAATTCTAGTGCTCTGAGTATGTCTCAGAAAAGCCCTTGAGCTCTGAACTGAATTAACCACTTCTCACTTAAAAGAACATCTGGCTCACTGTGGTTAGCTATGCTTGATTATTTTTGAAATTACATCAAACTAGTCTACCAGTTCAAAGAAACAAGAGGTAGTATTGGTTGCCAATAGTCAAGTTTGAATTTGTGTGTGCATGCATGTGTGTGTGTGTGTGTGTGTGTGTGTGTGTGTGTGTGTGTATGTGTGAATACTGGGACTTCAACTCAGGAACTTATGCCTTTGCCTGGCTTTTTGTGCTCAAGGATCGTGCTCTACTACTTGAGCTACAGTTACACTTCCAGCATTGTATGTGTGTGTGTGTGTGTGTGTGTTTTATTGGAGAGTTTTACAGACTTTTCTGCCTGGGCTGACTTTGAACCACAAGCCTTAGATTGCAGCCTCCTGAGTAGCTATGAATATAGGCATGAGCTACCAATCCCTGGCTAAAATCAATTTTTTTTTTGGCCAGCCTTGAGGCTTAGACTCTAGGTCTGGGCCCTGTCCCTAAGCTCCTTTCATTCATGGCTATTGATCTACCACCTGAGCCACAGCACCACTTCTGGCTTTGTCTGTGATTAATTGGTGATGAGAGACTTACAGACTTCCCTGCCTGGGCTGGCTTTGAGCTGAGATCCTCGGCTCTCAGCCTCCTGCATAGCTAAGATTACAGGCATGAGCCACTGGCACCTAGCACTAAAAATGAACTTTTGGCCAAAAACAATTTCCAAAAACTTTGAGCCACAGCATGAACTTGACAAATCTGTAATCACTATGATGCATGATACTGTACTGCGGTGATTTAAATAAATGTAACTTTCCTTATGTAATTAAATATGTCCACATGGGGACAGTGATGCAACTCAGGGATCCAGTGATTTCCAAGTGGGCAAAACATTGTATTATAAAACCACTTGTGGGCTGAAGTTCTAATCAAAGTGTAGTATACATCAATCCTCCTCTCCCTCCCCCTCCTCACCTTCCCCTCCTCCTCTTCTTCTTTTTCCTCTTCCTCCTCCTCCTTCTCCTCCTCCTCCTCCTTTTTCTTCTTCTTCTTCTTCTTCTTGTTATTAATTTGGTGTCTGTCTTAGGCTTGAACTCAGGGTCAGTGCAAAGCTATCTCTGAGCTCTTTTGCTAGGATAATGCTCTACCACTTGAGCCACAGCTCCATTTCTGATTTTGGGGGTGTTTTTTGTTTTTGTTTGACTAATTGGAATAGAGTCTCACAGATCTTCCTGCTCAGGATGCCTTTTAACCTCAATTCTCAGATCTTGGCTTTCTGAGTAACTAGGATTACAGGCATGAGCCACCAGCAACAGGATTCAATCCTTAATTAACAGATTGTTGACATGGTTTCAAATTTAACATTACAATTTTAGAAACTCCCACTTGGCAGAAAGAGTGATGGAGAGAATGAGATGGATTGGAATAAAGAGTAAATATGTGTGGAGATGGAACAATGAAATCCACCCCCTATGTAACTAATACAAGCTAATAAACATTTGTAAAAAAAATAACTGAGCCTACTCTGGGGAAAAAGGAACCTACCACTTGCTGAAATTTGGTGTAATATAAAGAAAAATATGTTAAATAATCTGTTAAAATGTCCCTCCCTTTTCCAAATATATGAGGTCAGATTTTCTTCAGTGCAACCTATCTAAATTAACTACAGGCTGAAGCAGGAAAATATGATTGTTCTCTTAAAGCAAATAATCATATGTAACAATATAACTAATTCTACTCATCAATATTGTGTGTAACATATTTTTTCAGTAAAAATATTTTTGTAAAGTAATGTTACTTTATATGTCATTTTGACTTACTAGGGTTTGAATTCAGAGTATCATACTTGCTATGCTGATATAATACCATTTAGCTGTACTTCCAGCCCTGATTTCCAATGTATATTTTAAAATAGGGTCTTGCTTCCTGCCTAAGTGAATGCCTGAGCCTTAGTCTACCTACTTTTAGGCTTTTACATTATTTTAATTTTATTTTTAATATAACTTTATTATTGTTATGGAGTTGTACAGAGGGGTCACCATTGCATAGATCAGGTAATGAGTACATTTCATCTGTATTTTTTGGACAATATCATTCCTTCCTTCACTTTCCCCTGGTTAGTTCTAGGCTTTTTATCATTCCTGGGATCACCAGCATATGCTACTGTGGACAGGTTGCCTTCATGGATGGAAACTTGTGGACTTTTATGCCTGGGCTGGCCTGGTACTGCAGTGTTCCCAGTCTCAGCCTCCTACTTAGTTTAAGTTGTGGCAAGTATTACTGCGCTGTCGGTTAAATAGCAGACTCAAAAACACTGTGATCCTCTTGCTATCACCCTTCCAAGAATTCTAGGCATGAGCCATCAGCATCTAGCTTGCTATTATTTTTAAAATTAAACAAATACTTAAAAACCTTCTCTTGAGGAGAGAGACGGAGACGGAGACAGACACAGAGACAGAGAGACAGAGAGAGAGACAGAGACAGAGAGACAGAGAGAGTCCTGAGACCAAAAGTTTGGAGAACTTCCATCCTAGACCTGCCCTCTAGAGCCAAAATAATTTGTTTTATGTCACTTCTACTTATTGTCTGCATGATCATATACAATATTCTTGCCATTTCTGTGCCTTAAGTTTCACTGTGTAAAACGTTCGTAACACTTGCTGTGATAATAAGTACCGCTTAGGTGTTAGATTTAGCTCCATCATTATGTCATCATCATTACCATTACCATTATCATTGTACTGCCATTGGGATACATAGAGCTAGAGCTGGAGTCAGCACTACTGGGGTGTTTTGCTCTCAAGCCAGATTCTGCCCCACTTGCCACTTCACCAGTCTGCCATCCTGTTTGTAGTACAGGGCAAAAAAGGATAAGAAATTTCCCACAGCCCAAGCAGACATTGTCAGAGGCACTAAGTCAATTCACTGAAAAAAAAGATGTACTAACAGCCAGAGTCAAATGGTTCTGTCCAGTATTCACGTTCAGTAGGCACCTGCTCTCCTGTGGTTCTATGGCTGCCCATAAAGAAACAAGCTGTCCAAGGATGGAACCCCAAAGACCCATGTGGTAATCGATAATGAATGCAAAGCTCACAGTGGCAGAGGGACTGTCTGTTCCACATAGCAGAAATGAACTGGAGTCTTAGCTCTGTAACAGGCCTTCCTCTGTAGGTGAAATTGAAGCAGAAAGGTATTCACTGAACAAGGAGGCTGTTCAGAACCTGCCCTGGTTATGCCATACTCTGAGTGGAGACACCAGAGTTGAATCCCTTAGCCTGACCCATGAGGGAGCCACAGAAAGTTCCTAATAGTTCTGGGAAGAGAATGGAGCCCACCCAAGGGCTGTTAACAGTAAGAAAGATGGAGATGCAGACATACATCTTACTTTATCCAGTCACAGAAAGCCTTTGAGTCACTGAGACATGACGCTCTTCTGATGCTTCTGGTCTTGGCCAAATTGAGGAATAGACCATTTTTTGGCTCTGTGCACTTGGTAAGCAGCTAGAGATGGCAGCAGATTCACTTCTGCATCGGAACAAACTTAAACCCTTATCTCCCACTATGGCAAGACTCTTTGGTCAGTAAACGAAAAGATCTCTTCACATTTCTTTTTTTTATACTTTTTTATTGTGAAAATACTGTACAGAGGGGTTACAGTTACATGAGCAAGGTAATGAGTACATTTCCTATCAAGCATTGTTTGCCTCCTCCTTGGTTTTTCCCCTACCATCCCTTCCTTCCCACCTCCACAACTACCTCCCCTCCTTCCACCCCCGCCAAAGTTTTAAAGTTCATTTTCAACATAGTGTCTTGTTACAATGAGTCATCCTGTATCCCTATTTTGTTTTTAAAGACATGTTCTAATGTAGACTTCTGTAGAGCTGGTCTCTTAAGATGCCTCCAGTGCGAACTGAAACCCCAGCTAGAACCATGGCAAATGCTTAGGTGCATTCCCCACAGTTCTGGAAGTACCCAGGGGCATATGAGTGTTGGAAAGTAATTCCAGCTGCCCCACTCTTTGTGGGCTCATATGGCTGAAGAATCTGACAGAATGGCAAGAAATGTTTGGGAGCCAGAGAGGTGGATTGGACCTCCATGAAACCTAAGACCTAGGACAAGTCACTTAACCACTCGAGTCTAAGTGGAGCAATTATACCCACTCCTTTCTTTTAAGATCATCAGGTGGATAAATACAATTGTAAAGCCCTAGCATGTGATTCAAGCTTCACAATAGATTGTTATTGCTCCTGTTTTGGCTGGCTTCCTCAGTTGGACTTTGTGGACTGCTTTGGCTCAGCCTGAGGACTGAAGGCCCTGCATTATTGTGAACCTGGGGCAGACCAGTTAAGCTCTAAGTCATGATGTTTCTCATCTGCAGCTGAGAACCATGGGTAATTAGTTTACCTTTTCTACTTACACAGAAGTTAGGGAATAACAGAAGATGGAAGCCATGATAATAAAGCATTATGCAGAAATAACTTGAAATTCATAGTAGCAGCATTGACACTAGAGTAGATTTTTTGTTTCTTGTCTTGTATTGTTTTTAGTTACTTTGTTTTGATTCAGACCTTGGCCTCAAACTTACAGCCTTTTACCCCACAGACTCGCTAGTGATGGGATTACATTAATATTTTTGAGGGCTGGGAAGGTGGCTCAGTGGTAGAGCGCTTGCCTTGCATGCCTGAGGCCCTGGGTTCGATTCCTCAGCACCACATAAGCAAAAAGACAAAAGCCGGAAGTGGCGCTGTGGCTCAGCCTTGAGCTGAAGAGCTGAGGGACAGTGCCCAGGCCCAGAGTTCAGGCCCCATAACCAGACCCAAATGTGTGTGTGTGTGTGTGTGTGTGTGTGTGTGTGTGTGTTTTGAGTACTTACAGTTTAATAAACCATAGTGTCACCAATTTAATTTTAACCTTCCTGTAACAGAACTGTATATATTATTCTGATTTTCCAGTTGTTTAAGCAGTTGGGGAGAGAAGTTAAGGAACTTACCCAAGATCACATAAAAAGAAAGGCAGAAGACCTGAGATTCAAACCCTACAAGAACCTAAATTCAAGAACCTATTCATGACCAATGTCAGGTTATTTACTATGCTTATTTGGGTATCACATTTTTGTTTTCTTAAGTTTTTGTCTACACAGGCTATCTATTCTCAAGACAGAAGATAGGGCAATAATTTCATAAAGCCACCATTAATTAGTTTCCCTATTTTCTGGGTATTTGTTCAAACATTTTGGGAACACATGTGCTTATATCCATGTGCAAACATCTTTACAGATTGAGGCTAGATAGGCAATAGACATAGATAAATAGGTAGATAGGTAGACAGACAGACAGATAGATAGATAATAGAAACACATCCCAAGAGAGAAATTAGAATATAAATCTAAATCAAGACATTAGCAAAACCACTTATGGACCCATACTTCCGCTGGAGAGATCACTTTTCATTGGCTCATTGATGAGATGAACTGTATCGTTAGGATGACACAGTGGGTAACAGTCATCCTTCATCTCTTCCATCGCATACACAGGATAAATGCAAGTCACACATATCCTCATACTTGTGTGAGTCTTGTGGAGATGCTAACACTTTAACAATACCTCTTCCCAAAATTGTTGTGTGTATGTGTGTGTGTGTGTGTGAGAGAGAGAGAGAGAGAGAGAGTATGTGTAAAACTAAAGCAAATAATCACATATTTATGAACCCATTTTGGGTAGTTAAGTTACCCAGTTAAATGGCTCTCCAAAAGAGTTATTTTCCAGTAAGAATCCATTAAATTCAATGCATTCAACATTTTCAGTACTGATCAATATAGTAGTCACTTGCTACAGAGGGCTGCTTAAATTAAAAATTCAGCTGGGCGCCAGTAATCCTAGCTACTCAGGAGTCTGAGATCTGAGGATCAGGATTCAAAGCCAGCCCGGGCAGGACTGTCTGTGAGACTCTTATCTCCAATAAACCACTTAGAAAACCGGAAGTGGCACTGTGGCTCAAGTGGTAGAGTGCTCACCTTGAGCTGAAGAGCTGAGGGACAGGGCCCAGGCCCAGAGTTCAAGCTCCACAACCGACCAAAAAATTCAGCTCCTTAGTTGTTCTAGTTGTATTTCACAAGCTCAGTAATTCACATGTAGTTAGTGGCTACCCATTAGTATAGATAATAATATATATCCATCATTGCAGGAAGTTCTATCCACACTGTTGCTGGACCATATTATGCACTGAGGTGCAGTAATGCCTCAGATGTTCCCAGGCCTGCCCATAGGACTTATAGACTTGCCGGGCGCTGGTGGCTCACGCCTGTAATCCTAGCTACTCAGGAGGCTGAGATCTGAGGATCGCGGTTCAAAGCCAACCCGGGCAGGAGAGACCGTGAAACTCGTATCTCCAATAAACCACCAGAAAACCGGAAGTGGCGCTGTAGCTCAAGTGGTAGAGCGCTCGCCTTGAGCTGAAGAGCTGAGGGACAGCGCCCAGGCCCAGAGTTCAAGCCCCACGACCCAAAAAAAAAAAAAAAAAAAAGGACTTATAGACTTGCAATAATAAACTAGTTAGCAAGCTGTCTTGTGTTTGGACTTAGGAAGGACAAAGAGCATCAGGAAGGCATGACAGAATGTGCCCAAGGATGTATGGCAGAGAAGGAAACAAACCAAAATCTCCTGGATGTGTGCCAGGGACTAAAACCTATAATCCTAGCTATTCAGAGGCTAAGATATGAGAATCCCAGTTCAAAACCAGCCCAGGAAGGAAAGTTTCTGAGACTCTTATCTCTGTCTAACCACTCAAAAATTAGAAGTGGTGCTGTGGTTCAGAGTAGTAGAGTGCTAGCCTTGAGCAACAAAAGCTCAGGAACAGCAGTTGGGCCCCGAGTTCAAGCCCTGTGACCTAACAAGCAAACAAACAAACAAGCACCTTCTGATACATGAATAGCACAGAGAGGTTTCTTAAGTAAATTAGTCTTAATTTTAGAAAATACGCTGAGCATGGTGGTGCATGTCTGAATTTCCAGCTAAAATGTAATTTATTATTAAAAAATTTTAATGCAACAAATTGCAAAAGAAGCCAAATATAAAACTTAATTACGAAATGATTCCCTTACAAGAGATTCTAGGATAGGCAAAATTAATCTAGGATGATAGAAATCAGAACAGTCATGGCCTGGGGGAGGGGTGGGAGGGAGCAAGCACTGACTACAAAGGATTCAGGAGTAGTTTCTGGGATGTTGATGTTCTATCCAGATAGGAGCTTTGGTTATGTGAGATGTGCATTTGTCAATACTTGTGGAACTTTTCAAGATCTGTATGTTACACAGAATATAATCATGGTGTCTTAGTTTAAAACTGTATTTCAAATTGAATTGATAGAAACAGAGACAAAGACAGAGAGACAGAGAGACAGACGAAAGAATTCCCCATGTTAACATAATGACATAGCATTATAGAAATTCCCAGTGCTTTTACCCTTTTGTCTGATCAATTGGGCACTCTTCCAAATGGAGTTGTACCATTGAACATAAATGTTGTGCTCTTCCTTCCTTTCTTCTTTCTTTCTCCCTCGCTTCCTCCCTCCCCCTCCCTGTCTCTCTTTCTGTCAAAATAATAAACTGGATAAAATGTGTAGCTATTCATCAGAAGGTTGAATGGCATTGTTGTGGGGTAGAACTATTTGAATTTTACCCCATCACACACTTCTTCACTGTATTATAATTTGTAACAAAGAATGTGTATTATTTTCATTATCTGAAGCACAAAAACTCATTTTTCCTTGACTTAGAAAGTACATTTATTCATGGGCACCATGCAATTAGGTTTCCTAGTCTGATTAATAACAAGTATCACTCCGATAGCAGGCTCTGTGGGGGATGGAGTTGTATTTGAGGTCTTGGTGACTGACTACTGTCACTCTGTGTATCTCCTTTGTATGCTGCTCCTCTTACATCTCCCTGTGACTCTGAGATGCTCTGGAGTGTATCTGCACTGTTTAGGGGCTGCTGTCTCACTGTCTGCCCCTCCTTTTCCCTGTACTACAGATTCTTACCTGACTCTTGACGAACCAATGAATAACATCACCACATCCCTGGGGCAGACAGCAGAACTGCACTGCAAAGTGTCTGGAAATCCACCTCCCACCATCCGCTGGTTCAAAAATGATGCACCTGTGGTCCAAGAGCCCCGGAGAATCTCCTTCCGGGCAACCAGTTATGGCTCTCGACTCCGGATTAGAAACCTAGACACCACAGACACTGGCTACTTTCAGTGTGTGGCAACAAACGGCAAGAAGGTGGTCTCTACTACTGGAGTCTTGTTTGTCAAGTTTGGTAAGCAGTCTCCTGCTGAGGATGGGTTTTGACCCTCAGCCCCAGCAAAATCCATGAGAGCAAAAAGGGAGGAAATGAGCCCTTCCAGAAAGTGTTTACTAGATGTCCACAACCCATTAATGAGCCTTATATCCATTGCAAAAAGAAGTAATTAAAGACTTAATGGTTACTTACAATGTTCAAGGACAGCAAACAGGCATGGAGGCCAGTTCTGTCTAACCCTACCCTGTCCATTCTATACCATCATACCATTGAGCTCTTCTCAGTGAGGATACACCCCTGTCCCAGAGAACATGGGAACATACACAGCAAACGTGTTCCTCTTCTGTCTAGTTCTCTTAAACTGAAGCTCCTGCTGGCTGTTCCAATGGACACTCTGGAGTCTCCAATCACTTAGCTCCTTTGTGGAAACTTCCTGCAGAGTCAGAACCCACTGTGTTGACTTATATTCTAGCACTTAGCATTTTCACAGCCTGAAACGTGGAATACAGACATGGCTCACTGGTATGCTTTTAGTTACGGAGGTGTTTGGGAGGAAAAACTGGTATCAAAACTATAAATTCCAGAGAAATAAATAGCACCTCTTGGTGGGTGGGAACTTTAATTTGTAATGGATTGATTGTATTCACACCTGCCCTCTAAATTACCCACACTGACTCTTTCTTTTGTTTTTCTTGCATTTCCTCAGGTCCCCCTCCCACTGCAAGTCCAGGATCCTCGTAAGTACTTTCCATCTTTTTTTTTTCTAGTCATTTCTAAGCAGTTTGCCATAGGTTTCTGGGCAAAGGCCATATTGTCTTCTGCTTGGGCCAAACCACTTTTTCCAAATGTCATTTCATTGTGTGATTTCTCTGGTATGAAGATTCACTGGAGACCGATACTGGCAATAACTGCAAGCATGGTAATCTTGAATCTGAATAATCAAGGCCAAAATCTTCTTACACTTACTATTTTTAAATGAAGAGAACATTTAGGAGAAACAACGGATTTGGCAAAATTAAACAAGAAATGATACAGTGCTGGAATCTCTTCTTCCAGCTGCAAGGGTCTGGTTCATATTGTGCCAGCATTCCTATTGCTTTAAATTCTTTAGTAGGGCAACCATTAGGTGATCATTTTTTAAATTCCCTTAAAAGAACTCAGAGACAGGTTTTAAAACTCACACAGGAGAACGAAAGAGCCAGATGTGGATTGAGTTACACAGAAGTTGATTCATGCTGAATCCCTTGTTAATAGAATCTAAGGATTGGATTTCTTTAAGTGATGTTATTGTTTATGTATTTATTATTCTGGCTTGGGGATTCTTGTCATTCACTCTAGAATTCTTTACCTAGAGGCAAGTTTTTTTCTCAATGTATATTTCTTTTGGGGGAAGAAAACTATGTTTCAAACTCAACAGAATTCACTGAGTTTACCAGGAGAGCATTGACTGTCTGGCCTAGGCCACACCCAGGGAAAATGTAAGGTAACAGCCATTTAATCTTGCTCTAATCCCCCATATGCCACTTAATTACAGTGTGTGATATTTTAATACATTGCTGTGTGCCCTTAGGCCCGGTAGCCCACAATCCGATTAATAAAATAGTTAATTGGGAGAAATAAACATTGTTTTTCACCCACACTGTTCTGCTATTTCATCAGCCAGTTCAAGGCAATTGTAAGTAAGTCTTTAAAATCACCAAGTGCTAATTGAATTTTGCTTGCCTAAATAGAAACTGTCGTTTGGTCTTAGAATAGGTGGGAATAGGTCTTAGAAAAAGTGCTAGAATTTGTCAGTCAGATTAGCGTTTCTTGAAGTTAATTTTTTTTTAATGGTTTCACCTTTGGTTGATTATATGTGGAATCTTTGCTTTTTGTGGAATCTTTTTGAAGTCCTATTTAAACAAAGGTTAAAACTTATGTTATTTTTTGCATAAATGCATCCTTATATCTTATTTGTTCCTATGTCCCATGTGTTATTTGTGTTGGCCCACTAATCTGCCTATTAACCCTGAGCTATTAATTTTTTTTACCTATTATATTTGCATCATAGTTACTTTTTAATAATCCAAATTATTTTAAAACATTTATAAGTTCTCATTTCTGAAACTGTTTGTTCTTTCTTTCCTGCCATCTTTCTGTTGAATCCAGTCTAATTCACATGGGTTTTCTTTTGTCTTATATAAAGATAGTCTAGCAGTTTTATGAACTGATATCCATAGATATCCAGGGTATTGAGGTCCACAAAGACACCTCAACACAAGAAAGGTATTTGTTGGCATCAGATACCTCTGTTTCCATGTATGCTCTGTTTGTATCTATTCTGTTATTCAGGAATAACATGAAATCTATTGTTGCTATATTTGCTTGGAGGACTTAAGCTAAAATGCAATCCAAATTGGAAATTCTACAGGGCCTTTGGCAGTTCAACCTCCATCTTTCAGCATCCCTCCTTGGCCTTTTTGATACTTTTTGTTTCTTTCCCTTAGAAAGTCATTACGTAGCCAGGTTACTGGTGGTTCACCCCTGTAATCCTAGCTACTCAGGAGACAGAGATCTGAGGATTGTGGTTCAAAGCCAGCCTGTGCAGGAAAGTCTATGAGACTCTTATCTCCAATTAACTACCAGAAAACCAGAAGTGGCACTGTGGCTCAAAGTGGTAGGAGCTCAGGGATAGAGAACCCAGGCCCCAAATTCAAGCTCAAACAAATGACAGAAGAGAAATCATCATGTACCCACTCTCAACTGCCACTACTTATCCTGTCTTTAAGCGTTCCTCACGTCTTAGGACTGACTCTCAAATAGAATGCTGGTTCCTATCCTGATTCTCACAGGTCCCCAGGAATGGAGCAGCAAAACCTCCACACAAGGAGGCTCAACAAAGCTAACAAAATGAGTCTTTCCTCCCTCACCCCCACCAACAAGCATCACTACATGAGGATCCCTTTGAAAACCTTTGTTAAATTGTAACCTTTTCCAAAATAGGAGTGGAGTGCAGTTATAAATCATCATGACACAGTCAGAACATCCTAACACACCACCCTAATGTTCAGAACACTAGGACAATGTGGAGCTTCAGGTACATGGAACCCAGTGGACCCAGGAAAGTTCTCATCATTCCCTTTAAGGGATTGCATCAGGCATTCACATGACGCTTTCAAGACGGTGTTTTAGTTTACAGAAGGAACAAGTCTGAGATGAGGGATTGGATTCTGTTGATAGCTTCAGGCTGTATTTCTGCTATCATTTCTAGGTCCCTGGCCCACCCCTGACAGCTAATGGGCCCAGGGCATAAGTACGAGTGGAGACCCACATACCGTACATCTAAATATTTGAAAGGTATAAATCACACTGACAAAACTGGTAAATGAAATATGTTTCCTCCTCCCACACTGACAAGTACACCTTCATAACAACAACATTTTGAAAAAAAATATGTGAAGTTAGGGTTTTTCTATGACTAAAAGCCTGGAGCTATCTAAAATGACTACTTTAATCATTATTTTGCATGTCTCGGTGTTCTAGTCATGGGCCAGAAGTATTATATGTAATTTATAGATTGTTATCTATTACTTAAAAGGAAAGATTTTGTGTACGTGTGGATTGCATGTATTGTTCTTAAGAATTTTTTAACCTAGTATGTGTTCAGGTAGATACCATATTAAACAGACTGTCTTCAGGCATTTAATTCTCGCCTTTTTTCCCCTCTTAGAACGTGTGTGTGTGTGTGTGTGTGTGTGTGTGTGTGTGTGTATTTGTGTATATTTATTTATGTCTGTCTGTATGTATCTCTCAAAGCACTGTTTATGTGAGATGTTAATATAAACAGATTGGAGTGATGATTTTGGCTAAACAATGGATAGAACTTGGCAGGATTCTTGCCACCAGTGCGAACCCCCTCCCCCACCAGAACATACCAATATTGATGATGAATACAGGCCTTTGCATAAAAGTATGGAAAACATCGTGAATTTGCATTTATGTTATAGTCAGTGTAATAATTTGTTCACACTACATCATCCCATATGCATATTGTATAGCACTCTAAAACATGACGGTAATAGGCAATAGAAACTTTTCTCCCTCCAGCATAATCTTAAAGGGCTACTATCTACTGTTGTAATAATACATGGTTGATGAACACATCATTATGTGGAGCATCATTATAATATAAATTGCTTTTTTGTTGTTGTTGTTGCTGGTCATGGGGCCTGAACTCTGGGCCTGGGCGCTGTCCCTCAGAAATTCAGCTCCAGGTTAGCACTTTACCACTTGAGCCATAGTGCCACTTCCGGCTTTTTCTGCTTATATGGTGCTGAAGAATCGAACCCAGAGCCTCATGCATGCAAGACAAGCACTCTACCACTGAGCTACCTTCCCAGCCCCATAATTACTTTTTTAATGGGAATTGAACTCAGGGCTTCATGTTTGCTAGGTGCCTGCTCACCATTTGAGTTATACCTGTAGCCCCTTTTTATATTGGTTATTTTTGGGGTGGGGCTTTGCTTTATTCTCTGGTACAACCTGGACTGAGGTCCTCCTACTTGTATTTGTTTCTCCATGTCACTGGTGATAACAGACTTGTCCCACTGTATGTTGCCATTGTATTTCCTTAAAGCTAGGGTAAGAGGTATGTGTCACTGGGCCACAGCCACTAGTTGAAATGGAGTCTCATGAACCTCCTTTAGCTTGGGCTGGCCTTCCCCAGTCTCTCACTGCTAAATAGCTGGAATTGTAGGCTTGAGCCACTTCATCCACCCAGTTCAATTGCTTTCACTATTTGTTTTCTAAGGCTGCTATGGCAAAATGCTACAAACACGTTTTTTTCTTCCAACTATCATGCTGAGACTATGAAGTTTCCTAATGAGAAACTGCAAATCCAATCAAATAAAAACAAGCGCCGTGAATGCGGCTTTTTCCGAGCACTCCTCGGCAGGACAAACCATGCTAGCCCTCTGGCAATAGGGCTTTTTACCGTTTTCTAAACTCACTCTGACTCCTCCAGTGACTGCTGATTCTCAGGGCTATACAGAGGGAGAAGGAATGGGAAATCCTAGGGGGAAGCTTCATATGTAATTAACAAAGAATGGGTTCTAGTATCGTTTATTTCTTTTCTGTCATTCTCTGAGGTCTCTTGCAGAGCTATTTGTAGTCTTTAATGTATCTACCCCATGAGGATATTGAAAAGATTAGATTAGGCAGTTAGATGTATATATAGTAGGTTGTACTGTAGCTGGTGCATTGATTAACGTCATCGTCTTTGTCGTCATCATCATCGTCATCGTCACCACCGATGTTGAACAAAGATGGTTTGCTTGCTTTCTAGACCAAGGCCTTCTGCCAGACAATATTTCCTGCTGTGATCCCAATCTGAGACCTTGAAACCTTTATTTCCTTTTCTTTCATTGACCTTTAGCTAAAGTTCTTTTCAACAGAAATAGTGATCAGGCCTTGCTGACTTCTTTCTCTCTTTTATCTATTTCCAACACTCAACTGCAGTTAAAAAAAAATGTAGCTGGGGGCTGACCCAATCCAGGAAGTGATAATATAACTTTCAACCCAAGATAAACTCAAGGATAACTTTCAACACAGCTGCTCAGGCAGTTCGGGGATGAGGCAGCATGTGGAGAGGGGACCGGGAAGTCACTCAGCAACTGGGCCAGGCCACAGAGGGCCACTGTTCCAATGAAGCAGCAAACCTCAATGTCTTCATCAACTCTCCTTAGACTTAGCCCTCAGCAGTGCTGAAACAGATGGCAGGAATGTGGAGAGATTAGATAGGAAGGGTTTCTCAATCCCCGGGGAGAAATCCAAAAGTACAGAAGGTTGAGAAGCCAAGCTCTTCTGCCCTAATCCACCCTATCACTCAACGGTCTCAGCTGGACAAGCAGGGGGTGGAAAGATTCCAATTAAAACAATACTTGTGAAGATTGGCAGGGCATCTCTTTGTAAGCAGAATGCATCCACGGAGAGAAGAAGGCGGGTAAGTCCTTGTTTTGTAGCAGCTCACTTTCTGAAAGCTTGCCTGCTGAACCATGAGCTGCTCTGTCTACGAGTTAGTTCATGAGAGTCATTTCCTATCTAGCACAGTCCCTCATACATCATAGATGCTTAGCAGATGTGGGCTAAGATGAATAGTGACAGTCTGTGTCCTGAAAGCTTTTCTCCATGTTTAACCAAGTTGCATTAATTTATTCAACATATTTTTATGAAGCTTGTTTTTTTTCTATGTTTCCAGCCTCAGACTAAACTGTTGGTTTTGGTTTTTGTTGGTCATGAGGCTAGACCTCCGGACCTGGGTGCTGTCCCTGAGCTTTTGTGCTCAAGGTTAGTACTCTATCATTTTGAGCCATAGCTCCACTTTTGGTTGTAGGTGGCAAATTGGACATAAGAGTCTCATGGACTTTCCTGCTTGGGTTGGCTTAGAACCAATCCTTAGATTCCAGCCTCCTGCTTAAGCTGTTTTTAAGACATAGATGTGGCTGTCAGACAGCAGAATCAATCTAAAAATAGTAATTCTGTATGATTTACACTTCCTCTTCCTGTGATTATGATTTTCATCATACACTTCTATTGTAAGTTACAGAGCAAGTGATGCTTAAGGAATGGAGAAGATCATCCCTGGCCCTAGGTAAACAGAAAGCTCTAGAGAACTTAGTATGGCTTGAAGCAGTACCTCTCAGATTGAAACATGCATATAAATCATCCAGAGATGTTGTTAAATGCAAGGACTCACCCAAGTCTAGGTGATGCACTCCATTTCTGATAACTTCTTAGAGGTTGTTGATGCTGCTACTCCATCTACTTTGAGAAAGGTAGGATTTAGAGAGAAGATACCTGGCTGGTTTCTATTCCTTTCTGTGTCATTCCCTAGCTAATGACCTTCCCCCGCACCCCAAAAATTACTTGCCTTCTCTGAGCCTCAAGTTTTATTTTGAAAATGAGAAACTCATGCCCAATGTCTATTGAGATTTCTTCTAATTAAGTCAGCCAATTGAAGCTCGATATGCTAAATGATCCTCTCGTACAGTAAGACCTTGTCAAGATACTAAATTTCATGCAGTTTGTTCGTCAGTTCTTTTTCTTTGTCCTAAGATATTAATAACCATCTCTTATGAGCTCCCATCCTCGCCATTCCAAACAAGATAATGTCCTGTTCTTAGCTAGCCTTCTAAGTGGAATCACGGAGTGAACGATTCAGGCTGTGGAAGTAGGTTCAGAGTGGAACAAAGGTCAAAGTTGAATGGTGTGCTATTGGCCAAGTTGCTGAGCAAAGCTTTATAGAGGGTGAATGCCCCAAGAGAACATGCAGACCCTCTGACATCATGTGTATTAAACATAGCAACTAATTTTTGAAACATTTTTATCTCTTCTCATCTTGCATCTGTCTTCACAGTTTTGACATGACAGCCTGTTGATTTAGTTTACTGTGTAGCAAAATGGGAATATGGGTTGATTAGCATGCCTGTGCTATTTCTTATCACAAATACTTTTAAATTATATAGAGGGGGGCTCTGAACAGACTTAAGCATTTATGAACTCTCAGAGGCAAAAAACAGAGACAAGGATAATTGACAGTTTTGTTAGAAAGGCTTTTATTCTATAGGCTATCCATAATGAAAATAATAATGTCTCTGATCATCTGTCCATCTAAAGATGATTTATAGTTGTCCAAAGATATAAGTCTAGCTCTACTAAAACATCGAAACTTTCTTTTCTGGGACATTTCATCCTGATTTTAGGTGACCAAGTTCATTAATTCTTTTCTTACTACAGAGAGAGAATTTTAAAATGATTAAAACAACTGTATGGTTTAAATATCAACTATCCCCCACAGGTTCATATAAAAATCCTAGGGTACTATTCTAGAATATTCTGGAAACTTTGGGAGATGGGGACTAATTAGAGGAAATAGGTCCTTGAGTGAGTTCTACTTTAACGTGAACTGTATTCTTCTAGCATGGTATTTGACCTAAAATCATGGGGCCACATGATCATAGACTGAATCCTTTAAAACTGGAAGCCTTTCAAAATACTTCATTCCTTCCTTAGGTTGTTTATGTCCAGTGTTTTGATCACAATGATAAAAGCTAATTGTTATGCTGTGTGTTGGCTGAAAATATCTATTTAATACTGTCACTTTATGATCTTTAATTGTGGTGTGTGTGTGTGTGTGTGTGTGTGAGTGAGTAAGAGAGAGAGAGAGAGAGAGAGAGAGAGAGCAACTGTCCAGTAGGCATTCTTCATGAAATTTGGAGCATACTCTATTCCTTTCTCTCTTTTTTTGGTATTATTTTTCTATCTCAGGAAGGGAGATTTTCCTTGAATCAAATATTACCAAATGCATAACTTCTCCAAAATAGTATATGTTTGAGTCAGTTTTCTGCTTAGGACTAAGAGTAGAAATTACATCTAAGAGGATTTCAGAGTAGTTTTCAACAGCCTGTATTTCCTCTTGGTTTACATCTGTGTTTGTATAGATACAGGGTGTGTGTGTGTGTGTGTATGTGTGTGTGTGTGTGTGTGTGTGTGTGTGTGTGTGT
The DNA here is from genome assembly GCF_000151885.1 of Dipodomys ordii. Taxonomy (NCBI): domain Eukaryota; kingdom Metazoa; phylum Chordata; class Mammalia; order Rodentia; family Heteromyidae; genus Dipodomys; species Dipodomys ordii. The sequence goes on from NW_012267267.1 coordinate 4,411,250, forward strand.
GTGTGCCTTGTGATTGTTTGGGTGGTCATGATTAAAGAGAAAGGGTAAATTGAAAAGAGAAATACAACAGAGTTGCAAAGTACAATGTTATTCCTTTAGATTAGGGTTAATTGTCAATCAGTTCACCATGTTAACAAAGAGATCCTGCAGAGGTTCATGACAGTGAACCTGGAGGCACACAGCTCAAGCATGTATCTACAGTCTGCACAGCCTACCGCTACCAGTCCAGCTGCCAAACAGCTGTGAGTACCTGGCTTTCCTAGGAGACCTTCCTTGCTTTACCAGTGTCATTACTGTTGTCATTATTATCATTGTTACTGCTACTCTCAGGAAACACACATAATTTAAAATTTACTAGTTTTTCCATTTTCCAGTGTATCTAGTAACAGACCAACCTGCTTCATCCAGAAAGAAACCTTGTACTCATTTCGGTTGTTTCTCTCCCCCACCAACCTACCTCGCTATCCCCAGCCTCTAGTGACCACTAATCTATTTTCTGTCTCTGTGGATTTGCCTAATCCAAACATTTCATGACTAGCTTATCTAGGAGAAGAAGGGAAAATCAATGCAGGGTAGATCCTGTCTTCTCTTAGCCTCCAGGCTCAGCCTGAAGAAGCTTCCCTTCCTCTGCTCACTTACCACATTGCCCTTCCCTGTTTCACATGGTGTTATGGTTCATGCTTAGTTCTCACAACAGGACCTCTCATTCTTGTAACCTCTGCTTGGTACCAAGAGGGTAATTGGTTAACATGTGAACACCGAATTAATGAGCGATTTTATTTAAAAAAAAAAAAACACTGGCTGAAAGCACAGAATAACCTGTTAAGCTTATTTTGTTTTTCGTCTATAAACCTGGGACTAAGCATCTTCTCAGAGGATTGTGAGGATTGTCATTCACTGACCCACAGAAGATTCTATGTTATTTCTTCTATTAAGGATCTCTTTCTGTGGTTTCTTATGGAGTTGCTGGGCCTTTGTGGGCCCTACATTATAAGGGAACATGGCCAGTCTCCAGGAAAGAAGGGCTCTAGGGCAGTATCTCAATAAGTCATACTACTTCTCAGTCTTGCTAAGGACTTGGAAGGGGAATTAATGAAGTGCCACAGGTTGACTGCCAGTTCATTTCTATACAGCCTGCTTTCCCACTATTGTGGGCCAGATGAGACTTCAGGGATTGTGAATGCAATGGAAAGTGGGAGATTGTTAACTGGGGCCAATATAAATATGTTTGCGAGAGGACAGAACGAAGGCCTAAAGGCCTGATGTTGACAGAAACCATGTTAAGTGTTTAAGGCATGACTTCATCCTTATAAAAATAATAGTTCCTCCAGGCCTGCCAGGGAGTGGGTGAGCCAGGGTTATCTGTACCTACACATGCCTGGAACCTCAGGGTGTGAGCAGCCTGGAGGTGACCCTAACCTAGCCCCTGAATGCCTTCCTGAAGAGGAGCGTGGTCTATGGCCTGTAGAGCCAGAAACAGACGAAGTATTGTGCCTAGCTCTGCTAGGCACCAGCTTTAGCAGAGAGCCTGGATTTCCTCAAATATAAATTCAGATAACTCTACCCCACAGAGTAGCTGTGATAAGTAAACAAGATAAATAAGATAAACAAGACTTAAAGGAAGCAGTAAAGAGAGCCTTTAATTTTATTTCTACTAACTTCACTGGCTCGTTGGTGCTCTGCCCTTACCCACACCAGAAGCATGTGGTCCAGGTCCATCCCCAGCTTCACCACCTGAGCACCACTTGGTTTAGCTTAATACTTCCTCCATGTAAATCTGTTTAATTCAGAAAGGTATGAAAAGTTGTTTGGCTAAGAGAGGAGAGGATCGGGGAATCCCCAAGAAAATATTGTTTTCTTAGGGTCCTAAAGTCTGTTGGCCAGAAGATTCCAGGGGTTCTTGTGCTTGAGTCTTTCTGCTCCCTCTTCTCTCTTTATTCTTCTAAGGTTCTTTATGGCAAATGAAGTGTTGAAGCTTTGAAGGCACAGGGGAACCTCCACATACCCTGCCTGGAGATTCTCATGCAGTCAGTTGAAGTACAACTTCAAGTTCATGAACAACAGAACCCAAGAACTGGACTTGATGCAGATATAGTCACCATCTCCTGGGTTCCTCCCTGGAAAATTTCCATTGGAAATTCCCCAGCTTGGGTTTGAGTGCTTGGCTCTGTAATCTTGGAGACATTCAGTATACACCCCACAATTAAGACACTGCAACCCTATGAAACATCTCTTAATTTAAAAAAAAGAAAAGGTTGTTGCAATTAGATCATTTGAAGACGGATTAGCCCTCTGTCTGCACAATATTGGCACATTGGCAAATGACAGGGCCTCTTTGAAGAGCTCTGAAAGAAAGCTGCTAATGAGCTTGCCACTGGGTTTCCCCCATGCACAAAAGGGTTAACCCAATGTGTGGGAATGGAAAACAGTGCCCTATGGGATGACAATGCCATGTTAAATTTGTGAGCCCCCCTCTGGAGCTGTGCCTCCAAACCAGGCTCTTGTCACCGAAGAGGAAGTTGATAACTCATTCTGCTACTGCTCTTTATGGCCTATGAAGTCACAATCTGTCTGGCTGACCACTGAGGGGCAGTTCATATTCAGGTGCTGGGGAATTTGGTTCCAGAACATGAGGAACATCTGTTCTTGTTCACTCAGCAGCCATTTATCCTTTTGACAAAAGCAGCTTGTTTCTCTCTGTGGAAAGGCCACCTCCTGCCCACTCTCAGTCTAGGTGGAGCGGACGCATAACCAAATCAGAGTTGCCACATGACCAAGCTGGTCCAGTTGGTGGGTTTGGGATCCAACCATGCTCCTAAGCCACTAGAGTCAGTTTCCAGGGCCTAAACACACCTTTGAACAGGTACATTATTAAAAGACTTAAATGTCAAGGAGTATCATTAAGTGGGATAGGAAGTAATTTCTATGGGAGGTCAAGGAAGGGAGAAATTAATGTGGGTGCAGAGCTTTCCGGATGAAGTCCCCAGGACAACGAGAGCTAGGTGACACAGAGGTTAGCAGTCCTCAAGGCTCTGGAGAGCCCAATCTTCCGTCCCATCTCCTGTGGGCCAGAGATGTGGAGTGAATTTTGACAGAGAAGTGCTGGAGGGCTTGGAACCCCATGATGAAAAGTTTGAATATACCTGGAGAGTTCTCTAGTGTAGGCTAAGCCCAGGTGGGGAAAGTCCACAGCAGATAGTGTTACCTGTTTAGGCAGGTACATGGCACCAGGTCAGTACAGGCCAGGAGAAGGGCCATGGAAGGATAATAGAGGGTCACTTGACATGTGGGTCACATTTTTTACCCTCAAAACAGAGATAATAATATAAAGGTAAGTATTGTATTTGTCAGGATGAAATGAGATATTCTATGTGGGACTGCTTAAGACAGTACCTGGCACAGGGTGATAACAGGAAATGTATCTGCTGAGTGCTCAGCAGTGTCCCCAGGCATGTGTTAAGGTCCTGACATGCATAATCTCATTTAATCTCCGAAAGCAGGTGCTTAAAATAATGTTTGCTGAATCTGATTGTGGGTAACATTTTCATTCCCATGCTTAATCAAACAATGGTCCTTCTGTCAGAGTTCACGTTCACTGACCGATTTGTTCTATGAATTTTCAGATTCCAATTTGTGAATGTCATCCTATAGTATTTTAAATTTAATATAATCACAGTTTGGAACATTTAGAGAATTTAGAACAGTATGCACTTAACTCCCTTGTCTACAATATGGCCAAGTTTTCTGAATAGAGACAAAGTCTATAGTTAGGTTTCCAATTTCATCACATAACCACAGAGAGATCTTGAGCAATTTCCTTTAATGCCTCTCAGCCTTAGTTTTATCCAGCATTATGGAGTGTTGCTAGAAGCTTCTTCCTTGAGTTTTTAAGGATTAAATGAGATAATTCATGTTTTATGAAGCACATGACACACAACACGCCCCCATATGTTTCTTCCCCCCTGATGTTGGGGCTTGAACTCAGGGTGAAGGCACTATCCCTTTTTGTGCTCTAGGCTTGAGCCACAGCACCACTTCCAGCTTTTTCTTAGTAGTTTATTGGAGGTAAGAGTCTTGTGGACTTTCCTGTCTGGGCTGGCTTCGAACCATGATCCTCAGATCTCAGCCTCCTGAGTAGCTCTCCATGTGTTATTATGTTATTGTGATAACCACCTCTGTGCAATTGCTTCCTTCTTCTTTCTTTAAACAATTCACTTTGAATTTTAGGTATTATCCCTAAATACATAAACTCCAATCATTCATTACTAATGTGTGTCTTCTCCAGTATTATCAAATTTTCCCTTATTTTGTTTTGCTTTTCCAACACTTGTATATAATGCTACTCTTCACATGTTTATGCTCTGTCTCTAAGAGTTCCAGTTTCATTGCACCTGTTTCTGTGAGCTCAGAGTAGGGCTCTCATCCTTACCCTTTCAGAAATAGATGAGAATGAATGATGCCCAAGTGACTCATAGGCTCTGACAAATTGTGGATTATACTAGTTTCATGGACTGCCACAGGAAGATGTGATTATCATTTTCCCATCAGTGCATCTCCTCCCAGGTGCTATGCAGGGTCTCAGCTTTCAGGTGAGTCCTCCTAGTAGCTGGGACTTCCTGCCCTTTGCCCAAGGAGCAAGGAGAATCTCATACCTTTTGGCTGGAAGTTATTCCCTAGTCTTGCTGAGTCTTATCTTTTGTAGTAGCAAGGACTCTGTAAAACAATTCCAGATTGTCTTTCTGTTGCAAATCAAAGCCCCAAAATCTTATTTGGGTCTTAGAGTAAGAGTTCCTGGAGTGCTTTGAAATTGGACCCTTCTAAACACACCTGGAGTCACCCATAAGCCGCCCACAGATCCCCTGGTTGATGGACACACAATGCTAAGGGCAAAGGTGAGCTTTTCATTTCTTCTCCACGCCCTACAATTCCTTTGAAATCTTTATAATCTGCCCCTTCAGAGATCATGCAAACAGCTTGAGGAAATCCTAAAATTGAAGGCCACCAGGGTAAATGGGTGCAGGCATATGTGCAGGGTTTTGCGAAGTAGTTTGTAAGTAAGTACCAAAGTCCTTCTTGAGGTGTCAGACCTTAAGACTTGTGAGAAGTGATAAGAATTGCCCATGGCCTGTTCATCAGATTTCCAAAGTCCTTCTCATCAACTATGTGTTTGTACTTATTTTGTTGCAATAATAGTATAAATTAAAATTAAAAGTATTTTATTATACTAATTTGGTTCTGGTTTTGCCTCAGATTAGATCAAGCAAATTTAATTGTTTTCATTCTTATTCCAGTTAACAGCTTCAGGTAGCAGGTATATTTTGATATATGTTATATCTTCACAAATATTGTTAACTTACATTTTATAAAAATGTTTATTATTTTAAAAGCAATAAGAAAACAATAAATGACCACTCATGAGTTATTTAGAAGATATATGGTTTAGAATGTTACTCAAATTACTTGAGCCTCCATTTCCTCAAGGATAAAAATAATTTACCCACTTCATGCAGTTGTTAATAGAGAATAAAAAAACTGCGGCATGAAGAACTCAGAACAAAGAAGCAAAGTGACTGACAATGAATATATATTTTTCCCTAACAATCACTGATTTATATAGTAGACAAAAAAAATATTCCCAGTCAAATCCTGAGGGCAGGGCATCGAAAATTTCCAGAGTGTTCTTATGGTAAAAAGTTTGGTACATGACTCTTGGGTTCTGATTAACAGTGTTACTTAACTATCAACTCTATCATCAAAATGACTGGTCAGCTAAATTTCATCTCCATTCATAGCTACCCATCTCCATTCATAGCACCTAACATGTCCTTTTTTCCTTAACCTATGTGGCTGAGTGAAACCCAGGCTCTGAGGACAAAAGGTGGAATTGAGCCTATCTGGGCAGGAAGAAACTGCAGCTGCTGGCTAGTCTTCTGATCCTTGCTCAGGGGCAGCTCACAGTGGTGGCTTGAGGCTGCCTTTGTTGCTCCTGCAGCATCTGGCACAGAGCTGAACCCTGGGGATGGTTGCTGTGCAAGGCACCTCTGGCTACAGAGCAGGAAATCCCAGACCAAGACAATAGTTCCCTCACACTCAGCATGGCGGTTCCCTCACTGCAGAAGTAGTCTCAGGGAACATTCACAACATTTCCTCCTTGGCATGGTAAGCCATTTCCAATTTCGTGGAGAAAAATCAAAAATTTGAAATGTGATATCACTACTGAAACGGTCAGAACCATAAGCCCAGAACAGAAGGTCCCTGTCAGTTACAGGGCACAGAACCGCCATGTAGTCTAACAGTCAGTCACTTGCCCATTCACTGAGAATTTAGATGAAAAGATGATGCTCCTGTCCTTAACTATCTCTTGTGGATTGGTGGAGAAGTTGTTACCTGCTAAAACAAATAGAACATGTCCTAACCAGTACAGTGGTCACCTAGACAGAAAGGAAGAGTCTGCCTAAGGAGCTGACAGTAATCAGAGCACCTAGGGTCAGCATTCACTGTGCCCTGAAGCACAGTGCTCATTGTCTCCTTTAATTCTTAGCGCACACCTGTGGACCAGGTTGATTGGTTGGTTGGTTGATTGATTGATTGATTGTGCTGGTCCTCAGGCTTGAACTCAAGGCTTGAGTGCTGTCCTTAAGCTTTTGTATTCTAGGCTTACACTCTACCACTTTAGACCACAACACCACGTCTGGCTTTTCCCCAGTAATTTACTGAAGATAAGAACCTCATCACCTTTCCTGCCTGGGCTAACTTCAACCCAGGATCCTCACATCTCAGCCTCCTGAATAAATAGGATTACATGCATGAGCCACCACGAGTTCCTGGCTCTGATTCTTTTCTAAACCTTCCTCCAGAAGGCTTTGCAAAGGAAATGATATTTGAAGATCTTAAAAAGGAAAATAGGGGTTTGCCAACTTGATAAGTTAGGGACATCATTTTAGGCAGCACAGGAAATTAAACAGCTCTCTTGGAGACCTGCAGATCCAGTGTGATATATGGGGCAAAAGGAACATGTAGGGGTCAAGTATGAGAATATCAGTTATGTCTTACATTTTGAGAACCTTTATTGGATTTAATTCAGTTCCATAGCTGTGAAAACAATCTTGGAATGTTTTTAATTTCATGAAGATTTTTGTTAAGATTGGCAGAATCCATGTTATGGTTTGAGAGTAATGTACAGGTTTTAGCTAGCAGAGGTGTGTGTGTGTGTGTGTGTGTGTGTGTGTGTGTGTGTGTGTGTGTGTGTGTGTGTGTGTGTACTGGTACTGGGGCTTGAATTTAAGGCCTTTTTCACTCAAGGCTAATGCTTTATCACTTGAGCCACACCTCTACCTCTGGCTTTTTGGTGGCTAATTGGAGATAAGAGTCTCATGGATTTTCCTGGTTGGGTTGGATTTTAACTGTGATCCTCAGATCTCAGCCTCCTGGGTAGCTAAAACTACAGATGTGAACCACTGGTACCCAGCATCTTCATTTATTTTTGAGTAAGAGCGCACACTGTGTTTAAAAGCTTGGGATGTAGAATTAACCACAAAGGGTTCCTACAGACTTTCTAAGCCACGATAAGAACAAGACAGTGGTAATTACTCAAATGTGACTTTGCCCAGAACTCCCTGACTTGGTCTCTCCTAATATCATGACACCCTAAATATCTCACACACCAATTAGCCCTCTGTAGCTCCTAGATTCTTCACCTCTGAAGAATCCTGGCCCCATATTGATGGGGCTTTTCCTATAGAAATATAAGATATTGTAGAAATATATTGTCCATACATATTATAGATAGTTAGCATATATCTATATATAGTACACTATAGTGTTGTCCTATAAAAATAAACCAGGGTGAGATTTCACTTGTATTCCTTACATTTTATAAGCTGAGAAGCCTTAGACTCAAGTTTTTCTCATGCCTGAAAAAAAGACCTCTACCTTTCCCTTTCTGGGAATCTACTCTGAGAATATTCTCCAAAATGCAGACAAACCTATTGACAAAGTGATTAATTTATGGTCATTTATTTATAGTTACATATGATGTTATTTATGGCTTAACTATTTTTTGCATTTTGACTATTTTATCTTTTTAATTTTATCATAAAGGTGATGTACAGAGGGGGCATAGCTACTTAAGTAAGATAATAAGTTTATTTCTTTTTGAGCAGTGTTAACACCTTCCCTCATTTTTCTCCCACTTTTCCTCCCTCCCTAGTTTCTCTCCCCACCAAGTTACGAAGTTCATTTCTAACATAGTGTCTAATGAGTACTGCTCTTACATTGATTCACCCTTTGTCCCACCATTTCTGTCCTCAGATAAGATTATATACATGACTTAACTGTATAATATCATACATTGTATTAGTCCCTTTCCCCTTGCTGTGACAAAATACCTGAGAAAGTCAAGTTAAAGGAGGAAAGATTTCTTCTGGCTCATGGTTTCAGAGGTTTTAGCCCATGGGCACTTGGCCTTATTTTTCTGGAGCCTGTAGTGAGAGCGCATCAAAGCAAGAAGTGTCATGGGAGCAAACTGTTCCCCTTACAGGGATCGACAGCATGAAGACAGAAAAGAGGATGAAGCGAGGATCAAACATGCCCTTTGAGAATATGACCTTAGTAACCCACTTCCTCCAATGGAACATCACTTCCTAAAGTTTCCACCACCTCCCATGGCCCATTTATCTGTAACTCATCAATAGCTGAGATTAGAGCTCATGAATCAATCACTTTGCAAAACACACTCCTCCCCCCAAACACTGATGCATTGGGGAACAAGTTTAACATGAGAGCTTTTGGAGGATAGTTCAGATCCAAACCAAACCATGATAGATGTTATTATATAGTAAATTGTACGTATACATTTACCGAATGGAGTTCTATGTGCCCAAAGGTATTTGTGAAAAGTATTACTGAATACTAAAAATGCTTTGACCTAATGTCAAGAATAAGATTTAAAATGTAACTTTCCTATACACACACATATACATATACACTCACACATAATGTGAGCTCACCCATATAAAATATTTGTAGAAAAATCTGGAAGGGAACTAAAGTTTCATCAAGAAGCTTATATTTAGTTTTATGTTACTATGTTATATGTTTGGAACATTTAAATAAGTAATTTATTTAATGCTTAGACATAAGATATTTTTCCCTTTGAGATCAAAACTCATAATCTTCAACTTTGAGAAACATTTATCTAGAATTCTGCACAGAACTTGGGCTAGAGGTAAAAATTTGGGACTCATGGATATTTCAGTAGTGATTAATGAATGAATAAGACCATGTAGGGTGAGCCAGTAGGGTGAGTAGAGAGTGGGGCCAAGGATTCAACCCTGGGAAACTGCAATATTAAAGGAATGGTGAAGAAGAAGAGTCAGAGGAGGATATAAGCTTGGCAGCAATCCCATGTGGTTTGGGGAAATGGGGAGAAATGTCAAGCTGAGAATCTCTATAAAGGAGATTAAGAGTCATAAGCTGAGTGTAAGAGATGAGAGAAATGAAAAAGCCAAAGGCTACTTGAATTTTTCTGGCCTGGAAACTAGAAGGATGTTGATGCCTAGACAGAGAAGGGATCATTGCAAGGGAAATAATGCACGGGACTAGGGGGAGAAAGGAAGCGGAGTTTTGGCTGAATTGTGTCTGTGATGTCCCAATCTCCTGGTGAGTGGAAACCTCTAAAAGTGCAGTTATCTGGCATCTTCTAGCTGCAGGATTTGCCAGAACCTGGGATCACAGGGAGATCCAGGGAGCACTCAACCAGAAATCAAGAAATAGAGCTGAGCCCTGCAAGCCCGTGGGGGCCTCATCTCAGGCATTCTTGCTGTGAGGCTTCCATATTAGGCTAGCCCACGTCTCAGAGCTACACCACAGTCAGCTAGCCTCTACCCAATCATCCTTGTTTTCTGTACTTTCTTCTCAGATGCCGTCCCTAGCTCAAGATCCATCGTCCTCTCTACATACTTTGCTCTTTACTCACTTTGTGCCTTCCCAAACATTAGCCCAATAAATCCATTAGATTTTTACCTCCAAGCTGGCATCTTCTTCCCTGAGGACCAGAATCTTTACAGGAGAATTATTTTGGAGGGAAAAGTAAGTGAGATTAGGGGAAAATGGACTGCCAGCCTCCCAGGAAATATAATGAGAGTGATGAAGGGAGAACCAGGGCTTGAGCCATAGGTGGTGCTCATAAATGGGAAAAGAGAAGGGGAAAATTAGTGGGAAAGGAGAAGTCATGAAGAGAGAGTTTTTCTAGGAACAGTGTGTCAGGCACCTCAGATGAAAATCTGAGGACGGACTGATGTCATGCAGTTAGAGATTGAAACTGTAACTAAATAGGAATAGGTAGCCAAATACAGGAACAAAGAAATGTGGTGGGAAATGCCTGGAGATTTTCATCATGAATAAGAGTAGCAAGCTCATTAGAGGTGTGCTAAGTGTGTGTGTGTGTGTGTATGTGTGTGTGTGTGTGTGTGTGTGTGTGTGTGTGTGTGTGGTCTTTCCTGGAACTTGAAGGAAATTTGTATTCAATGGGTACAAAGGAAGACCTACATACTCAGTATATATGAAAGAGACAAGCCCCACTTCTGAGAGCAAGAGCATGGAATAAGGGAGGAGTATTTACAAGAAATAAAGGTCAAGAATAGCTGGTAAACATACTGTTATCCCCTAATAAATGTGGGCAGAGGAAAATCTTACCCAAAATGCTTGAAGTTGGGTGATTGACCTAAATGTGTGTGACTCCAAGCAGCAAGAAAAGACAAATAATAACTGTTGTTTCTTTCACAGTGTTTATTTTCCTAGCGCACTGATAACTTAGTATTCAGAGCAACAGCTCTGAATTCAGTCAAGTGAGCACTACTTGTATCATTATCAAAACTCATAGAAAAAGACCTCATCTCCAGCCACCCACTTGCTTGCTTTGAGTGGTACTGTCTTTTAGCATAACAGTGGGTGATGAAGAAAGCAAAAATGTCTGAGAACTGCCGGGCCCTCATGACTCATGCCTGTAATCCTAACTAGTCAGGAGGATGAGATCTGAGTATTATAGTTTAAATCCAGCCTGGGCAGGAAAGTCCATGAAACTCATATCTCCAATTAACTACTAAAAAGCTGAAATTGGAGTTGTGGTTCAAGCAATAGAGAACCAGACTTAAGCAACTAAAGCTAGGAGACAGTTCTCAGGCCCCAAGTTCAAGTCCTAGTACCCACAAAAAATAAAGTAAAATAAATATAAAATAAAAAGCTTGAAACTACAGTGTTTGTGTCTTATTCAGGGTGACGAAGAAGTCTTGCTACTCCAGGGCAAAGTTTCCATGTGCTTAAAGCCTGGCTCACACTGTGCTGTAAAGGATGTTTAGATCTCTTTAGATCTTTCTGTGCTTAAAGCTATGAAGAAGTCCTCTATTATTGACATTCTTACAGGAAAACACACAGCCACTCTTATTTCAAAGTGCTTAGCTCCCAAATATTTTTCTCATTGAAATAATTGAATAAACCTTTGAAAATGAACGTGCAGCCTTGTGTCATCTTAGGAATGACACTGTAGAGTTAGAAGTAATAGAATAGCCACACCTAAAAGCATCTAATGGCAAATTCCATAACCCCTCTGGCTAGTATGAGCCAGGTTAATTGACAGAGTAGCCTTCCTTACGCTGGCATTTTTAGAAAGAGAAAAACGTCACAATGAGGAGGAATGAGGTAGGCGTTTCAGTGTCATCAGAGGTGCCAGTTGATACATCTACAAGTATGACTTGTGCCTGCTAAATGCTCCCAGCATCCTTCAACAAGATGAAGCTCTTCATGCTGATGACTTCAAAGTAGGACTTTGCATGGGGCAGGCCAACTTTCCTTTGCACTGGGCTACGCAGGTGTTCACGTTGCCTTCCAAGCCTGTTTTATTTTTGTACTGGCAAGGTTTGCAGGAATGTTATGAGATTTATACCACTTTCTGATTCCCCCAGTCTAAATCACTATATGAATAATCTTTCTCATAACCTAGTAGTTGTTCTACAAGTAGTCCTGGCCAAAATCAACCAAGCGAGCAAGCTTAAGGAAATAATTTTCCCCCTTTGTAAGAAATCATTTTGTTGGAATTTTATAAACCTCATAAAAATTAAAGGTAGGCTTGAACTCAAGACTCACTTTATCTGAAGTCATTTGCCAAAAAAGATTTAAATGAGCACATGCTGGATGTCAAAAATACCCAAGAAATAGCATCAGTTATCCATTCTCAAACTTCCAGACCCTCCAATTAAAAAACAGTGTTTTCCTACAGGTGTTAATAGATGCCCATAAAGAGATCAGTGATGTGGGGGTGGGGCTGTGACAGTGGCTGGTGGCTTGGATGCTTGGAACTGTCTGAAGGGCTTCTGACCACAGTCCCCTCTGGGCCCAACAATGGACCTCATTGTTCTGAGCAAGTGTCAGTCAGAGAGTTACCCTTGTCGAGTAGAGTCCAGCTTTCCATATTCCGATATGACCAGAGGTTTCATCCTGTGCAAATGTGTTTATTCAGCCTAGTAAAAACATTAAAAAGGGAAATAAATCTCTGCCGACCCCAAGATGCTTTTCACCGCAGCTGTAAACCATAAACCATGTAGAAAGGTGAGCGGACTGAAGATAGCAGAGCTCCCTGAGCAGCTCAGAGGGCAGATCTGAAGGCGCCCCTGCGAAGACAGCTGTGGGTGTACAGAGCTTCCCCACAAAATCACCAAGAAAAGACAGGCTCTAGAAAGTGCTAAATTATGAGGAGTAGGGTTTGTTTTGGTAAGGGAGGGGAGGTAATAATAAAAAACATGTGCTCAGCAGCCTGCTTGGCCATATAAAATAGAGAGGCCTGTGACTTTAAGTGTTGTAAAAGGGGTTAATTGTCGATTTCTGAATGTGGCAAGTTTATTGATCTTGTTAACAGCATCAGAGCATGTGCCATCGGTTACCACTGCAGGAAAGTAAAATAGCCATCATCCTGTTACTCCATGGACACTGTTACCACTTTGGGGGTCCAAGTTAAGTGACATAGGGCTAAATACAGTGTGAAAGTTCCTTCTTTGGGCTGAAGATGTGATTCAAGTGGTAGAATACCTACCTTGCAAGCTCTGGGTTCAAAACCCAATGATGTGAAAGTTGCTTCTTTTCACTTGCCTGAGTTAGTTCCCATCCTCAAACTCTACTTTCTTCAACATTGTTTATTCAACATTGTTACTGTCATTTGGGTTTTTTGTTTGTTTGTTTTTGAGATAAGAGTGTTACTATATAATCCAGGCTGGTCTCAAGTTCTCTATCATTTTGCTTAAGCCTCCTGTAATGTAATTTAATAAACCTAAAACAGTGACTCTGTCCTAGGACATAACACTGCAAGCCCCACATACTTCAGTGGAAACTTGTGCTGGGGTAAAAGGAATTGTCACTTTATACCAGAGAAGGCCTACTTTCAGGATACTGAAAAGCTATTCCTTTTCTAATAAACTTTCCCATCATTTTCACTAAAAATATAAATAAAAGAATGTATTTATGATTATTTTTTAAAAGCTTGTTTAAGATAGGTAAGACCCAGGACTGGAATTCTGACAGTGATTTGATTCAGAGATCTGGTTTCTGTATACAGAGTACTTGGACCTGAGCAGGAAGGGAATCTTTGCCTACTCGAAACACACAGAGGATATCAAAAGACCCCATTATATGGTACCCATGGTAAGCATGGTGAATTTGAGGGTTGGGGTTACTTTCAGTCTACTAGCTATTAACCAGCCAGTTACATCTTTAGAGCAAAGATCCTTTTGTGTCTTGCTTCCACTCTTCATCCTGTTTTCTTCTTAAACGAGTATTCTTGAACTCCCCAACCGCCCTCCCACCCAAGTGAAGGAATTTTAAAGGCACTCCTGTATTCTTGGAAATGTGGCAAGTTAGATATTGGCTGAAGACAGGAGGAAGGTGGTAGGTTCACCTCTGCTTAAGAAATGCTCAACCTAAATAGAATGGAAGAAAGACAGCCTCTTCAGTAAATGGTGCTGGCAAAATTGGTTAACTACTTGTAGAAAACTAAAGCTAGATCCTTATATATCACTCTGCACCAGAATCAACTCCAAATCGATCAAAGACCTCGGAGCAAAGCAGACACTCTGAAAACATTATAGGGGAAAGCATGGGACCTATGTGTCTTTGGGCCTGGCTTACTTCACTTGATATAATTTTTTCCAAGTCTTTCCATTTCCTAACCAATAAGACAACGTCATTCTTTCTGATGGAGGCATAGAATTCCATTGTGTATATATATACCACATTTTCTTGATCCATTCATCTACTGAGGGGCATCTGGGTTGGTTCCATATCTTAGCTATGGTAAATGCTGCTGCAATAAACATAGTTGTGCTGGTAGCTTTAGTATGGTCTTGTTTGTGATCATTTGGGTAAATGCCCAAAGGTCAGATAAGTTGATGTTAGGTGAAATGAACCCCAAGATAAGTATTCAAATGTTTTTTTTTAATTTCATGCAATTGTTTCTAACGTATTTATAAGATGATTTCTTTGTTGCTTTGTATGTCCCTCCCCCATGGTATAACCCCTGCTTTCACCGTATTTGATGTTGGTATAATTTGTGGAAGGGAAGGGGAAAAGCAAATCATATAAATAGGGATACAGGTGGACCCATTGCAACAATGAGATGTACAAATGATTATGTCGAAAAACAGACTTTACAAGTCTGGCAGGGGAGAAGAGTATGGGGGGCAGAGGGTAGTTAGGGGGCAGGGGGGATAGGAAGGGATGGGAAGGGGAAACAAAGGAGGAGGCAACAATGCTTGATAAGAAATGTACTCATTATCTTGCCCATGTAATTGTAACCCCTCTGTATGGTATTTTCACAATTAAAAAAAAAGGTAACATTGTTCAAAAAAAAAAAGAAAAGAAAAAGAAAGTTGGGTCTTGGGCTGGGAAGGTGGCTCAGTGGTAGAGTGCTTGCCTTGCATGTGTGAGGCCTGGGTTCGATTCCTCAGCACCACATAAGCAGAAAAAGCTGGAAGTGGAGCTGTGGCTCAAGTAGTCAAGTGCTAGCTTTGAGCTGAAGAGCTGAGAGACAGCGCCCAGGCCCAGAGATCAGGCCCCACAACTGACAAAAAAAAAAAGCTGGTTCTTCAAAGCATAAGCATGTACACAATGCATTCATACGCGACCATGAACGTTACAGCAGAAGGTGGCATTTCTGAGAAAGGATGGGGACACAGCCAGGGCAGGGTTGACTCTGAAAAGCGCAGTCCAGCTGGAACCAAGGGGAGCCCTGGAAAGTATGGAGAGCCTAAGCCTTCCTTTCAATTTTGGTGGCATAGTTTCCGCTTTAGGTAATGTGGGCTTAATCTTCATTTACATCCTTCCATCTACACAGAAATGTATTTATTATTAACTTGTGATAAGCACTGATGTTGATAGAAAGCAGAGCTCCCTAAAGATGCAAGCAGTTTCCAGGACCTAGATGAAAAGACATGAAAATGTGAGGACAGACCTGCTCTGTGAGAGGGTTTATTAAATGAAAACAAAAAATAAAGCAAGCGAGAAAATGAATCCTAGTGGTTTGGGGAATTTTTATCAATCTATCTGTCAACGAGTAACTGATAATTCCTGAATGTGAAGACTTGTGTGACAAACGAGTTAAATATGTTCTATTTGGTTTCTTTATGTGGATAATGGCTCAACTGGTGAGTCCCTTCAGAAAGCCAAAGGCAATGGACTAGACTCCTGGGAGCACTTGTTCATTTAATGGAAGCCTACTGCTTTCATTGGGGATTGCTGGAAGAACATGTAAGTTTGCCAACATGCAGTGTCTCCAACTGTGGTTTTGACTTCATGTGGCTTAAAATTTGTACACCAAAGTTAAATCCATAACCTTGTCATACAGGCACATTTCAGTTCAGTCTTTACTCAAAAGAACTTGACAGCCAGGCATGGTTAGTTCATGCTTGCAATCCTAGCTACTCAAGAAGCTGACATCTGAAGATTGTGGTTCAAAGCCAGCCTAGGGAAGAAAAGTTTGTGAGACTTTTATCTCCAATTAACCAGCAAAATGCCAGAAAGTGGAGATGTGCTCAAGTATTAGGGAACCAGCCTTGAGTGAAAATGCCAGGTAAGAGCTTAAAGCCTGAATTCAAGCCCCAGTGCCTGGACAAAATTCCAACAAACAAATACACAAAACATATAAAATATGCAATGACTGCTTCCATATGCTCACACTTTATGAGCATATAATCTAAGGAATGTTCTAGAAAGGAGGGATCTAGAAGTATTCTACCTTCTGCAGAAGGGAGCATGTATATGTATTGTTTTGTGTGTCCAGAATAGCTATGTTGACTTCTAGAGAGACTCCTTTCTCCACAAGCCTGACCACAGTGCTTCACATTCTTGACTCTGAGTCTGATCCAAGGCTGACAGACAAACCCACACCAGGCCAATACTAATCCTTCCACAATGTTTCTTTTTAAATTTGGAGTTGTCAAAATTCCTCAGCTGTATTTCTTACATATGTAATTGTAATAGAAATTTGGAAATACCCATGATCATAAAACCAAGATGCTGAAATGGAAAAATAAAATAAAATAAAAAGATTATCTAAATCCTTTACTGAAATTTTCCCCAGTTGGCTCCACACCTTATTTTCTCATGCATTGGCTAATGATCCAACAAATGTTCTATTATTGCTTTAAACTAGATCAACTTGTCCTTTGCAACCAAGCCTCCCAGTTGATATGAAGGAATAGATAAAGCACAAAGAATTGAGGCTCTTAGTAATTTGAAAATTTGGAAATAAACCTTAAATTAAATGGCATTTTTTTAAAAAGTGAATGAAAGGCAATACTACCTTAAAACTATAAGAGTTACTTAGAAGTATTTACAAAGAAAAACAGGCTATAATTTTTTTTTTGGTTGGTCCTGAAGCTTGAACTCAGGGCCTGGGCACTGTCCCTGAGCTTTTTTGCTCAAGGCTAGCACTGAAACACTTGGAGCCATAGAGCCACTTCCAGTTTTTTGGTGGTTACTTGGAGTTAAGATTCTCACAGAAGCCAGGCCCTGGTGGCTCAGGCCTGTAATCCTAGCTACTCAGGAGGCTGAGATCTGAGGATCGTGGTTTAAAGCCAGCGTGGGCAGGAGAGTCTGTGAGAATCTTATCTCCAATAAACCACTTGAAAACTGGAAGTGGCACTGTGGCTCAAGTGTTTGAGTGCTCACCTTGAGCTGAAGAGCGCAGGGAAAGCGCCCAGGCCCAGAGTTCAAGCCCCACGACTGACCAAAAAAAAAAAAAAAAAGTCTCACAGAGTTCGCTGCCTAGTCTGGCCTTAAACTGTGATCCTCAGATCTCAACCTCCTGAGTAGCTAGGATCACAGCCATGAGCCACCAGCACTCAGCAAGGTGCAACTTTTGTGGGAGAACTGAGCTCCTTTTGGACAGAATCAAAGATCTCATTTACTACTAGAGTAGGGCTTTATAATAACAAATTAATATGTTCTGGGAAGAGCACATTTCAGAGCAGTTTTTTACTGTATTATAAAGCATATTTTTATTATATTTAAATACCTTATAAGACTTTTATTTGGTGTTTTTCAGGAGCATTACTCCAAAAGTGGTAAGAAATCACTGTACTCAAATTTGTTGTATGTTTCACCTTTGACATAATTTTATTTTCTAAGGTAATGGTTACTATTTTAGCTGGTCTAGAGAGTGATAGTAAAGTAATCAAACTAGTACATTAAGATGTATTGATATGGACACGCTTGGCTGAGGGACACTAACCAGAGAGTAAGCTGGCTGGACTGCGGAGATGGAATTCATTTTTCATCTACTCTGAAAATGTTAGTAACAACTGAGTTATGTCCCTGTATCTATATCTACACTTCCCATAAGGGAGGAAAATGTGAAAACCTTGCCAATTCTTAAAAACCTTTGAAGACAGGAAAATATTTGATATCAAGGGCTTTCTGCAAATTGGAGAGAAAAGGCCTGTTATGTTGTCACAGTCCACATCCAATTTCACTTAGCCCAAGTCCCAGTGTGTCTCATACTTCATCAAGGTCCTGGGACAGGTCTCTGCGGGAGAAACAGGATCACATTGATAAATGTCTATTGGGAGGCAGGGAGAAAGAAACCCTCACATATTATAGAAGTCAGTATAGAAGCTTCTCAGAAAACCAAAAATGGACCTACTCAGGACCCTGCCATACCACTCTTGGGCATATATGGTAGAGTATACATCAACATATAAGAAAGACATCTATATACCCACATTCATTGCAGCTCTGCTCACAGCAGTCAAGCTATAGAATCAATTGTCCAACAACCAATGAGTGATAAGGAAAGTGCACTTGCGCATGCACACACACACACACACACACACACACACACACACACAGAGTAGGATATTGCTTGACCAAAAATAAAAGTGAAATTATGTCATTTGCAGGAAAATGGATGAAACTAGAGATTATCATGTTGACTGAAATAAGTCAAGCTCAGAACTCCAAAATATTTTTAGTGATCTGTGGAACCCAGACTTAAGATGATGAGGAAGAAGAAGAGGAGGGGGGAGGGTACATGAGTATAAAAAGGATTGTCTGGAAGTGACCAGTGGGAAGGGAAGGAGAAAGCAAAGGAAAGTGAGCAGTGAAGAGGATTGAAATATGTTACATATTTACATATGAAGCCAGTATAATGAAACCCACTAACACAGTTTGAAAATGGGTGGGGGGGAGAGGGAAGGGGGTACCAGTGAGGGAGTATAGAGAAATAATGGAAATAGTAAACTTATTCAAAGTATACTGTACACAATGATAGAATCATCACAGTGAAACCCACCTTGTATTCTGAATGCATGCTGATAAAAATGTAATAATAATAATAAGGATCACTAAAGCATTTGAGTTGGGTAAATCTTAATTGAATCATTAAAGCATTAATTATGCCAAAAATCCTATGAATGATTAGCCTCCTTAGTAAAAACTCTGATGCTCTGCTCAGTCAATATTTAAGCCCCTCTCACTATTGTCAAACATTTGTAAAACAATAATTAAAAATGAAAAAATAAGTATGCAGGTTACAATATGCTGTTGTCAGAATGGAAGGAAATGACCCAGAAGCCCAGTGGTTTACAATTAAGTATTTTCCAAAAAGATATCAGTTTTTTTAATAGGTTTTTTTATTATTGTGAGAATACTGTACAGAGGAGTTACAATTACATGGGCAAGATAGCCAGTACATTTCTTATCAAGCATTGCTGCCTCCTCTTTGTTTCCCTTTCCCATACCCCCCTACCCCGGCTACCTGATCCTCCCCCCCACCCACACCAAAATTGTAAAGTTCGTTTTTCGACATAACAACTTGTACATCTCATTGTTGCAATGGGTCCACCTGAATCCCTAGTTAAACAATTTGTTTTTTCCCTTCCCTTCCACAAATAAGATATCAGTTTTAACCTACCTTATGTGGCCATTATTACAGGACATACCCAGGATATCCTTGGCACTTGATTTTGCAGAGAAAGAAAATTTTAAAATGTCATCTTGATGAGAAACAATGGCTCAGATGGTTTTCCTGAGTGGCAATCAACTTCTAAGCCTTCAGGAAACACTGTTTAGCCTACCCATATTACTGAAAGTCCCCTCTGCCCGAATAGATATCTATGTTCTGATTTCACATTACAGAGAGCTCAGTTCTATCCAGGAACCCTAAAATTACTTTTACCCCTATCTGTGCCTATAGAAATAATGGCCATTATGTATAATTCAAGTAATCCTCAAAGGAATCCCTAATAGTTTGACACCTTTATTACTATCATCCTCAATGGAGAACCAGAAATTTTAAATAATTTCCTGAAGAAGGTTAGAATTCAAATGCCAGTCTGTGGTCTGATGTTCACATTAACCTTTAATCTTAATGTAACATACAATCAACTCACCCACATGCACTTGTTGATTCTGATGCAAGAATGCTTTTTTAAAAAATGCTATAGCTGAGCATGCCTATAATCCCAGCACTTGGGAGGCTGCCACATAATGAAATAAAAATCCATCTTAGCATTCAAGTATGGAACTGTCTCAAGAAGAAAAAGAACATTATTAGGGGTGAGCTGGGGGAGCTTCCTTCATACTCCTAGCCAGTCAAACATCAGTATGAGGGGAAAAACTTGGGAAAGGTCTGACTAGAGTATATATACAGATTGTGTTCAGCCAGAAAAAAAGGAAATTCTTTTCACATGTACTGGCCAGATACCATCATACAAGAATTCTTTTTTGGGGGGGTGGGGGTGGGGGTGGGCCTTGAACTCTGGGCCTGAGCGCTATCCCTCAACTCTTCAGCTCAAGGCAAGCACTCTACCACTTGAGCCACAGTGCTATTTCTAGTTTTCTGGTGGTTAGTTGGAGATAAGAGTTTCATGGCTTTTCCTGCCACGGCTGGCTTTGAACCGTGATCCTCAGATCTCAGCCTCCTGAATAGCTAGGATTACAGGCATGAGCCATCAGCAGCATACAAGAATTCTATACTGTTGGGAGCTCAGTGAAGTCTTTGAAATGGTTTAAAGACTCAGTTACTTGTAAGAACATTTTATAGAAGAGGTTGCCAGTGTAGGGGGAAAGGAAATGAGAATCACTGATCACTTTGTACTTCTGATCTCATCTTTTCATCCTGATGGCTTCCAGGCTGATCTTTAGCATTCTAGAGCATATGTCCCATTTGGCTTGTGGAAATAGGCTTTTTCCATCTAGAATTTCTCCTCATGGATATCAGCTTTTTCTGTCTGGTATTTCTCCTCATCCCTCTCCTGCCTAACCACTAATTACCATTATCACTCTTCTCTCCCCTTTCTCCATTCTCTTCTCTGCCCATCCCATGCGGTTCCTTATCCTTACCTCCCCCTCTCTCCCTACTTTCTGCCCAATGGAAGGCTTAGCATTCAACCATGCCTCTCCTTTTTTTTTTTAATGCAAGTTCCAGGGCTTGAACTCAGAGTTCTGCTCTCTTGTTTGGCTTTTTCCACTCAAAGCTGCACTCTACCACTTGAGCCACATCTCTGCTTCTGGCTTTTTGCTGATTAACTGGAGATGAAAGATTCTCCATATTGACTGCCCAGGCTGGTTTTGAATCACAAGCATCAGATCTTAACCAACTGAATAACTAGAATTACAGACTTGAGCACCTGACAAAACTGAGTTACCTTAAAGTCTGGAATTACTCACTTCCATGTTCCAGTAGCAAGGAATGACTACTATGGAACATCTACTAGTTAGATAAATGCTTGGATGGGTGGATGGATGGATGGATGGATGGATGGATGGATGGATGGATGGATGGATGGATGAGACCTTTGGCCATATAGTTCCTTCAAGATTTATTGAATGAAATTGTTGAATCTATGGATATAGTCATTTGGTAACATCTTTCCCTTTTCAGAATTACCATAAATAGTTTCTAATACTTTATTTTCTTTTTTATTATCTTTAAGTAGTTGTACAAAGGTGTTGCCATTTAGCAAAACAGTTTATGAGTACAATGCATCTTGATCACCCTTGCTCACCCTTTTCAGCATTCTCTTCCACCACCACCACTACCACTTGCTGGTATTTATTTTGTTAAACTTTGACTTTGCCTCTCTAAGGCATTACACTATTTGAGTTTTCTCTTGAATCTACCATATTTCAATTAATATATTTGCATATACTTGCACACCATCCAATATAGTTACTTATATGTTTATAAGCTAATTCTAGTTTCCACTTATGTAGGGAAACATGCAAGCTTGTCTCTCTGGGCCTGACTTAACATAAAAATTTTACTTAACATAAAAATTTCCAAGTCTTTCTATTTCTCTACAAATGATACAATATCATTCTTTCTAATGTATTAATAAAATTCCTTTGGGTATCTATACCACATTTTCTTGAACCATTTGTCCATTGAGGGGCATCTGGGCTTGTTCCAAAGTCAACAGACTAAAAAGACAGCCTACAGAATGGGAGAAGAATTTTCCAGTGTACATCAGACAGTGGCCTAAAATCCAGAATATTCTGAACACTTAAAAAATTAAACCCTCAAAAACTTAAATCCTCAAACAACAGCCCAATTGATTGATAAATGAGCTAATGAGCTGAAGAGAGATTTATCAAAAGAAGAAGTAAAAATGGCAAATAGACACATGTAGACATGAGCAACATGTGTGGCCATAAAGGAAATGAAAGTCAAGACAACACTGAGATTCTACCTCATCCCAGTTAGAATGGCCATTATCAAGAGAACAAACAGTAACAGATGCTGGTGAGAAATGTGGCCAAAAGAGAACTCTACTACAGTGTTGTTAAGAATGTCAGCTTGTTTAACCATTCTAGAAAGCAGTATGGATGTTCCTCAAAAAACTAAACATAGAACTACCCTATGATCCAGCAATTCCACTCTTGGGCATTTATTCAAAAGATTACAAACCAAGATACAGTAAAGCCACCAGAACAACCATGTTAATTGCAGCACTATGGTATGGAATCAAATACTTTATTTGATTCCATAGCCAAGGTATGGAATCAAATACTTTATTTTTTTAAGCAAATTATTTATTATAATTTGGCATGGGACTTTACAGAGGGTGTGAATTATCCTTGCTCTTGTGGTTGAGATTTAATTTTTCTGCCTTTCTTCCTTCTTCCTTTCCTTCCTTCCACATATCCTACATTCTTCTTTCATTTTTGTTAAATATTTAGGGGATCAAATTTATTGTCTGATGCATATGCTAAGCTACATTCTACCCTTCCAGATATTCTTTAGACAAGCCAGACAAGAAATTTCCTTGAGATGTTCAGCAATTTGTATCTGATTTGGGGACTCCTAGGAGATGAACTGCAGATGGGTTCAAATGTCTTGATAGGATGACTCCATATTATACCATGGTGAGACCACTGGACTAGACAGAGGAGGCCGACTTTTTCCCCGGCCTTCCTTTTCAACACTCTCTGTTGGTGTGAGTATCCATTTGTTCAACCACTCTGGATGTTTGGTTTGCTTTTATTTTTTTGGCAGAGCACATGGCCTCTATATGCCTAGATTTGCCATCTATGAATAAGGAAGGCTGGAATAACGGCTGAATTTCAAATTGTTCTAGGAGTATTGAAAGATTCTTGGAGATGGGGAGAGGAGGTGTTAAGATGACACTGTGATAGAAACAGGGATGCTGGCATAAAATAAACAGGGCTGATTCTCCTATCCTCACTCCATAAATGTTCTGGTAAATCTGTTTTAGCTGCGTTGCATTTTCAAGCCTCTGCTAGAAAACGCATTGTAAAAAGAATTTTTTTCATACACTGATTTATTGTTTTTTTAAAAAAAGGATTTTTAAAAGTTACTGATTATCTTCAAGATGCCCTCCAGCTTATCTGACTTCAATGTATACTTTATCTGTTGTTGATTTTCATTTACAGAGAACAATTGAGGCTTTTTTTTTATCATGGCCCTCAGAATGATTTCTTTATAGGTCCCATGGCTTCCCTTATTTGCAATAACTAGTACATGTGTAGGACAAGTAGAAAAGGTCAAAAGCTATGTACATATGACCATATAAGATGATGTTAAGTGAAATGAACCCCAAAATAGGGACACAAATATTTTTTTCTTTCTTGCTATTGTTTCTAACGTATTTATAATATACCATGTGATTTTTTTTTGTTTCTTTGTATGTTCCTTCCCCACAGTATAACCCCTATTTTCACTGTATTTGATATTGGTGCCCTGCTTCTTGTACATATACCTCTCTAATTTGGGGAGGGGAAGGGAAAAAACAAGATGCTTAAATAGAGATACAGGTTGACCCATTGTAACAATGAGATGTACAAGTCAACTATGTTGAAAACCAACTTTATAACTTTGGCAGGGGGCAGTTGTGGAGGTGGGAGGGAAGGGATGGTAGGGACAACAATGCTCGATAGGAAATTTACTCATTACCTTGCTCATGTAACTGTAACCGCTCTGTATAGTGTTTTTATAATAAAAAATGTACAAAAAAGGAATGAATTTCTTATTAAGAGAATGATCCATTTATCCCATTTCCTATGTGACTAATAGCACAGAACACACAAGTTGGGCCCATTTTCCTACGTGAATATCTTCAGTGCAGACTTGAGTCATTGCTGGGGCTCGTGTGTCACAGTGTCCACCCAGGGCCAAGTTACTTGGCTAGGGTGACCATTTAGGACAGCTCTGTGCCCTAGAGCTGCTGCCCTCAGTTAAAGCTGGTGACTTTTAAAGCAAAGCACAGGTTGACCATCCACACTGTGAATGAGCCATCTTTCTGGTCTTGACAGTTCTTATGTAATAAGAACATTCCTTTTGAAAAGGAATGTTTGGTTTGTTTTCTGGACAAGTTGGGTAAGTCTTTTCTCTTGTTGAGCCGTAGCCATTTGTAGGGTTTGGTTTTCCTTGCTGATCTGAGGCATAGGAGTTAATGGACTTAACTCCAGGCCTGGGCTTTGTCTCTTAAGTTTTTCACTCAAGAAAGAAGGATGGCCAATAGACACATGAAGAAATGCTCAACTTCCCTAGCCATAAAAGAAATGCAAATCAAAATAACATTGAGATACCACCTCACTCCAGTTAGAATGGCTAAAATCAAGAATTCTAATAACAACAGATGCTGGAGGGGATGTGGACAGAAGGGAACCTTACTGCATTGTTGGTGGGAGTGTAAACTTGTTCAACACTTTGGAAAGCAGTATGGAGGTTCCTCAAAAGACTCCACATAGAGCTCCCCTATGACCCAGCAATCCCACTTTTGGGCATTTACCCAAATGATCACAAACAAGACCATACTAGAGCTACCAGCACGACTATGTTTATTGCATCATTATTTACCATAGTTAAGATATGGAACCAACCCAGATGCCTCTCAGTAGATGAATGGATCAAGAAAATGTGGTATATATACACAATGGAATTCTATGCCTCCATCAGAAAGAATGACATTGCCCCATTTGTTAGGAAATAGAAAGACTTGGAAAAAATTATATTAAGTGAAGTAAGCCAGGCCCAAAGAAACATAGGTCCCATGGTTTCCCTTATTTGCAATATCTAGTATATGTCTGAGTCAAGCAGAAAAGGTCACATAAGGTGATGTTAGGGAAATGAACCCTAAGATATGTATTCAAATGTTTTTTTTTCTTTCATGCGATTGTTTCTAACACATTTATAAGATTATTTCTTTGTTGCTTTGTATGTCCCTCCCCCACAGCATAACCCCTGCTTTCACTGTATTTGGTGTTGTTATAAGGGGGGGGAGAGCAGGGAGGATTGGGGGGGACGGGGGGAGGATGGGAAAAAAGGCCTCAGCAGTTAACAAAAGCAATCAATGAAGTTTTCCCCTCTAATGTGTGAATTACTAGAAATTAGGCACAAAACTTATTTCTAACAGGCCATGGTTTTCCATTATACAAAACAAGAAGTTTTAAACAACATTCTTAAGACTGAAAAAAGTTTAAGAAAGAAAAATCTAATTCACGCAATTCATGCAATGTTTTTATAGAGAGACTAGAGCAAAACAAATGAATTGAAAAGTTATAAATCATAAAACTTATCATTGGAGAAGCCAAGATTAGTTCATATATCTTTTAGCCATGTTAATAAAGATATTCTAAGCAAATCTCTTAATTTGCTAAGATCAATTCACTGTGAAGTGTACCTCTCTACTAGAAACAAAGGGTTTGTGCAATAACAATGAACCACATACTCATTGTTTTTGTAGAAACTGTCTGATAGCAAGTTAAAAAACCCTGAGATAGCCGGACGCTGGTGGCTCACGCCTGTAATCCTAGCTACTCAGGAGGCTGAGATCTGAGAATCACGGTTCAAAGCTAGCCCGGGCAGGAGAGACCATGAGACTCCTATCTCCAATAAACCACCAGAAAACCGGAAGTGGCACTGTAGCTCAAGTGGTAGAGTGCTCGCCTTGAGCTGAAGAGCTGAGGGACAGTGCCCAGGCCTAGAGTTCAAGCCCCACGGCCGAAAAGAAAAAAAAAAACAAACCCTGAGATAGCCAGCTGGTTTGGCCTTGGAGAGTTTTGGCAAAATTACATATTGCTGGAAATCTCCTTCCTAATTTGAAAAAGGCCCATGATAGTGATGATGATGGTGGTGGTAACGATGGTAGTGGTGGTGGTGTCAGCAGCAGCAGTAGCAAGGACCTTGACAGTGAACGTGATGAAGACAGTAGTGTCTACAGGAAGGATGTTAGTTTCCTAATTTGCAAAATTAGTTTCCAAGTGGCCAAGTTACCACAAAACTTGGTGATTTAAAACAAACTGACCTATTAGAGTTGTAAAAGTTGTAAATCCACAATGTGGCTCACAGGGCTAAAATTCAAGTTCGTTCTAGAAGTTCCATTGGAGAATTCATCTATTTTCCTTTCTACCGCATTCCTTAGCTACGGGCCTCTTCCATCACCAGAGTCAACATGTTGACTTTTTTGCATGCATCATCCATATTTAAAGGATATTTAAGATTACTATTGACTCTCTCAGGTGATTCAGAATAATCTACTTATTTTAAGGTCAGCAGATTACTGATCTTAATTCTATTTGCAATCCCTTATTACCCCTTGCCATGCTACCTAATACATTCAAAGTCCCTAGAGATAGGAGTATCCTTGGGACTGCTATTGCATTGATCACAGATAGGATTGTATTTATGCTTTATTTTTCCTAAATATTTTCATACACATTTTCTTTTTTTAAGCCCTCAAACAATGCTGTGCTTAGAACAAAACTGTTCTCTCTAGGTATGATTATTCTGGTTTTTTATCAAGGAAGGGCAAAGTGCGATTTAAAGTACGGAGAAAGCAGAGCCAAGATCAGAAGCCAAGTTTTCAGACTGACTGCCCACGTCCTTCTCCAAAGGGAAGTGATATTCCAGATGCAGAACCTTTCAAGGCTGAGCTATGCTGGAAAGTTTAAAATTTTAGGAGACTTTTCTTTCAAAAGTAAGTATTTGAGATGTATAGGATTGTCCATTGCTGGGCAGTAATTGCTACCATAGGAAAGAGTTTTTGAAAAGAGCTTCAATTCTCAGATGACACACAAGTGGCACTGATCTGTAAGGCTTAGCATCTGCCTCATTGTGCCCTGTACTTAATTCTCAGTTAACACTTTGTGCTTGTCTCAAAGCAGTAACTCTCACTCCTAGGGACTTCAACCCTTCCAAATTTGTTTCAGGTAATTTGGGAGACTGCAAAACAATGCTAAAATAAAGTTAAAACTCTTAATTGACTGAATCTGGAGGCAATGTAGTAAATAAGTCCACAAGGCTTTAGTGAAGGTAAAGACCCTTATTGCCAGCGTGCTGTGCCACTGCTATTCAGAGGCCCCTGCCAGCTTATTCCCAACTCCTCTGAAATGAAGGCACGGGGAGAGGGGATGTACAGGATTAGGTGGTATGACTCAAGCAGCTCAAGTTCCTCACTCTCAGGGCATGTACAGTGAGGTGTCCCAGATCTGGTCACAGAGGTTCTGCGATCTCTCTAATGCTCTCAGCTGACCCAACCTCTACTGGCCTTCCATGTGCCACAGTTCTTAGGCACACTGAGCCTTCATTCAAACTGGAATTCCAGGCTCTGTAAACAGTGTGACCCAGAAGAAGTAAAAGCATTTTGCTATGTGCAGGTATAGCTGTGCCTAAGACTGTGTGGTAACTTGTCCAGATCTCTTCTCAAGAAGCACACCTCCATGATGATTAATAGTGTGGATCCAGCACTTGGAAATTCCTCAAGTTCAGTCTATCCTACAGCCAGAGTGCACCCCTGCCATGAATATGATACAGGCCTTATTTCTGCATCCCAGCTGTTGTAGGCAGGGTGGGGTGGGGGGAGGAGAGAAACCTTTGTAATGTTGGTACAGAACTGAAGCAGGCCCTGTTTTACTTCAACATTTTAATGGCCTAAAATAATTTCCTCTCAGTAACACACAGTAAGAATCAATGGAGTTGTGTCTGTTTTACACTTCAAAAAGCACGTTCACATATAAGTTCCACTTCATCTTCTTGGTGGGTCCCAGTGCTGAAGCTGTAGCCATAAGTCAAGCAGGTTTTATTCTCAGAGGGTTGACATACTTTCAAGACTACAAAGTTAGCTGGCTGAGGAATGAACCTGTAATCTTACATATCAGAATGGGTATGAGCTCTTCCTCTCCAGTGCATACAATCCCATATACAGCTCTACCTCCACTTGAGAACTAGGAAAATTGGCTCAGCATGTGTATAATTCTTCTAAAGCCCCACAGATCAATCTTTTAGGTTTTCATGTACTTGCAAGGGCCAGTTTTGTTGTACAGCACAGTGTCTGGCCAATGGGAAGCCCTTGTAACCATTAGGAAATAATAAGTGCTCGATGAATGACAACCACCATTACTGTTGTATTTGATTGGGGATGGCCAAGGTTCCTCAGAGCCTCTGAACACAGCTATAGACATAGAAAGAACACATTTGCCTTCTAAGTGCAAATTATAACAGCAAGAGTAAAAGAGTTTACATTTTCTACTTGGCTGTAAATAAAGGAAGATCGAAATAAATTAGTTGTCTGGCCCGATGTTTTAAAGTTTGCGTATTGAGTAATATTTTTCCTATGATAAATTTAGCTAACAGTCATTTGTAAAATAATTAAGATTTCAAGAAACTCATGTTTCTTTTGCTTAAATAAGTGTTGTTTTGTTGCTGAAAAGAGAGATCAAATAGTTAGATGCTGGTGGCTCATGCCTGTAATGCTAGCTACACAGAGGCTGAGATCTAAGGTTTGAGGTTCAAAGCCAGCCTAGAGAGAAAAGCCAATGAGACTCCAACTAACTACAAAATGAATGAATAAGTAAATAAATAGCCAGAAGTGGAGCTGTTGCTCAAATGGTAGAATGCTAACCTTGAGCACAAAAACTCAGGGACGGCACTCAGGGCCTGAGTTCAGGCCCCAAGACTGGCATGTGTGTGTGTGATATGCACACACGCATGCACACACACACACACACACACACACACCACATACAAAGACCAAATAAAATGGTTTTATTGTTTAGCTAATTGGCTAAACAATTCCAAAGGGGTGGAGATAAAACTAAGTGGAGGAACAGGAATGTTCCAGGCCCTGAGTTTAATCCCCAGCACTGCCAATAAATAAACGGATTAAATAAAAAGTTGAAAAGAGATTGCCATGATACATACTTAATCTTCATTAATAACTGAGTTCAATTGAATTCAATTCCATTGACCGTTTTGAATTGCTCATAAAAATAAGTATTAGTAATGCCTTCAAATATTAATAATTGACTCCTTGATTTGGGGAGAGGTGATAGCCAATGACTTCATGTCAACCTCACCTCATTTGGATAAGCAGATGCTCACCAGCTTCATCCTGTTTTTAACTAAAGCTGTAAAATTAATCTGGAAAAATACCAGAACTCGAATGAGTGCAGGCCCTCCAGTGATTAAGACTGCATGTACCTGAATCATAACAAGTCAGAAGGAACAGTAAGTACTGACGATCCACCCTCCACAAGAACACATCTTATTGCCTGGCTAGTGGTAGTTCTCCTCCCCAGCCCAGACACGCCAGAGTCTGTAATTCAACCTCACTGGTGTCTTCTTAGTGCCTGCACCCCAGAGCATGTCACCCTGTAAGATTGTGCATCTCAGGAGACCTGGCTTTTCAGGAGAACTCTACAACTAGGCCAAGTTATTTGGGAAAAACCAGTCACTGTATTTATTTTTACAAGCCAGATGCTGGCGCGTAGTGCATTCTTTTACAAAAATAAAAGCGGTTTGGAAAGAAAGAAAGGTTCAGGGTCACAGATGAAGCTGTAAGGGTATTTTACACAGTTGTAGGGGTAGAAATTTGCCTTCACTTTTACCTTCTGCCCTGGCTATGGAAAAAAATAGTTTAGCTGCTCCATGTGTAAAAGGTAGACTTGGGGGAAAGTTTCAGGTCTAAAGTGCAGTAACATTAAATCGACTCTTAGAGAGATTCTGAGCTTACGGGCCACAGAGGGGCTTGGGACTCTGCTCACTGTGATCCTGATCCTGTCTCATTCCCATAGTTAGGCTGTTTTGATAAAGACTAAGTGGTAAATAACCAAATGTAGGCATGTGGAATTGCTTAAGAGAGGAAGGATTCACTAGTCCAGTGAGAAAGTTATCACACACTGTTAGTGTATGTGGGTAGGGGAATTGAGTAGTAAATTTCTGACCATGTAAGGCCATGAGACTTTCATTCAGTCCCCAGATATTTACTGAGCACCTATTACAAGCCAGCTGCCATTGTCAGAACTAACGATGCCACTGCGAAAGACGTAAACCAATCTCTTGTTCATTGCTTAGGAAGAGACCATTACCTTAGAAGAAATAGAAAGCTGTATAAGGATATCGAATGACTTAGTATGGCTGCTGCCTTATGTCGGTTGGTCAGGGAGGGCCTTTCTGCTGGGGTGACATTTGGGCAAAGGTACAAAGTGAGGACACAAAGCTTGTGTATAGTCAAGAGAAATGAGTATTTCAGGCCAGAAGAACAGCTATCCTGAAGGCATCATGATAGATGCATGTTTAGTGGATTCAGAGAGTATCAAGGAATCTTAAGAATGGGTTGGGTAAAGCCTTATGACCAACTGTCATCTCCTACCATCTTAGAACCTTCTCTCTGTAACCTAGAGTTACTGTCCAGACATGAAGAGTTTGTGCACACTGACAGCCATAACATTTCTCAAATTCAGGCCATGAGTTCAGGCCCTGTTTCAGGAGGCTCAGAGTAGGACTGAGTTGGGAGGCTAGTATAGAGAAACTAAAAGTAGGTAGCAGAGTCTGGACCTCCACGTTTCTCCTGTTTGTTTTAACAGCTCTATTTAACAGTACCACAAGAAGGAGTGTAGAAAGTGTGGAATCAGATCTGTTTGTGCACTTTTTACATTTCAGGAGATTAAGTAAAATGTTAAACGAAACCAAATCTATATTCCCGTCAGTGTGATGCAAAAAAGGAAAATAAACTCCAAGTCTGAGAATAGACTGGGGAAGAAAAGGCCAAGCAACCTTAGCTCCTTCCCACCCACTCTGTCCAGAGCAGAGGAGTTCTGAGTCACTCAGAGCTGCCATAGTTGGACTTTGGAGCTCTGCTTTCATTCACATGTCTTTATTTATTTATTTATTTATTTTGGTAGATCGTAGGGCCTGAACTCTAGGCCTGGGCACTGTCCCTCAGCTCTTTAGCTCAAGGTTTGTGCTCTACCACTTGAGCCACAGGGCCACTTCCAGCATTTTCTGCTTATGTGGTGCTAAGGAATCGAACCCAGGGCCTCATGCATGCAAGGCAAGCACTCTACCACTGAGCCATCTTCCCAGCCCCTCGTTCACATGTCTTTTATCACACACCCCAGGCGGGCCAACATTGTGCCATTTGTGCAGTGCTAAGAGGGGGATGTGCACAAAGGTCCGGAGTAGCCAGGGAGTGACATTCAAGCATCAGATTAGAAAAGACTTTCTGAAGAATAAAACATGTGTCTCAAAGCCAGTAAAGTAGGATTCAATTGACCTAAAAAAATAGTTTGTTTATTGTTCTGCTAAAGTCATGTCAGAGCCATGGTCTAGGGTTTCTCAGTCTTGATATGAAAGGTACTTGAGCCTGTATGGTTCTTGGCTGGAGGGGCTGAGCCTGTGCTGTATTAACACCTTAATAACAACTCTGGCCTCTATCCAATAGATGCTAGTGATTGCTCTATCCCAAGTCTCAACAACCCAAACTGCCTCTAGATACCACCAGGTATCTCCTAGGGTGCAAATCATCCCCTGTGCAGAATTGCTTGTTGAGAAGAGGAAGTCCCAGCCAGGCCCAGTGTTGCTTACAATCTCCAGTTCTACAAGAATGAGGCTTTCCTTACGAACAGCTGGTCTCACTTCTCAATGAAGCTCAAACAATGGAAAAACAGGCCTGAGATGCAGCAGGAAGAAGTTAGGTTAGCTCTGGGAAAGAATTTCCTGCTTTAAAAGTCAGTAAGAAACCTAAAAACCCCAACTCAACACTTATAAAATATTCTCCACTTTAGATATGTGAGTGAGGGGAAAAGAACCAACTTTACTCACATAGACATTCGGGTGGAAAAAGTAAGAAAGTATCTGGGCAATGGTAGCTCACAAGTATAATTCTTACCACTCAGAAGACTGAGATATGAGAACCAAGGTTCAAAAGTAGCCTAGGAGCAGGGCACTGGTGGCTCACGCCTGTAATCTTAGCTACTCAGGAAACTGAGATCTGAGGATCACAGTTCAAAGCCAACCTGGGCAGGAAAGTCCCTGAGACTCTTATCTCCAATAAACCACTCAAAACTGGAAGTGGTGCAGTGGCTCAAGTGGTAGAGCGCTAGCCTTAAGCTGAAGAGCTGAGGGAGCTGCCCCATGAACAACAACAACAACAAAAAGTCTGGGCATCATATTTTTTAAAAATCCCAAACAGTTGTTTTTTAGTAAGGCAGATTCAGTGGCACATGCCTGCAGTCTCAACTACTTAAGAATCTGTCAATAGGATCACAGCATAACTAGACTGCTGGGGGGGGCAGGTAGGGGTAGGGGGTAGGGAGTAGGAAGAAAAGAGAGATTGGTTTTCTTAATAATGTAATTGCCACTTAAGTTATTTTAAATACAATTACCAGCTCAGTTTTGCTTGAAGTGGTTAGTGGCAGATTTTTTTTGAGGCTTTGATAAGTGTATAATATTATTTGTTTTTACTGTGCTAGCTGAATGTAAATGACTTTCATATGAATACTGTATGTGGCTCATTTTCATAACGAGTATACACTGTCTTCTGGATTACTCTGGACAATTTTCCATATTACTGTAAATGTGAACTTCAGTTCTGCCATTATCAGAATTAATGAGGATTCCAAATTAGTCGGGTCTTCTTCAGCCCTCCTTCAAAATGGTTTTATTGAGAAGAGAAAGAGTCAACATTTATTGAGCAACTACAATGTGCCAGGCTTTGGATAAAGTCAGTGATTCTCCACCAGAGCTGAATTTCCCTTCTCTGGAACACTCTTCAGGTTGTAGAGATATTTTTACCAGAGATGTTGCTCAATATCCCACAAGGCACAGGACAGCCCCCCAACAATGAAGCCATGTGCTCCCAAGTATCTGTGGCATTGAGGATGAGAAACCCAGGACTGGGCTGTTTATCTGTGCTATCCCCTACAATCCCTGTGATGCTCTGCACCATGTCTTTTGTTATTGTTAACCTCCTATTTCAGAAGAAGAAACTGAGGCTCAGAGAGCCAAAGTAACTTGCTCAGGATTTGACTCATAATTGGCAGAATCAGGGTTTATAAGATGTGCTAGACCCTATGGTCAGCCGTATCTACCACAGCCCTCTGTCCTCTTATAGGTGGTTTTATATTTATTATTGTTATTATTTTTTACCACATGTGATGGATCTTTAGGCAGACGATGAGTCAAAGTGAAAAACCACAGATTTGGCCGGGCGCTCCTTCCTAAGCAATATAGCATGAAGCTGTACACACCTATCCTCTTGTGGATAATAAATTCCAGGGACAGTCTTTGGTTTCACTCTGTTTTCTTTATTATTTCTGAGGTGCTATTCTGTGCATGCCAAAGCTTTGGAATGCTTGGCCAGGTTAGTCTCCAGAGGGCTAGCCCCCCTGTGAGGAGGAACATGTGCTTTGACAGTCACGTTGCCAGGTGAGCTGCAATCCTTGCCTCTGTAAAACAAAAACGGTGATCCTACGAGAAATTCTTCTTCCATCTCCTTTTATTTCTGCATCTTTGTTTTTGTTTTTGCCAGTCCTTGGGACTGAACTTCGGGCCTAGGCATTATCCCTGAGCTTCTTTTGCTCAAGGCTAACACTCTACCACTTGAGCTACAGTGCCACGTCTGGCTTTTGCTGTGTATGTAGGACTGAGGGATTGGACCCAGGGCTTCATGCATGCAAGGCAAGCACTCTACCACTAAGCCACATTCCTAGCCCTATTTCTTCTTTTTATGCCAACACTAGGTCTTGAACTCTGGGCCTATGCTTTCACTCGGGTTTTTCCTGACTTGTGCTCTGTCACTGTAGCCATGCCTCCAATTCCAGTATTTTGTTGTTTGATTGGAGGTAAGACTCATGGATTTCTCTGCCCAGGCTGATTTCTCACCATGATTCCCAGATCTCAGCCTCCTGAGTAGCTAGGATTACAAGTTTGAGCCACTGATATCCAATTGTGACCATAAGAGAATAATAATAGTTGTCAGAATACTATTATTATTATACTATTATTTTTGTAGTAGACATTATAGAGAGGACTTTACATATGTTACCTCATTTGATTTTTTTTTGTCAATCATGGGGCTTGAACTCAGGGTCCAGTCACTGTCCCTGGACTCTTTTGCTCAAGGCTAGTCCTCTATCGCTTTGAGCCACAGCTCCACTATTATTATTGAACAGTTAATTGGAGATAAGGGTCTCACTGGGACTTTTCTGTTTAGGCTGACTTTGAATCTCGATCCTCAGATCTCAGCTTCTTTAGTAGCTAGGATTACAGGTGTGAGCCACCAGTGCTTGGCAACTTCATTTAATTTGCAGAATAACCTATACAAGTTGTCTCCTTTGTAGCACTAAGAGAAAAAAAAGCACAGTGGTTAGTAAGGAGTAGAGCCAGCATTTGAAGAGAGTCTGGGGGGCTCCAAGACCTGCATTCCCTTACCTACAAAGTTCTCTGCTGAGAGTTTTTATTTGGGCATCATATTTACACCATCCTTTGATTTTTTAGGCTCTTAACCATAAGCAATCAGTCACAAAACATGAGGCCACCATGATTAGAAAAATCATAAATAACCAGAACACTCAACTAACTGTATTTGTAGGACAGGGTTAAAGGGAAAAGTCGATGAGGTCTCACGGGTGTCATCTTCTGCATCCTGGAGACAGTTTGAGAAGGATGGGAGGATATTGTTTGACAACTAGCATGCAGATGCTTCAGCAATAGAGGTCATCTTACAGGATTATAAGCACCAATAGATTAACTGTTAAAAACTGTATTTTGAGCCAGGCATATCTGTGGCTCATGCTTGTGATCCTAGCTACTTAGGAGGTTGACATTGGAAGGATTACAATTTGAAACCAGCCCCTGCATACATTACAAGACCCCTTCTCAACCAATAGCTACCCACAGTGGCATGTGCCTAGCATTTCATCTTCGTGAGAGACTGAGACTGGGGGGAATTACAGTTTAGGCAAGCCTGGGCATACCCATAAGACCCCTCCTTAACAAATAGATAGGTAGCAGTGGCATGGGACTGTCATTATAGCTATATGAAAGAGCAAGATCGGGAGGATCTTGATCTAGAACAGCCTGATGGAAGAGTCCTCAAGACTCCATGTCAATGGAAGAAGTGGGCGTGGTGCATGCCTGACATCCAAGGTATAGCAGGAAGCAAAAAACAGGAGGATCATGGTCCAGGCACATGCCCGTTTGGAAGCCCTATCTCACAAATGGCTAGTGCAAAAAGGCTGAAGGTGTGTCTCTGCTGTAGAGTGCCTACCTAGCAAACATGAAGATCAAACCGCAGAAGCTGTCCCCCAAAATAATTTTTTGTACTACATCCTGACTGGCCCTACTGAATCCAGATCTCAGGTAGAAAAGTTTGGACTCAATACTTTTTTTTTGAGATAGCGTTTCACTATATCTCAACCTTCCCAGTACTGGGGTTACAGACATGTACCACCAACCATGGCTTTAAATTCAAATTCTTTGACAAGGTCTGGCCTCCAATCCTTACATTGAAGATGTCTTATGTAGGATCTTTATGTTTCCTTCATACCTTGGAGCTATAGAAGATTTTATATATGACCTTTGTTTCCTTCACACTTTGGATCTCCTTTGAATTATAGAAGGGTGTCCCCTAAGTACGTCAAAGCAGGATTATCTCCATCAATGTGAAATGATAGAACTGTATCATCAGGAGACTGAGCTCCTCATTCAGGCTCGATAGTGAACTGTTTGGTGTTGACACTCAGAGATTCTGATTCTTACTTCCATTGGAAACACAGCTATAGGATCTACAATAACCATGGCTAGCAAAGGATTCATTCATTCAATGTAATACTATAAATTGAACCCAAGGCTTTGGGCTTGTTAAGCATATACTCTACCACCACCATGTTCCCAGCCTTTTTCAGTTTTCCTTTTGCTTTTGGCATAAGGTCTTGAGAGTTTTGCCCAAGCTGACTCAAATTTGAGATCCTCCTGTCTTTGCCTCCTGGGTAGCTGGGATTACAAGGCCTGTGCCATCATACCTGGCTGCTGTATTTATTGACTTTATTAACAAAGCAGAAAGTAAAATCCACTGCTAGAACAACAGGTTTTATTCTCCACTTTCTGCCATGTGCTATGCATTTTGATAAACACATGGGAGGAGGGAATTCAGTCAGGATCCTACTCTAAAGGCATTATATTCTATCTCCAGGAGATCATAATCAAGTAGAAAGGAGACAAGACATTTTAGAAAAATAAAAAAATACGTTTAAGCTAATGGTTAGCTTAAGCAGTTTCCTAAATTACTCTTACTTCTTTCTAGAAAAGTAATAAACTAGATGCCTCCATTCAGTCATCCATCAGGATTTCACAATATCTCATGTGAGTAGCAATTCAGTACATACAGACAACCCCCCTACCCCAGGACTGAGTCACACACTTAAGCAACAAACTGTTTAGTAGCTTAGGGAATTGTGTGATGTCTTATGAAAGTAAGTTCTGAATGGAAAAATGTTTTACCATCCCAAATCTCTGCAGCATTCCACATTTCCCAGTAAGCAAATAGGAAAGAAAGTAAAACTCTAAAAACACTGTAAGAGTCATCATAGGGGAAAGCTTTGTAGAACTTGCCTGACTGCCTTCCTCTCTCCTTCCTTCCCTCCCTTCCTTTGTCTGTCCTTCCCTCCCTCCCTGCCTATGTTTCTTCTTTCTTCCTTTCTTCCTCTCCCTTTCTACCTTCTGTTGCTCCTTCCCTTCATTCCCTGCCTTTTCTTCCTTCCTTTCTCCCTTCCTTTCTCCTATTAAGTGGTAAGGTTGTTTTTGAAGGCTCTTAATTACTCCATCCCTGCTAGGCAGTGTAACTCAGACTGGAGCTAACGCTCTTAGTTTAGATGATTTCTCTGGGAAGCTTTCTTGTCCCTACAAAAGGTTACATGTTCTCCATATTCCTGAGGCTCCCTACATCTATGCATGCTTCATGAGAGTATCCCAGGATGCCTAGTATTCTCCATGTGTACAATAGGAACATAAAATTCTAAGATATTCATGGAATGAGTGAATATGCAAGCACAGTTAGAATCAGAGGGCAATAACTCCTTCTAATATTCAAAGTAATGAAGGCAGTTTAGTTTCTCCTACACATATTATAAATATTGTATTATATTGACTTTCTGCAGAAGTGAGAACTGAACCTCATACCTCTTGTACACCGGACCGGGGTTTTATCAATGGAGCCACACCTCTAGCCCTTTGGTTTATGGTTTGTTTCTGAGACAGGTTCTTGCTACTTCTACCTGGCCTGACCTCAAACTCACAAGCTCCCTGCTTCTGCCTCCCCAGTCATTGGGATTATAAAGCAAATCATGCCTGGCTCATGTTGTCTGTTTTGACCAGGTTTTTTTTTTTGTTGTATAAAAACTTACTGTGGGGGGAGGGGGGACCAAGATGGCGACGGGGCAGTAGGGAAACGCCACAGCTCTCTCCAACCAAAAAGAGAGTTTGAGTTCCAACGCTTAATCTCCCCAAGAGACCGACAACAACAAAAAGACGAACACTCAGAGAAAAACCAAAGGCAGAAAATAACAAAAAAAGAAAGAGAGGAAAAGAAGAATTTCAGAACAGAGAAAAGTGAAGACCCCTCCCCAACCTTTACTGGCCGCGTGGCAGTGCGCCAAGCCGCCGGCCAGCCAGCCCAGCGGGGGCTGCCGGAGCCCCAGAGTCACAGGGGGCCGCTTGCAGATCACCAGGTACCGGTTTGCAGAACAGCGGATCGCCAGGAACAGAGAAACCTACCAGCCGGGAGTCTCCACGAGGATCCCACCCCCACCCCTCACTCTCCACCGGAGCAGAGAGGCTCCATCCCGCCAAAGCCGCTAGGCACCAGCAGCGCAACAAAGGGACCTGTCGGCAGACCACCCACCCGATCGCGATCGCAACCACCCGGCGGGCCGCCCGGGCCCCAGAGGCACAGGGGGCTGCCTGCAGATCACAACCCACGAAGAAGCTGCCTGAGTGTGGACACTTTTGACCCGACAGCTTCGACAGAGGCAGAGACAGAAAAGAATCACACAGAGCCACCACCGCCCAACCCAGCCCGCAACCACCCCAACTGAACTCGGATTGCAACAACAACTGA
>NW_012267267.1:4455648-4555729 GCF_000151885.1 Dipodomys ordii
GGGAAAACAATGGAGGGGGTAACAATGTTCAAGAGGAAGTGTACTCATTACCTCACTCATGTAACTGTAACCCTCTGTATAGTATCTTTACAATAAAAATAAATAAATAAAAACTTACTGTGATGTAAGAAGAAAGATACTAGAAGCAAGTCCTTCCTGAAGATCAGAAACAAGAAGTAACCTTTCCAAACTCACACAGGTGTAGAATTGGGATTTAAATCCAGGTCTACCTAACGGAACCAGATGCCTGGGTTTAGAACTCAGGTCTTTTCATTCCCATTGTCATCCTCCTTCTCTTTGCTCCCTGCCTCCAAAATCCCCAAAGGAGAACTAAGGGTGATTTTATTTATAATTGTGAGTTCGCATTGTATCTACTCCAAGAGATTCTTCATGGGAAAATCCTGTTCACTGTCCTTGCGAAGGCTAGGCTTCGGTCACTGCCACGTAGCCAAGTGAGAGAAATCAAGGCAAGGTACTGTCCACATTCTCTCTGGCTCTTCAGAGGCAGAGCACAAGAAAGGTTCAGGGAATATGCTAGAAGGAATTCAGTAAAGACCCTTTACTAGAAAGTGTACTTAATTTTTTTTCACACTATGTTTTTGTGGGCCCAGAGAAAATCCTTTCCTCCAAAATAGCTGGTAGGATGCTTGGGAGGCAGAGTTCTTGCGGGGAAAGGAGACAGACAATGACGGCATGCAGAAACTTCTTCTGAGCCCTGTCTTCTTCTATCAGGAATCCTCTGTTGCCAGTTCCTGGCATTCCCTAGAGACTTCTTTACCACCAGCCTGCTTGTGTTTTTACTAGAACTTCTCTCCCCCAAGAGAATGTTTTGCTTTTAGGAAGCAGACTTAAGAAAGCAAATGAGTGTAAAACTACATTTGGTTGTAATTTTTGTCAGCGCCGTCATCTGACAGGATTGGAGGATGCTTCCATTTCGGCTGGGATAATAGCTTTGTTATCTGCTGGGATCTGCAAGAGCTGGGACAACACAGGAAGTCTGCAGCTCAGCCCCTGCTCGACATTTAGCTCATGTAGTACCAAAAACTGGGTTTTCACAGGGAAGATGACTTAGGGCTAATCCAGTTGACTTATAAGTAAATTTAGCTTTCCCGAGTTCCCATTCCCACTAAATGGACTCAAAGACAGCTCGAGTAATTTCTCACACTTCTCTGGGATACTCAGAAGCATGAGTACCTCGGCAGCTGGCCATGGTGGCTGGTGCATTGCAAAGCCTTAAGTATGGTTCACAGACCAGGATTCTTGTAGCCTTGGCACTCTGTCCATTGCCCATGGTGACACGCTGCAGGCCAGGCCTGGGAGGGGTTCTGAGAAAGTAGCCTGAGGCAGGTCATTGCTCATTCCTTTCTCTCTCCATCTGTAAAACACTGGAAGAAATGAGGTGCCACATGGAGAGGAAAAAGTAGAATCAAATTCTCCAACCCATGAACAGAAACCCTCTGGAATAAAAACCTGTGATTAAAAGTAACCAAATCTTTGTATGTTCTTTTTTTCCCCCTTTGTTACCATGTTAGATCTGGGATCATTTTCCACAGCTTACAAACTAGTCACATGTGTTGTGTTTCATGATGTATTTCAGTGGTTTACCCAAAGCTCATCAATGAAAAGTCCTTAGATTTTCCAAAACTGGTCAATTTTAAAGCAACAGCCTTAGGTTGTGTGAGTCCCAGGATGGACCTTCCCAGGAACGGCAGCCCTGAACAATAATTTCAACACGAAGCAGTGAGTGTGCTATATGAACAGGAGCCTGGCAGCAGCGTGGAAAGTCTGACCTGACCTGTGGTTCCTCTGTTCAGAGGCCATGAGCTTTCCAAAAAGGTTTCTCTATGGCAAAATTGTCAGTATGTGATAGTTTTGCCTTAATAAGAGCTTGGTTTCAAGTACCCTTGTAAGTGCTACTGTGATGCTTGTAGTGGCTTCTCCTAATCATCTAAGGCGGTACAGGCATTATTCCCAACTGAGGTCCAGAAAGAAAGGTTGGGTTGACCAAGTTATGTAGCTACTAATGGGAGAGCTGGAATCCTCGGGGGGGGGGGGGGGGGAGAGGAGAATCATTGTAGCTAGTGGCCAAGAATCACCTGGTTAGAGTGCTACCTCAACAAACTCCAAAAAAAAAAATCTTGATCAGACCAGAGCTTTCTTTTCAGTCACCTGCATACTTTGTAAATGGGCTACTACTGATTTCCCTGTCATCATTCACTTTTTTTCATTCCTTCTCCATCTGTCTGAGACTATCTTTTTAATGTGCCTTTGCTGGCTTCTCTTCCTGTTTCAACTCTGAGTTTGTGGATTCTTCACCATTTAATATCATCTGTATACCTGGGCAAGCTCATCCATTCCTATAGTGCCAAGCGCCATCTCTGGGAGGATGACCAATTTTTCAGCCAACCCTTCCTCTTTTTCTGAACTTAAGACCTACATCCTGGCCTCCTACTGGATCTAGTCACACTGACCCAGTACCTGGCCCAGTACTCAACACAAAACATGCCTGGGAAAAACAGCTAATAGGTGAGAAATTGCAAAACTAATCAAACAGTTGTGACCTTCCAATTACTCTTTCCTAAGTTACCCTCTGCCATTTTCCTAGATTCTCTTACTTTTCCCTCGGCCCATTGAGTTGTTTTTATTCAGAAGCCTTTTCATTTTCCTCTACTTATTAATGGTTATTCGTGCTAATACTCTTTCAAGAATGAACACACAGCAAGCCACTGGTGGTTCATGCCTGTAATCCTAGCTTCTTAGGAGGCTGAGATCTGATGATTGCGGGTCAAAGCCAGCCCTTGCAAGAAGTCCATGAGACTCTTATCTCTATCTAACGACTTAAAAACTAGACATGTCACTGTGGCCCAAAGTGGTAGAGTGCTAGCCTTAAGTAAAAAAGCTGAGGGACAGCGAGGCCCTGAGTTCAAGCCCCCAACTGATACATACACACACGCACACACACACACACACACACACACACACACACACACACACACACACGCACACACACAAAAGAATGTATATTAAGGCAGAGATTTTATTTTCTTCATTTGTATCCACTAAATGGAATTCACAATGGGCTTTCATGTATACATTTCTCTCATTCCACAGTATGTGAAGGAGGTGGAATGTGGAGTCATTAACCCCATCTCATAGATGAAGCAGCTAAAGGCTCATGTAGTTGGCAATGGTCGAAAGTCTCACTATTTTAAGTCACTGAGCCATTCTTATTATCCTAAGCTGAAAATAGATTAACCACCTCACCAGTAAACCCCCTTTCCTTATGTATCCTAGACAGACAAGTGGGAGGGGAAATGAATGGGGGAGAGAGAAGAGAACTTTGAGGAGAAAGCTTACATTTGGAACAATTACAAATATGCCCAATTTGTTATCTTGGATTCATAACAAGTCACCCCATTCCATGTCACTTCCAGTACCCCAGTTTGCAGCTTGTGAGAGTAACTCACCTACTTCAGAAGAGATCTAAGTAGCAAGTTATTCTGGGAAGTTCTGAGTTTGTCTCCAGAATGAAAATACTGAAGCTTAAAAAGATCCAAGGATTTTTCTTTTGGAATCTGACAAGTCTGATTTAGAGGCCCATCTTCGGTGTTTAATAACCACCTTTCCTCCCATTATAAAATGGGAATACCATGACTAACACAAGAAAGTCAACCCATTTTCTTCCTGTGCCCCAATACTGTGCCTTGGCCTTATTATTATTTCCACATATGGGAATCTGACAGTAAACTTGGCCAAAATGAGTCTCACCTACTTGAGAAAGAGAGGGAAATACCAAATGGATGGCTGACGCTGAGAAATGTGACCTGCTTCTTGCCCAGTCACTGCCCTATTTAAGCAGCTCCGGGCCATCTCCAACTTGTAGTATGATTGCCACACTGTTGGGTCATTTAGCTCAGATGTCAGAATTCTTCAGCCTCCCATGCCACTTGTTCTCCAGTTCACACCCATGTGAGTCTATCTGTGTGAAATGTTGAGAAGAAGCAGCTTAAAGGCTTAACTTTAGGGGGGAAAGAGCTGTTTCCCAAAGAGAAGATGATGGAGAGGAACTTATTCTCTGAAAGTGTAAAGGTGCCTGTGGCAGGTGTCAACAGCACAGCTGACTTCCTTAGCTGGCTTGTCCTGAAAGAATGCCCTGCAGCACCCCTGAAGAAAGGGTGAGGGAGGCATGCTTAAGTAGACGTTTCTGCTGTACAACAGGGCTCAGGGTGTTGACAGTGCTGACAGACCAATTGAGAAGTTGTTTAGAATGACATTAACAAAACTGGCACATTTCCCATTCTGATTGACACAATTCAAATGGGTATCCACTGCCTTTCAGCACCACTGAGAAGTGGTGAATGATGGCGAGCTCATAGAAGTGTCCAAGTGAATTCCTGCAGGAACCATGATTCATCTTCATCTTATTCCACCTCCTCTTTTCACAGATAGGAAAATCAATGCCCCACATATCTTCAGATGGCTGATGAATTTCCCCATTTCCAGAATATTGGTTAACCAGAATTGCTTGCCTCTTTTAGGCCAGTTTTTGTAAATAGGTATAAATTAAGTGAAAATAAGATAGTTAGGATTTTTTTTTTAAGTAACGAAGATGTGCACCTTTTTGATCTGGCTCCTTGGTCCATCATTTAGATGAACAGACTGGGGCTTGGACAGATTTTTATAACTTCTACTGGTACAGGGTTTGAATTTAGAGCCTTGTATTACCCAACTTGCTTGCTTGGGTGGAGCTCTACCACTTGAGCCACATCTCCAGCCCAGCTTTTAGCCAGCTATTTTGAAGATGAAGTTTCAAGAATTTTTCTGACAAGGCTAGCTTTGAACTATGATTTCCCAGATCTCAGTCTCCTGAGTAGCAAGGAGTACAAGCATGAGCTATTGGTACCTACAATGTTTTATAACTTCTTCTGTGGGTCTCAGTTTAGTAATTGGTGTACAGAAATAAATAGAACGTAACTCTTAGAGTTGTTGCAATAATGAAATGAATAGATTACTGTTGTTCT
The DNA here is from genome assembly GCF_000151885.1 of Dipodomys ordii. Lineage (NCBI taxonomy): Eukaryota > Metazoa > Chordata > Mammalia > Rodentia > Heteromyidae > Dipodomys > Dipodomys ordii. The sequence continues at coordinate 4,460,670 of NW_012267267.1, forward strand.
TATCATCCTGTTCTATTCTACCTCTATTTCTGCTTGATCAATATTAAAAATTGAGCAGTTTTGTTAACTGAGGATGGCAGTTTGGGCATGGGTATTGTGTGCACCTGGGTGCAAACTTGGGGAAATTGCTTTATTTCTTTAAATCTCCTCTGCTGAATGGAAATAATGATTACTGGTTTGGGTTGTCAACTTGATAGGGTTCAGAAGTGCCTAGGAGATTTGTAAACCACACCTTTGAGTGAGTCTGTGAGGGAATCCAGAGATGATTGACTATGTGGGGAAGAACAGCTCTGCCCCATAAGCTGAGGGCATGGACGGATTAAGAGGGAAAAGGAGAAAGCTAGTTATCCCAGGCATATTCTCTCTCTCTCTCTCTCTCTCTCTCTCTCTCTCTCTCTCTCTCTCTTTCCCTCTCTTTCCCACCCCTCTCTCTGTGATTTGAGCTACTCTTCCATATCCTACCTTTACAACCATGATAGACTGTGAATGAAGATACAGCCTCCCATTTTGTTTTCTTGAGCATTTTGTTACAGTGATGAAAAACTAACACAAGAATGACAATATGTGTCTCTCATGGTTCCTGTTACTATGTAAGTAAGAGTGTAGAGTGCATAACATACATTCATGCCAGTAAATGGTCAACATTATCATGTTTATAATAAGAATTCTCACAGCATGCTGGGTGCTGGCGGTTCACACCTGTAATCTTAGCTACTCAGGTGGCTGAGATCTGAGGATCACAGCTCAAAATCAGTCCAAGTGAGAGTCCATGAGACTCTTATCTCCAATTAACCACCAAAACATCAGAAGTGCATCTGTGGTTCAAGTGGTAACATACTAGCCTTGAGCACAACAGCTCAGAGACAGCACCCAGTCCCTGATTTCAAAGTATCAGGATCAGCACCAAAAAGAAAGAGAGAGGAGGGGAGGGAGGGAGGGAGAGGTAGAGGAGGGATGGAGGGAGGGAGAAAAGAAAGAAGGAAGGAAAGAAGAAAGAAAGGGATTCTCAAATTTTCAAAGCACTAGAAAGTAGGGACTCATCATAGTGATCATCATTGCTTTTCACTTCTTCAACATTTATCTCTTGATAACTTATTCCATTCCAGACCCAAGTTTGGCACTGGGGACACAGATTTACAGTGTGTAGAAACAAGAGTGTTTCTCATGAACTCTCAATCACTATGGAAACAAGACCATCCCCTTCCACTGCCCTTTCAAGTTAATCCACACTCTCCTGCAGAATCTTGACATTCCAGCAGCAGAGTGGCTGTGTTTCATATCTCTGCAGATCAAAAAGTCTTTCTATGAACAGTGATGTTGGACATTAAGCTGGCTGCCTCAGACTTGAAAGGATGCTGCATTGATTTTGTGTCACAATTTTTAAATGCTATGCCTGGTTTATCTGCACATGGTAGATATAAAGGAGTTTTCAAAAGGGGCATCTTTACTACTTGGGCTTTTAAATTGCCAGGCTACATTTTTGGGAAAGCCACATGAAAGAATGTCTCGCACACACTCTTTCTTTTAATGAGTATTACCTCCAAAAGAATACTTCTTTTACCAGAGCAGTATGTCATTCAGAAGGCGAGACCTCAGTGTTTTTACTGATACTGTGATGGTCATTCTGACTAGCAGATGATCCAAACCCTTAGCTAAGAAACACTTGCAGATGCCCTCTTTTGTCAGGAATAATACTCAGCAAAAAATGAGAGTTAGTGGCTTATCATCCTAGCTATTCAAGAGGTTAAGATCTGAAGTCAGCCCAAGGAGGAAAGTCTATGAAACCCTTAACCTCCAATTAAATGCCAAAAATCTGGGAGTGGTGGTATGGTTCCTGTGATAGAGTTCCATCCTTGAGCAAAAAATTGCTATGGAACAGTACGTAGGCTCTGAGTTCAAACCCCAGTACTGGCAAAAAAAAATAGAGAGAGATTAAAGTATTTTTTAAATTTGTAAGCTACTTTTGCAAATCTACTATGCTCAGAAAGCCAACCTCTGCCTTCAGTGGCATTTTCTTTTTTTTTTCTTATTGTAAAGGTGATGTACAGAGGGGTTATTTACATGTCAGATAATGAGTACATTTCTTCTTGAACATGGTCTCCTCCTCTCATTTTCTAAGTGTTTTTTTTTCATTGAGCCTATCCAAGTTAGATTCTGTGCAACATGACAACACATGGCCTCTCTAGTTATTTCAATATTTTGTATCATCTCTCTCCAGAATGATTATGTGCTACCTGAAGATAGAGATTAAATTTAATTGTTTTCTAACTGATCAAGGTATAGGGCAATACTGGAAAATATGTCCTCACCCAAGACCTTATCAACGAAGGAGACCAATGTTTAATCAATGATCTTAAATTGTCGTCTGCCAAGACTTTTGAAAGGGCAAGGAATAAAGAGGGTGGGAGACTGGCGAGATTCAACTCAGAAGAGAGTAAAGAAAAACAGTTATCAACAGATCTAGTACTGAGTCATCACTTTGTCAATTAATAGCTGGAGTATCAAATAAAGGCTCTGTGATCTCTTCAACCTCATTTTCCTCATTTTCACAACATCCCAGTATGATCTAAAGAGTCCAATGAGATGGTATTTTCTATGCAGGAATTCATTTTGTAATGATATTCATTATTTTAACTTGCAGTTTGGTTTCGGGAAGAAAGAAAGGATATTTTCTTTTTCAAACCACAAAGGGAGGGAAGACATGGTAAAAATCAACTTTCCCAAATGAATCATGCTTGTGTAAGAAAGTAAGTCTTCAGTGTTGGCACTCTTCTCGAACAAACCTGCCCACTGCTTATCACACTTCAGTGGGTCTTTCACAATCATGTAGGATTCTGTAGCTCACAACAGCATACATTCCCTTGGTTCAGGCAGTGTAGAGGAACACATTTTTATTTTACCAGTAAGTAACTGAGACTCTGACAGGCTGAGAAATGTCCCCAGTTTCCTTTGGGAGGTGGATAGTGCCTAATTCTTCTTTCTTCTCTTCTCACTGGGCCACCTTGACTCTTTGTGTGTACAAATATGTGTCATTTGGTTCCAGACATCCTTCATTGCAAACATTTTCACAGCCTGCTCCCTAGTAAAAGAGACGTTTCCTAGCATTTTGTCTCCATTAAAATAGTTAAGCATTTAAGCTGAAATTCCATCCAATTGATGAGTTAATTCCACAACCTGGTAAGACCAGGTACCCAGTGGATGCTGATTGAATGAAGGCAACAACCAAGTCAGTGGAGGGTATATTCTGTGGCTGTTCCTATCACGCACATATCTGGCTCCAATAAGAAGTCAATAAGGATCAAGAAAATGTGATTATATATACATATATATAATGGAATTCTATGCCTCCATCAGAAAGAATGACACCACCCCATTTGCTAGGAAATGGAAAGACTTGGAAAAAATTATATTAAGTGAAGTAAGCCAGTCCCAAAGAAACATAGGTCCCATGGTTTTCCTTATTTGTAATAACTAGTACACATCTAGGATAATCTTACCAGACAAGCAGCAAAGGTCAAAAGCTATGTACATATGACCACATTAGGTGTTGCTAAGCAAAATGAACCCTAAGATAGGGACACAAGAGGTTTTTTTTTTTTTCATTGTCAGTGTTGTTTTTAATGTACTATGTGACTATTTTGTTTCTTTTGTATGTTCTTCCCCCTGGTATAACCCCTGTTTTCACTGTAGTTGATTCTGGTGCCCTGCATCTTGTATATACATTTTTCTCATTTTGGGAGGGGAAGGGAAATAACAATATGCTGAAATAGGATACAAGTTGACCCATTGTAACAATGAGATGTACAAAGACATTATGTTGAAAATGAACTTTACAACTTGGGGATGGGGAGAAGTTAGGGAGGTGGGGAGGGAAGGGATGGTAGGTGGAAAACAAAGGAGGGGGTAACAATGCTGGATATAAAATGTACTCATTACCTTACTCATGTAACTGTAATGCCTCTGTACAGTAGCTTTACAATAAAAAAAATTTTAAACAAGTCAGTAAGGAATTTTTACCTGATTCTCCCTTTTTTATTAGAACTGAAGGCAAGACTAGCAAGAAGTTATGGGCCAGGTTAAGGAATTTGTATTTTACCTGAAAAGCAATAGGAGCCATCCACAAAGTTTAATAGATGGAACTTTGGAGATATGATTTACTGATGTAAAAATATGAATGAAAAATGCTTAGCCTTTCTGACTTCTACTTTCTAGGCTTTGAGTATTTCCCAGTTTTTCAGCCATGCTGAGAGCACCATTGATTTCCTGTCTATCAAATGTTCCTCCTGTGTTCCCATGTTGGTGTTCATTCTTCACCTGATTTGATTGTGCAGCCTGGACGCTGTCCCTGAGCTGTTGTGCTCAAGGCCAGCACTCTACCACTTGAGCCATAGCTCCACTTCTGGCTTTTTGTTGTCAATTGGAGATGAGAGTCTCATGGATTCTCCTGCCTAGGCTGGCTTCTAACCACAATCCTCAGATCTCAGCCTCCTGATAAGTCATAGGCATGAGTCACTGATGCCGGGCTAAAAATCTAATTCTGACTGACATAGTATCCTATGTACCAGGATACTGAAGACAAAAAGAATCTGAAGAGCTTACCTGTCTAATAAAAGACGTAGAGTTGTCCTCGTAGTCTTTAAAAAGAGTGTTTCCATATTTCCTAGAGCCTGCTGTCTGGGCTCACACAAGTAGGCTTGTGTGGTCATGCCTCTCATGGTATGATTTTAGTTTTCTTCTCTGAGTTGGTCTCCTTGTTTTCAGTAAATGGAGTTTAAGTTTGCTATTCTCAAGGAGAACTGGAGGTCATTCAAATAATACATGCTATAAAAGTGGTTATTGGGCTACTGCTTTGTCTCTACTGATATTTAAAGCACAGTTTTCTGTAGATATTTAAATCAAAGACCAAAGAGATGATTGATAATCCTCATGAAGGAGCACAGTCCTCTGTTGTACTGTTATAAATTCTCCCGATTCTATTTTGGTATTCAGTGGATTTATTCTTTGACATGTTGGATTTAGAGACATTATTATTCTCAGAATTTAGAAATTCTATGTCACATAGTTGGCATGAGATGAAACTGACTCAGAAACCCCAAATTTGAATTTTATTTTGTCACTTAATTAGCTGTATGCTCTTGGACAAATGATTAAAATCTCAAAATGTTAGCTTCTTCAGAAAACAGGAGTAATGTTAACTGTACAATGGATAGAGAAAATGTACAATATGTGGAAAGAATGTACATAATAACAAATACAAATATTTTACAAACATGTGAACACATAAAAAATTAACTTTACTGAAGATAAAAATGAGATAGGATCTTTAAAAGTGATAACATTTAGCAGATACTTGTTAGCAGTGAATGTAGAAAATACTCTCTTATACTGAAATATAAATTATAACAATTTTCCTGTAAGACTATTTTTTAAAAATTTAAAATTTTGCACACTTTGACTTAAGAACTTAGCCTAGAAAAGCAACCATAAATATATGTAAATATTCACAGTAGGATGTTTACCTCGACAATTTCGTAAATAATGACAAGTTGCATGCAACCTAAATGTTAAATACACCCACTAAAACCCATAGTTTTGAAGAATATTTAATATCATAGAAAACTTATTAAGGAGATATGTCTGGTATAAGTCCAATTTGTTTTAAAGAAAGGTAATTTATGTGTTAATACAAGTGCACAAAAATACCTTCTACATGTAAACTGTGATTTTGTGTGAATTCCAGCTATAGGTGATTCTCTCTTCTTTCTGTTTCTCTCTGTTTTTCCAAATTTCTGCAACTATTATTGCTTTTCCAATGGTGTAACAAGAATGCTTTACCTATCTTATAAGAATGTAGTAAAGGATGTCACATAGCTCAGTATGGAGAACTTGCCTTGCATGACTTGGGTCTAATCCCTGCACAGGGATGAAAGAAGGAAACGTGAGAGGGAAGGAAATCTAAATTTAAATTATAATACTATTATTTATATTTTATTGTTTATTATTTTATTCATTTACTTGTTTAGGTGTTACACTTATCTCAAAGTTAGCCTTTTTTTAACACATCCTCCTTTTTCTCTCTTCTTCCTGCCTGCTCTCCATCACTCTCATTACTTTCCTCTCTACTTTCCTCTTTCCCTCTGTGCTCTGCTTTATTCTTATTCCTGTCCTGAGCAGTACTGAGGGGCATTGCTCAGCTGCCGCTAGCATGAAGAGCAAGCAGTTGCTACCCTGATTTGAAGCTCAGTTGATCCAAACTGAGCAAGCAGTGAACAAGTTTCTTGCATTTCCTTCCAGACCTCTAGTAGCCTTGACATGCATCCTGGACTAATCAAGACTACGTGAAGTATACTTCTACCGGTGAGGACTTGAGCTTTTGTCTTAGAGGACTGAATTACCAGCTTCTCAAAACATGCTGGGGCTGGAAAGGGGTTCTTTTCTTCTACACCCCAAGTGTTAGACACCTCTGTCTTCTAACACTACTTGAAAATAGCTTTGTCAAACAAAACATGAACACTAGGAGTTTCCTGACATATTCATAACTATGAGCATGTGATTTGCAGTTCATATTGAATAACGATGTAAGAAATCTGCCAAGAAAGCTCGAAATACTATTTCCAGCACTGGTTCCTAACCAGTTACAGCTGCCTCTCTGTAGGATGTGAACACAATAGACTGCCATGTCCCATGGTTCTGTGGCTTACAAAGTTTGTATTGAGTTACTAGGAGTCACATTCATGGGGGAAGTCACTCTCCTGGAAAGCATTTAAGATGAATAAAGCTAAGGGTTTAATGTACTAATGAAAAAATTTGTCAATATTTAAATCAAACGTGTGAACACTAAGCATTTTTACATGTGCTCACTCTGCAGCTCTCCAGACACAAATGCAGTAGATAGATGCACTGTTAAACTTTCGAACAATGACAAAGAAAAACATGGGGGTAATTGCTTCACTCAAAGCCTGCCAGAAGATTAATTGCCTAAGAGATGTATTTTATGCACTGTCCAAAAGCTGCAGAATCTGTGGGAGTGTCTTGCTTCCACTAGGAGAAAACATATGTCACCTCTCACCAAAGATGTTTATGTCTTTTCACAAACCTGTCTTTTTTTTTCAGCCTAAAAACATTCCAACTGGAAATGACTTCAAAGCCAGAAGTTGATAGGTTAGGGGTGTTTAGTAATGCTTAGAGCAATAACTGCACAGAGTCAGATGATTCTGTACTATGAACCCTACAAACCAGAAATCTGGCCCCCAGGACTGACTGTAGAGACTTTGCATTTTGGGTTAAAGAAATCAGTGGGAAAAACAAATTGTTTAAATAGGGATATAGATGGACCCATCGCAACAATGAGATGTTCAAGACGTTATGTTGAAAACGAATTTTACAACTTTGGTGGGGGTGGGAGGGGTGGACAGGGATGGGAAGGGGAAACAAAGGAGGAGGCAACAATGCTTGATAAGAAATGTACTCATTGCCTTGCTTATGTAATTGTAACTCCTCTGTACGGTATTTTCACAATTTAAAAAATTTATTAATAGAGAAAAAATAGAAATCAGTGGGAGGGAACAAAACATAGGTGTCTTATCTTTAACCTGCCAGCTCAGAAAGAATATGTGTGAGGTTGTAAGACTAAAGGTAGAGGGGAGGAATGGGGGCGGGGGGAATGGAGATTGGAACTGTCATGTTCCACCCTTTGAGGCTATATTCAAATGAGGACTTGCTGAAGGCTGATGGTGTTGGAACCTGCAGAAGTCTGTACAGCCGTAACTGAGAAACACAGAGTATAAATTTGTAAGCATTTATTAGGGCCTTCAACAACCAGGTTATATGCACTAGGCTTTGCTCAGAGTAAGATTGAGAATGGATTAGGAGTGCAAAGAAAAATAAGAACAGCTCCTGCTTTTCAGGAACATTCTGCCTGATAGAGGAACAGACCTCTCAACAAATAATCATGGTAGAATGAACTAAGTGTAGGATACTGGAGATTTTCTATCTTCTCATAGAATAGATTGGGGATGATGGTGTGGATCCAGGAAAGCCTCTTAAAGAAGTGGAGATTAAACTAACACTGGAAAGATGAAGGAGAGTGAATTTCCTAGAGGTAAATGGCCAAGGCACAAATATCTGTGACAGCTGCTATGTTAGCACCTGCCACCTGGTTTTTAACACCAGTGTCTGAAGATTGATGGGAACAATGGCTGGAGACAAAACTTAGTATGGTCAAGGTAGTTCCGGAGCCCTGTGACCTGTGTTAATGTGCCAAGACTGTCTCCAGTAAACGTCATGTGGTAGAGAGTCACTGAACAGTTGTCAGAGAGAGGTGATCTACTCTCTCCATTAGGTAGGTCCTTCTACTTCAGTTTACAGAGCCAAGAAGGGAGGTACAGAGGCCAATTAAGAGGTTGCTGCAGCCATCTTGGTAGGATGTCGTAAGAGTTTAAACTGGAATAACCATAAGGCATTCAGCTTGGAAAGAACATTGGAACTGGAAAGAACATAATATAGTTAAAATTCCATAGTATACAAATCGAGTCACTAAGGACAAAAGAGAGTGACCTCACCAAGGTTGTATGGAAATAACCTTGTTGGCAGCCAAAATGAGAGCAAGACCATACAGTCTTCGGGTTTCCAGCCCAGTGACTTTTCCATTCAGGGATGCCAAGTTTGGTCCCAGCATCCTGCTTCACTTAGGTAATGCCCTAGCAAAACTTGAAACTTATTTGGCCAGCATGTTTCCTGTCAATAGCTAGGAAGTAAGAAAAGTCTTTGCTGGAGGTAGGGATCCTGAATCGAGCCAACTTGCCTGGGAGCGTTCTTTTCTATCCATCATCTTTCTACTTTTGCTTCCCTCTTCTCCTCCTTCAAAAAAAAAAAAAAACCAACGACTTTTCCAACTTCTGCTTTCAAATTTCCCTCTCTCTCCTGTTGAGTTTAAGTAGTGCAGAACTGGAAAGAAGATATCGCACTGTCAACAGTATATCACCTTTCTCCAGCTTGTTTCTTCAGTTTGTTCTAAATACAGAAACAGTGTTGTGCACTTGGACAGTTTTGAGGATGAGATATTCAATAAAAACTTAACTATTTTCATCTAAATCCCTCCCTCCTCTAAGCACATAGAACCATTGTTCATGGCAATGTTACCTGCAAATACTGTTTCATGCCTCTTTTCTACTAAACATGAAGTGTATTCATTTTCCTATATACTGTAGTTAGCCTTATAATGGAAACAGCAGGAGCAAGAACTAAGATTTGGGGCATGAGTTTTAATCTCTGAACTCCAATTTCTTCAAGTATAAAATGAGGATTATCTTTCTTACTTTCAGAAGTTCCTGTCACAAGGCAGGAACTCACCCTGCTGTAGCCTTGGAATTCCCAGACTCTAAAATTATAAGAAATTAACCACTGCTTTTTAAATAGATTATCCAGAGAGATGGGGGAAGAGAGAGAGAAGGAAATTTCAAAAATAAAATTTAAGTTATCTCACGTGCATTATGCAGACCAGTGGGTGTTTTGTCTATTTGTGTGATCTGCTGTTTTCCTGCCCTTAATTTTGTGAAAATATGACTCCTCAAAAGAAAGGAAAATAAATGTGCTTCATTTAAGTGGTAAACTAAACATTTTTAATTTCTTGAATGGAGCCATGTATTTATCGGAAGTTGGGCAGCATTTGGGAAAATGAGTCAGGAATCTGCAGTATACTACTGAACTTCTATATCCTGAGCATTCACATTTTGGGGTTTTTGTTTTTTTGCTTTTTTGTTTTTCTCAATGGTAGTCTTATGGAACCATCTGTCCATGGAGAACAAGGGTCATATTCCCTCTGCCCCCCCTCCCTGCTCCCCTGCAAATTGTTTCTCTTTTATTTTTATTTTGTATGTTTATATTTTTAGCTCTGCGTTCCACATAGGAGATAAAACACCAGTATTTGTCTTTTTCAGTCTGTTTTAACACTGCAACTTCCTGTTCCATACATTTTCCTGCTCACAGCATGATTTTCTTCATTTATAGTGGAAAATCTTGCCAATATACCACTTTTTCTTTATCCATTCATCATTTGTTGAATACCTGAACTGGTTCCATAGCTTTATACTATCACGTTGTGAGAATCCATTCTGAACTGATTTTTGTATGGGATAGGAACTAGGAATCTGATTTCAATTTTCTACCTGTGGATATCCATTTTTTTACACCATTTGTTAGAAAAAGCTGTCTCCTCATGGATACATATTTTTGTCTTCTTTGTCAAGAATCTGATATTTGTAGTTTTGTAGGCTTATTTTTGCATCTTCAGTTCTATTCCACTGGTCTACATAAGTTACTGTGGCTCTGTAGTGTAATTTGAAGTTGTGAAACCTCCAGCATTGGTCTTTTTGCACTGCATTGCTTTGGCTATTCTGTCTTTTTGGGCTTCTTTACGAATTTCAATTGATTTTTTTAATTCAGATTATATTAAATCTTTAGATCAATTTTGGTACTATAGCCATTTCTACAATATTCAAATTTCTGATCCATGAACATTGCAGGTCTTCCTATCTTGTAATGCCTTCTATATTTTTCTCCCTGTTTAATAGTTTACACAGTAGAGATCATTCACCTTCTTACGATTATTCCTAGTTATGTTGTGGGTTTCTTTTGTTTTGAGGTTATCATAAATGGAATTATTTTCTTGATTTATTTGTCAATCTGTTATTGGCATAAAGAAGAGCTACTAGTTTCATATGTTGATTTTATATACTGCTACTTTGCTGGAATTACTTATAAGATCCAAGAGTTCTCTGGTTTAGTCTTTAGGATCTTTTTTTTTCTTTAGGACCTTTTAGGTGTAGAATATTATCATTTGTAAATAGGGATAATTTGGGTTCTTCCTTTTATATTTGTATCCCCTTTGTGCATTTTTCTTTGTCTAGTGTTCTGGCAAAAAAAAAAAAGCACTGGGTTAAGAGAAGAGAGATTAGGTACCCTTGTTTCATTCCTGATTTTAGAAGAATTTTTTACCCATTAATTTTTGCCTATTTAATACAATGTTTCTATAGACTTTTCACTTATAGATGTTTTACATTTAAGTACATTTCTTCTATTCCTACTTTTCTTCAAGAGTTTTATAATGATGTTAATTTTGTCAAAGCTTTGTCTTCATTTCTGAGATACTATGATTTTAATGTCTCGTTCCTATTATGTACTGTGTTGTATTTATTAATTTTGCCTCTAGTGAACCATCCTCACATCATTGGAATGAAATTAACTTGCTTGTGGTGTATAATCTTTTTTAATGTGATGCTGAATTCAGTTTGCCAGCATTTTATTAGGAAATTTTGTATCTATGCTCATCAGGGAAACAAGTAGTTTCTTTTCTTTCTTTTTTTCTTTTTGGTTCTTATTTTGTTGTGGTATTGGGTAAGACTAGCTTCATAAAATGAGCTTGGTAGCATTTCTTTTATTTCTCTTTAATGTAGTAGTTTGAAGAACATTATTCTTAGTCCTTTACAGATCTAGTAGAAATCAGCAGTGAGTCCACTCCATCCTGGACACTTCTTTCTTGAGAGACCCTTTGTTCTGATTGCCTGTTATAGCTCTCTTGGGATTGTTTATGGCTAGAAGTTTATCCATTTCTCATAGAATTTACTAGAATAGACTCCTATCTCTAATTTATTAGAATATACATCTTCAAAATAGTCCTTGATGATTCTTCAGATTTAATTGACAGGTATTTAACATCCCTCTTTTCTACTTCTAATTTATTAACTTGTATTTCACTCTCTTTTGATTTAGCTAAGGGTTTGTTGATCTTGTTTATCTTTTCAACCAATCAACTCTTGTTTCAATAATTTTTTGTTGTTCTTTTAGGCTCCATTTGATTAATTTCCACTCTGATATTCCTATTTTTCTTTCTACCCACTGATTTGGGGTTTGACTTGATGATGTTGGTTTCTAAAAAGCTTGAGGTGCATTGTTATTAATTTGAGCTGTCACTGGGTTTTTAATGTTGGCATCGATGGCTGGAAAACACCTTAGAACTGCCTTTGCATCCTAGTAGTTCTATTTTTCTACTATTGTAGTTTCATTTTCATTTTCTCAATTTCCTTTGTGATTTCTTCAATAACCCACTGATCATTCAGAAGTATATTACTGTTTAAGCTGCATGTGCTTATATAGTTTTTATGCTTTTTCTATCTAATTTTATTCCATTATGATCTGATAAGAGAAACCATTTCAATTATCTTGTATTTGTTAAGACTTCCATTATGGCCTAAAATGTGATCTATTTTGGAGAAAGTTTCACAGTCTTAAGTAGATAACGCTTCCTTAAGTCTCAAGCACTGGGTTTTAGTAAAACCATGAGCTGAAAAAGAGAAATGGAAAAGGGAAGTGAGGAAGGAGAGGAGGAAGGAACAGAATGAAGAGAGATTATTCCATCACACATTTCTCCCCTGCTTATACAGATATTACCCAGTGGATGTTTGAATGCTAGGATATACGGCCTCCTTTTTCTGGCTCTGCACTTTCCCCCTCTAGTCAAAGTCCTTAATCTACTCCTACTTCTCATTTTGCCATTTTGGATTTCACAACTCTGTCCCAGAGACCTCTTCTTAATCCATGTCCTAACATTCCTATTCCATGTATCCCATAGTAACCCTTATTTTCATGTTCATTTCTATCTTTACAGTCTTTCAAATTGTGAGATTCTAAATTTGATGCAGATATCTCTGTTGTCTTTGAGGAGTCTGGGAGTTGGAGTAGGGATCTCTACGTGGGGGTCTTGTATAGGCTCGGGTTAGGAGGCTGGGGTTGGGGTGGGGTTTGGTGTCTCTATTGTCTTGAGATGCTAGGGGTTGCGTTGGGAGAGGCTGTTTAGAGGTTAAGGGCTGAGGATTGGAGTAAGGCACCTCTGTATTGTCATTTGAGGACTGGGAGTTGGGGTGGGAGGGTCTCTGTTTAGGTTTAGGGTAGGGATCTCTATTGTCTTTTAAGGAGATAAAGTGGGTATCTCTATTTAAAGACTGGGGGATTGAAGATTAGAGTGGGAAATTTCTGAATTTGGGGGGGGCTAGAGGGCAGGGGAATCTCTGTTTAGAGGTTGGAGGTTGGGGGTTGGGGTGGGGATTTCTGTCTTCTCTTTTCTATACTAGGATTTGGGGTGGAGGGTCTGTGTATAGGAGCTGGAAGTCTTTTGTGGACACCATGTGCAGGAATGGAAGACAAAGATGGGGTGAAACAGAAGAGCAAGGATTGGGGATTAGGTTTCATCCCACTTCTGAGTAGTTAGATGAAATCAAGACTCTCCTAAGAAGTCCCTACATTCCATGTTCCACTCTTGCCACAAACCTTCTCTTTTTTCAATCCATGGCCAAAGGCATAAAAGGAAAATAGAAGAAAAAAATCAAAGCATTTGTGGCAGAAAATCTATCCAGATTGGTATGTGTGAGTTTCATTTTATTTCAAAGTCCCATTATTCTCAATGGGAAAATTTAGGGGGTGGTTTGAATGCCTGATATTTGGAGAACTGCCAAAACACATCCTCAGGGTTTCTGATGAGAAGTTGGGGGCTCTGACTGTCACTGCGCCCTCTCTGCATCAGCTGACCTGAGGGAGCAGAGCCGGCTCTTTAACATCAGGGAAAGCAAAAACATCCCAGGCATTTTTAGAAGGTGCCAGTCCACTCCTATCACAAAAACCTCAGCAAATTGAAGCAGGCAAAAATCACTCATTCCATTTATTAGCAATCTTTCCTCTTCCTATAAATACCATTCTAGTGCAGTCCTATCATAGCAAGTATGTTTTTAAAAAGGAATAAAATATATTACGTGCCTGATTTTCCTTCAAATTACATTTGTGAGATATTAGTCTGGGTCATTGGGCTCTTCTTTTTTTATTTTTTCTTTTCCCAAATGCAATGCAACCCTGGTGTTCCCCAGCATCCCCAGGAAGCTAAGCCAACACCTTCCCTTCGCTAAGTTGGACACAAATAACTGTTTTGTGCTGTTGTGGAAACTATGACAGAATGTTATTTATCTGTTTGTTTTAATGGTTCCTGGCCAAAGGAAGGGTGGGGGGAGGGGGAGAGAAAGGTGAGGGATGGAGAAAACCTTTAAATTTGATTGGATTTTTTTTAAGAAAAAAATAGGTAACACAGAGTAAAGAACTTTTTAGGTAAGTGAGTCAGTGTTCTCAAGTGTCTGTGTCCAGCTGTGGGAACCACACGAGCTACGAGCTACGTGACACAGTTACTTCAAAATCACTTGTGCTTACAAAGGCATTCCAGTGAAAGACAAAGGGATATTAGGGTGAGTGGAATTCTCAGTCTCATAGATTTAAGTCTTCTCTGTGAGTCATTGCTCCTCTGGATTGACATGCTTTGATTGGCTCGCTTTGAAAATTGACCTTACAGGTCAAGTATGCTAACACGTTGCCCTCTTTGATGCCCGCTTTCCAATTGGTCTTTAGAAAACAGTCTGTGAGTTAACATTGGGATCACATATTTCACCTGTAATCACATCACCACATCCAGCCTGAGGCAAAGTCAGCTTCAGGTGTTTCCCCACAGCTCCCCATCCAACTGGCTCTTTCCATGTACCTCTCTGTACCTGTCCGGGTGCAACTTTACCAGAGTGCCTCATTCTGAGATGATGTCCAGTTAAAGATGCTAAGTCTCAAATGATGTTCTTTCTCCTGGTTGCCAGTTAGCTGAGGATACTTCCAGGCTCAAAAAAGGTGTCAGGAAAAAGATTGCTTTGGATATTTGGTAAACTCTTGAGACCACATCTGATTATGATCTCTTATCTACATCTTGGTATCCTTGATGATGTTCTATGTATGTTGGGATAATTATGGACCCTTGAGGTTTATCATGTATCCTCCTTTGAATAATTGTTTTACTGATACATAATAATTATACATATTTACAAGGTACACTATTTTGGGGGGGGAGTCCGGTCGTGGGGCCTGAACTCTGGGCCTGGGTGCTGTCCCTCAGCTCTTCAGCTCAAGGCTAGCACTCTAAGGTACACTATTCTTTCAACACATGTATATCATGTGCAATGGTCAAATCAGAATTGTGTGTTGACAATATTCAAAATCCTTTCTTAAGCCAGCGCCAGTGGCTCCCACCTGTAATCTTACCTGCACAGGAAGCTGAGATCTGAGGATCATTGTTTCAAACCAGCTCAGGAAAGTCTGTGAGACTCTTATTTCCAGGTAACCACCCAAGACTAGAAGTAGAGGTATCTGCAAGTGGTAGTGTGCCAGCATTGAGTAAAATGTTAAGCAGGAAGCCCCGAGTTCAAGTCTCAGTACCAGTGCATGTGAGTATGGGAGTGCATGCACTTGTGTGCATGCGTGCATGAGCATGTGTGTGCATGAGCACACACACACACACACACACACACACACACACACACAGCCTTTCTTCTAGCTATTTTGAGTTATACTGTAAATTAACTGTAGTCATCCTACTGTTCAGTGCAACAAAACTTATTCCTTCTATGCAACTGTGGTTTGTACCCATGGCCCTCCCCTCTCTGTCATCCACTATATCCTACTCTCTACTCCATGAAATGACCTCATTTAAGCTCCCTCAAAGAATGTGCCTGTCTTTTATTTAACAGTGTGTCTTTCATTTCTCTCCAGCTTGCCACAAATGTTAATATTTGATTCCTTTTTTGTGTGTGCGCAAATAATATTTGGATGTGCATATATATCACCTTTCCTTTATTCATACAGCAGTGAACAGCCAGTTGATTCTGCATCTTGGCTATTTTATCTTGGCACTCTTTATCTGCAACATAGTGTTTCCTCTTCTTTGGTTATATACCCAGTTGTGGAACTTCTGGATCATGTTATTTCTATCTTTTGTTTCTTGAGTAACCTCCATGTTATTTTCACAATGTGGAATGTGTGTTCTAATTTACATTCTCACCAACACTATAAAAATCTCTGTGTCTCTCTGCTTCTTTGATAGCATTTGGCATTTTTTGTTTTTGGTTTTTGGTTTGGTTTGATTTGTGATGGTCCTAGGGATTGAACTCAGGGCCTAGGCACTGTCCCTGAGTTTTTTGCTCAAGGCTAGCACTTTACTATTTGATCCACAGCTCCACTGTTGGCTTTTTTTTTAACTGTTTGATTGTAGATAAAAGTCTCCTGTATGGGATCCTATTTTGTTTTCTGTCGGTCGTGGGGCTTGAACTCAGTGCCATGATCTTTCTTGCTTAAGACTAGGATTCTACCACTTGAGCCACAGCTCCACTTGTGGCTCTTTTGGTGATTAACTGGAGATATGAGTGTCACAGACTTTCTTGCCTGGGCTGGAGATCCTTGGATCTCAGCCTCATGCGAGGCTAGGATTACAGGTGTAAGCCACTGGCACATGGCTATTTTTCTTTTTTATGGTTGCCATTCTGACTGAGGTGGGATGATATATCATTAAAATTTTCATTGGCATTTGCATTTCCCTGATGTTCAACATTTTTCATTAGCCATTTAATATCATTTTTAAAAGAAATATCTATATGTACCATTAATCAGATTATCTGTGTTTTGCCATGGGGTTGTTTTGAGCTCCTTACATATTCTGGATACTAATCCCCTGTGGGATGAATATTTTGCAAATGTTTTCTCCCATTCTGCAGATTTTCTCTTTATTCTGGTTTCTTGGCTGTGCCAAAGGTTTCACTTTGACCAAATCCATTTGTCTATCATCATCTTTTTTTTGTGATAGCTGTTTTTCACCTCCAAGTGATTTGACTGCACCTCCCTGGGTGACGAGGGGAGGAGGGGGGGACCTGCCTGCCGCTCAGCTGGGAGGCTTCACACCTCTCCTGAGGTTTTCAAAGCTTCCATGCGGCTTTGCCTCTAACCAGAGTGGCAAATAGGTGGCTTGTTTTCACATTTTTATAAAGGATACTTTCCATCCATTTGTGGTCATGAGGGTCTTTTGGGAAGCAACTGGCAAGTTATTTTGCTTGGGTAAGGAGAGATTGCTGCCCTCACACAAGGAAGCAAGCCTCATTGTGAATCGCTGCAGGAGCACTGTTACAGACTCTCTAGCTCTTTGAGCTGGATGGTGAAATTCCTTCCAGGGTTTAGGCCAGGTATCTTGATACAGCTACATCTCTTGGCCTCCTCGAGTGTGGTAGGAGGTCCGTTCAGAGGCGCTGGGTTCTTTAGTTGACTGGAGTCTTTTCCATTAGGTACGGTGGGTTTAGGGAGTCACTCGGTCCAGCAATCCACAGGAAGAGCCATGAGAATCAAATCAAAGATATTTGCTGATACGCCACAAATCACCAATACTTATATCATACTAATCAGTAAGAAAGGACCTACAGGGCTGGGCCCATATCCTGCCCCAACTTCAAGGCTTGAAATTCAAGCCATTGGCCCTCTCTGAGGCAGAGTCCCTCTACCTGGGCCCTTGGGTATAAATGTGTTTTGTTTTAATAGAGGTGAAATTCACATAACACAATTAACCATTCTAAAGTGAATGGTTCAGTAGTACAACCACAAAGGTATACAAGGACTGCCTCTCCAATTAGTCACTTTCTTCCCCTCCCCAGCCCATCATTTTCCATCACTAAAAGGTTACATGTTCTGAATATTCCAACTAAATGAGCCAAACATGTTTTCCTGGCCATCCTATTTCACTTAGCATAATGGTTTTGATGTTCATTTACATTGTATCAGGTTTTGATACCTCATCCCTTTTAATGGCTGAATAATATTCCACCTTCTGTAGCTGGAATTCCTTACCTATCCTCATCTGTTAATGGCCATTGAATTGTTTCCACCTTTGGCTATGGTGAATAGCGTGTCCATGAATGTCTGTGCACAAATACTTGTTTGAGGACCTGTTCTCAATCCTTTGGCTTAAGTTTTATAGTTAATAATTCTCTTCTCACTAAGGAGAGGCATACATTTTAACATTATTATTCTAAAGGGAATTTTTAGGGCCAAAATCATCATGAGTTAGTTCAGCTGATTATGTCTAGTAGATGGGCCTGTGTCTCGTGTTATTCTAATGAGGACAAACATGGTTTCCAGGTTGGGGAGCATTTCTGGTATAGGGGGCAAGCCTAGGGCAGTCTCTGCAGTCTGTTACAGTCCTGATGATCAGTCAGTGAAAGGGAGAGTGAGACACAAAAAGATAGTGTGCAGTAAGAATCCTGTGTGGGTGTTCTGCTGTGAGTGGACACTTTTCTGGGGGAGTATAGCGCACCTGGATCCATCTTAAAGAGGAGAAGAAAGGCATGGT
The DNA here is from genome assembly GCF_000151885.1 of Dipodomys ordii. Taxonomy (NCBI): domain Eukaryota; kingdom Metazoa; phylum Chordata; class Mammalia; order Rodentia; family Heteromyidae; genus Dipodomys; species Dipodomys ordii. Next base: position 4,478,911 of record NW_012267267.1, read on the forward strand.
GGCTTACACCTGTAATCTTTGCCTCTTTTGCAGGCAGAGATCAGGATGATCAAAGTTCCAAACCACCTCAGGCAAAAATATTTGCAAGACTACATTTTCATCAATTTAAAAAAAGATGGGTATGGTGGCATATGTCTGTTATCCTAGGTACACAGAAAGCCTAAAATAGTAGGATCACAGTCCGAGCAAAAATGTGAGACCCTCTTTGAAAACTGACAGAAGCGTTAGGGATGTGGCTCTGACAGTAGAGCACTTGCTTTGGCAAGTGGGCAGTCCTGAGTTCAACCCCCAATAGCTCCAGGAAGGAAACAGAAAAAGACAAGACAAGACGATGAAGAGGGTGGGGCATATTCCAGGCCTCATGAATAACATGGTCTAAATATGGAAGCATCCAGGACTTGCAAGACAGTAGCAAGTCGAGTATCAGAAGGTTCCCGGGCTTCCCCAGCAAGGAAAGAAGCAGGAAACACTGGCAGGCAGTGGATGAGGAAACCCCTCAGAAGAGCCCTCTCTTCCCTCGCTCTCTAAAACTTCCTGGAGGGAATCTTCCTAGGGCCACATGGTTCTGGTCTACCATCTTTCAGGCCAGTTCCAGCCTCCTTCTTCAGCTTCTCACCTAGGGGAAACAGAGGCTGTAGAGCTGGTGGGCAAAACTGTATCTGGTTTTCCCAATCCCACCACAGAGAATCGGGAAGGTTGTAGAGGCTGGCCACGTGGTAACTTAATTACGAGAAGTTTATGAGAAACAGGCTTGTGGATCACAAAGCACCCTGCACTTTGACATCACGATGAGGTGGCTGGCGCAGGCTGGTGCCAGCTGCTGTGATGAATGGCTGGGGTTTCTTTGCCATAGGATGCAGCCTCAAGCACGCTCGGTGCAAGAGTCCTTGTACTTTTGCAGCCTTGCTGTTTCATGTTTTCAATTTATGAAGCATGCAGCAAGGCAGGAAGACATCCATGATGAAAGAAGTGTGAACTGGAAAAAAGCACAAAGCTGATGGACTCCGGGAGCCTGTACGGGCATTTGCTCTCCTCCCGCCTGCACAAGCAGGAAAAGGAATGGAAAGAAAGGTGACTGTGACTTTACCTTTAAAAGAAACCCTCTGGACACCGAGTGTACTTCAAAGAAACTTCCTTCTCCAAACCATGTGGAGGCGAGCTACTGGAGGGGAAACAGCCATTCTAGGACACATCTAGCCGTCTGTTTGTTCTGTGACTTTGGACAGTTCTTCATGGTTCCTGACCCTCAGTTTTCTCATCATTACACTATAACCTTCTTTCTTTCTCTTTTCCTTTTCTTTTGTTTTTCTTTTTGGTCCCAGTACTTTGGACTTGAACTCAAGGCCTGGACCCAATCCTTTAGGTTGTTTTTTTTTTTTCTTCACTCAAGGCTGATGTTCTACCTCTTGAACCACACCTCAGTTTCCAAGTTTTCAATGGTTAACTGGAGATTTGAGTCTCATGGATTTTTCTTCCTAGACTGGCTTTGAACCATAATCCTCAAATCCCTGCCTTCTGAGTAGTTAGGATTACAAGTGTGAGCCACCAGAGCTCAGCACCATCACCTTCTTTGTAAGACTGCTGTCAGAATTAAATTATTCGATGCTGTTTTATAAATCTATGAAACTCAACAGAGTAGAGGCTTCTTACAAAGTCTCTTGTTTCCGATTAGGCTAATTAACAGCAGTGTTGATTAACTAACTGCATAGTGTAGTGCCTGAGTTTGCATTTTCAGTTTACTCACTGGGTTTTGTTGTTATTGTTTTGGTTTTGATGGGGTTTTTTTTTGTTAATTTGAGCAAGTTACTTAATTTCTCTGAACTGGGGCATTTACCTTTGTAAGGTAAAGATGAGAAAAATACCTCATGATGACATGCTTTAAGAAAGTACCAAAAGCCAGGCACAGTAATCCTAGCTACTTTGAAGGTGGAGGTAGGAAGATCATGGTTTGAGGCTAGTAAGACAAATGCACAAACTCTTATTGCACAAATAAACTAAAGCAAAAGAAAGGGCTAGGAACATGACATAAGTGTAGAGCACTTGTCTAACAAGCATAAGGTGCTGAGTTCAATCCTCAGTACCAAGAAAGAAAAGGAAGAGGAGGGGAGGGGAGGGAGATGTGGGGAGGGAGGCAAAACAAATCTAACATGGCACGCAGCATGGACAGAGGGAGGAAGGACCTAACACAGCACCCAGCACAGAACAAAGGTACTTATTGTTTGTTTCAATGCTGTGGTTCTCAACCCACATTTAACTTACATGAGAGTTTTTTCATGAGTGAATACTTGGGTCTGCCCCCTCCCCACTGCACCCCTTCTCCCCCTTCCCCAGGATGAGTCAACAGGTCCAGGTGAGACCCAAGCCCTGGAATTTTTGAAAGCTTCCCAAAGAGATACTTACAAGCAGCCAGGGCTGAGAACTACTCCTGAGCAGATGACATTACATACTTGTTTGTTTTTCAGTTTGAGGTTTTTAAATATATCTGTCCCTAAGAGACTGGTCAGAATAGCAAGAATTTTAGACATCATCAAAAATTCAATACACCTGTAGCTCCTAAGCCTTTCATAAGAAATGGGCAGCCAAGGAACTGCATTCCATTTTATTCTGAAGAAAAAAAAATTATTCGGTCTTCTTTTTTAAGAGTCTTGAACTGGAAAGGTGGTAAGAAGTTTAACCTAAGCCTCACACATAAAATATGGGAACTCCCAGTAGATTAGGGATTTATATCTGGGGGTAATTCCAGGGTTTTGTCCTCCCAAGAGATATAAATTGAGGTCTTGCGAGTTTAATGTTGGGGAGGAAGAAGTGTTCTCATAATGACACGTTAAACATCAGGGCTCTTGTAATGCTGAGGGATAGAAAAGCGCCGTCCAGAGTAGCAGCGGGTGGTGTGGGAGTTGAGTCAACGCTCCCAATTTAGGTTTCCAAGCATCCAAGGCTAGGTCATTGAGAACCTTCTTTTTCCCTATAGGTTTATGGTATTAGTTACCCAATAAAAGTTGGGTTAATTTTACAACCCAAGTAAAATTTAAGCCAAAAAGAATTCCACATTGCTGTAGGATTTATGAAAGTAAACATATGGAGTGCTTGCAGGATTGGGCAACGTTGAAATTTCAATGTCTTTATGTCAGGTATCTGATATATTCATTTAGATGTGAACTGAAAGGTTAACTTAAAAAAAGAAAGAAAGAAACAAAAAGAGCTTTGCAATAGAGGCTATTTTCAAGGCTAAGCTTGAAGATCCTTTTCCCATTGCCACCTTCATATGCCTGTCCAGAAAGGGCAGAGTTGAAAGCTACAGAAAACTAGCGCCCCATAAGACATTTTTCATTTTGGTTTGCTGCCTTCCTGGACTTTCTAGACACTATACACTGAGATTCCTACACTGCAATCCCAGTGGGGAAGTACAACACCAGAGCTCAACCACAGTCTATGTTACAGAGTAAGAGCTTTTCAATAATTGCATTCTTGGATCAAATTCTTTAAAAACAAGCATATGCTATCTCTGCCATGAAAAACAGTTTTCGTAGCAGTCAGGCATGATGACATCTGATTGTGATCTAGCCACTCAAGAGGCTGAGGCTGGAGGCTTCTGAGTTGGAGGCCACTGTGGTAAACATGGTTGAGATCATGTTTTAAAATTAAATAAATAGGGTCTAGGTACTGGTGGCTCGCACCTATAATCCTAGCCATTCTGGGGGCTAAGATCTGAGGCTTGTGGTTTGAAGCCAAGCTGAGCAAGTAAGTCTATGAGCCAGATGTGGGACTATGGCTCAGGTAGTAGAGTGCCAGCAAAAAAGCTAAGGCAGAGAACTCAGGCCCTAAATTTGAGCCTCAGTAGCAGCACTAAATAAATAGGGCTAAGGGGTGTAACACAATGACAGAGAACCTGCCTAGCATGTAGGAGGCCCTGGGTCTTATCCCAAACACTCATAAATAAGTAAATAGATTTTAAATAGGATATGATAGAATCCTCATTGTTTCTACTTATAAGCATGCTAGCCAATTACTACCTTAGTTTTTTAGGTAAAACACACACCTCTGTAAGCCTAGCAATTCAGGAAGGCAAGACCTAAAGTTCTCACGTCAAAGCTAATCCAGGCAGACAAATCCACTCTTACCTTCAATTAAACAGCAACAACAATAAAAACCTGAAGGATACCTGGCATAGCACTATGTCAGAGCAAAAAAAGCCCAGTTAGAACACCAGGCCTTGAGTTCAAATCCTAGTACCAACACGCATGTGCGCATGCGTGTGCGTGTGCGGAGGCATCAATGGCTCAGGAGTTGACAGCTTACCTGAGTATATAAACACAAGAAGGGAATTTTGTTCTCCAGACTTTGAGGGGCGGTGGGGGATGTCTCTGAGGTTTTTTGGCTCAAGGTTAGCACTCTAACACTTGAGTCACAGCTTCACTTCTGGATTTTTGGTGGTTAATTGGAGATAAGAGTCTCACAGACTTTCCTGCCTGCTTGCCTGCTTTGAGCAAAAATGATCAGATCTCAGCCTTTGAGTATCTAGGATTACAGGTGTGATCTGCTGGTGCCCAGCTTCTGCTCATGTGTTTTTTTTGTTTTTTACCAGTCTTGGGGCTTGAACTCAGGGCGTGAGCACTCTACCACTTGAGCCACTCTGCCACTTCCAGCTTTTTCTAAGTAGTTTATTGGAGATAAGAGTCTCATGGACTTTCCTGCCCGGGGTTGGCTTTGAACCGCAATCCTCAGGTCTCAGCCTCCTGAGTAGCTAGGATTACAGGCATGAGCCACTGGTGCCCAGCATTCTCACCTTTCACTGAGAAGAAAGCACCCCCTTACATGGGGTGAGCAGCACTGGCACAGTGATGGCCTGCCCTGCACAGTGTTCTGGACGCCACATCTTGGGCCGATCAATGGATCCTAGGTGAGGTCACAGTATCCCAGCATCCCATGGGAGATTAAGGGTATGGGTATAGCTTCTTTCTTTCCTGTTGAATCTCAACAACTTGGATTCTGAACTCTACAGTTTCCAGTCCTGGCTATTCAGTCACTAAGCATGTCCTTGATTCCCTCTGTCTCCAAGTTCAAATCCACTTTCCTGTTACTTATTATTGTCATTTGAAGCAGCAGAATTTTAAGGAGGCTGTTTTTAAAACTTTTAGGAGGCCAAGAAGGCAAGGTTATAGTTCCTCAGTGTTTCTAGATGTCCTTGGGTTTAGTGACTCATCTAAACTCTCACCTGTGGTTTTCCCTGGCCATCTTTCCACAGGGGAGAGGTGGTAGTTGGTAACTAATGGGGGAGGGGCTGCATGATCCAGCTGCCCTCTGGCTCTTCCCAGTGGTAACTGGCTTCTTACCTTGTGCTCCCGTCCCTGTTAATTGTCATGTCAATCTGAGTAAATCGTGGGGCTAATGTACTCATGCTTTTGTAGTAAATGAAGCAGAAATAATCTGTGCTTAAAAAACAAAAACTGTACAACATGTGCCCAGATTTCCAACTCATTTCCTCTTTACTCTTACAGCTACATCATCTTCCAGCCCACCACCAGCTGCGAAAATAAAAGCGTTTTTTCCCCCATATTTCAGGATGATTTTGTGCTTCAGGATGACTTTCCGGGGGTGTAGGAAACTTGACCAATGTAACCAACAGATGTTTTAAGTGATGTTTTGGGAAACGAGCAAAAAAAAACTATATTCTTTAATATAGGGTACCCAACTGCGCCTCCTAGTGAGAGTTTGGGGTACTGCTCATAGTGGAATATGATGTCTCTGCTAACAGCTCTGCTTTGCTCTGCTTTGCTTTTAGAGATGAGTATGAAGAAGATGGATTCTGTCAGCCATACCGAGGAATTGCGTGTGCTCGATTTATTGGCAACCGTACTGTTTATATGGAGTCTTTGCACATGCAAGGGGAAATAGAAAATCAGATCACAGGTGAGTGACACCGATGAGAATTATATATTTCCCCCCAATGACTTATTCTCACACAAACTTTTACTGAGCTGCATCTCTCTTGACAAAGGATTAGGCTAAGCATGAAGGTGGAGATCAGGACAGCGAAAAAGCATAAGATGTAATCTCTGTGCTCTGGAATTAACATTAAAATAACTCATTGAAGGTTGCTCTGAGAGAAAAGGGAAGCTTTGAGAAATCTCATATTCATTCAAACACTCAATAAATATTTTGGAGTGCTTTTTGATGTGCCAGGAACTGCTGTGCACTGGGGATGCAATGGTTGGTAAATACGCCAGGTTTGTTTCTGCCCCCCTGGAGCGTACTGTGTGAAAGCAGCTTGATATGGATTGAAATGATTTTCAAGTCTAGAAGGCAGGACTCTCATTCCTGTCCTCATAGTTACCATGTCTTCGGGGAAATAGTTTACTCGGCAAGAAAATCCCATCTTTACTTGGGACCTGAGTGATGACACTGCTCATCCTACGTCTCTTCCTGCTGTGCTTTGTGTTATTTTACCATTTGTTTTCCTTATTTGAAAGTGGATTTCTTTTTAAGAAAATTTCCTAGTGTAACACCATCTAGCATGCATAAGTAAGGGAAATATAGGATATTTGGGGCCCTTTTCATAAAGAAATATGTTTATCGTGCCGTTTGCCACCTGCATTAAAGCGGCCTTCATGGGATTCTAATGCAGTGTCCAGATTCAGCAACTACAAATACAGGAGACCCTGTTACATCTAACAGAAGCAATGAGTGTGTTTTTCTTATCCTGAAATTTAAATGTAGCTCCTTATAGTTTATCTGATAACTTAAGGAACACAGAGCAGCATAAGATCCAGAACCTATATCCTCTGTGGAATTTGAAGGAACTAAGGGGCGGCAACCATTTCACCAAAAAAAGCAGCTAGGAAAGATGTCCATTGCCATTTGCTGAAGCCCTTAGTCTTTCAAGAATAATAAGACTGAAATTTCCAAGGTTCCACACAGGACTGGTGGCGAGGAGCTGTTGAAGTCACGTCTCAAGCTAAGAACATTTTAATGTGCTTTTTACTAAGAGTGCACATAATTAAATGGTGTTCTGATAAAACAAAATTTGCTAACCCAATTATAATAATCCTCTCTTCAGTCTGGTCATTCGGCACCAGCTTAGTGGAAGTACTACAGTCTTTATTTTTAGTTTAATTTTTTTAATCCATTTAGCTAGTGTTTCTCAAGCCTGATTGGCTGGGTAATCTTAGTTTCTCAAGTGCTGTGAATAGTCTACAGGATTAATATCCTAAGGAACATACTTTGGGAAACTGGGGCCAACCTCCCACACTGCTTTGGGCTGCCCATGCTCTATGTACAGATACCCTCATTGGATAACAGGCTCATAAGCTGAAGGGCCATTCATATTTCATGATATATCCTGGGACAATTGAATTGTGGTCTCTGAGAACTTCCAACTGGGCTGCCTCATTGTCAGAAGATGATGCAGAAAGTATTCAGGCCACAAAGAAATCGAGCAAGTTACCCAAAGCCATCCAGCAGCCTCTGCCATCTGGCAAGAGACAGAATTAAATGTGCTGGGTCTCAGCCACTGCCTAAAGGCAAGTTCTGCCCTGGGCTGTCTCAATGTCTCAGAAACCTCACCAAACTAATAAAAAAGGACCGGATGAAACACGAAGTTCTATTGTGTGGTAGTTTAAAAAAAAAAGAAAGAAAAGAAAAATATATTGTCCTTTAACCTAATTAATTCTTTTTTATTAGGAAATGGCACATATGTAATTTAATCCTGTTTTTTTAACTTCGTAGTCAAAATGTTTTTTGTTTGTTTGTTTTTTTTTCTCAATCCAGTGAAAGTAAAGCTGCTGAGACATCTGAACTGAATCTCCTTCACTTGGCTGTGCCTGAATCAGGCCAGCAGATTCCTTAGTGTGTTTAGATCTGATCTCTGTTGACTAGATAACTGAGCAGATAAACCCTGGCCTCCGGGAGTTAATGACTGTGTTTGCTTTGCAGCTGCCTTCACCATGATTGGCACCTCCAGTCACTTATCTGATAAGTGTTCCCAGTTTGCCATTCCTTCCCTGTGCCACTACGCCTTCCCCTACTGTGACGAGACCTCATCCATCCCCAAGCCCCGCGATTTGTGTCGGGATGAATGTGAGATCCTGGAAAATGTCCTGTGTCAAACAGAGTACATTTTTGCAAGATCCAATCCTATGATTTTGATGAGGTTAAAACTACCAAACTGTGAGGATCTTCCTCAGCCAGAGAGCCCAGAAGCTGCAAACTGTATCCGGATTGGAATTCCCATGGCAGATCCTATAAATAAAAGTAAGTGGTAGCCCTGAACTTCTTTACTGCCCTTGGGGCCTGCAACCCCTTGGCACAGGGAAGACTGGACGTTGATGCGTGGTCATTCTTCACATCGGTGCAGTTTCCATGGGAAGTCAGTCTGCCTTCCAATGGGCCACAGTGAAGATTGGTGATGGGTGGGGAAAGGTTCCCTGTATCTAGTGTAACTATTTAAAAATATAGACAATGGCTTCTCAGTAACTGCAACACAGAATTACCATGTTGTCTAGCAACTCCATTCCTGAGTATGTAAACACACACTCAAGCAAAAACTCATATAAGATTGTTCACGATCCACTATTTACAATAGTCAACAAATGGGGAATAAAATAGGAAACACACCAAATGTCCATCTATCCATAAGTGGATGAAAATCATGGTATATCCACAAAATGAAATAATATTAGCCCATTTCAAAGGAAGGAAAGGCAGATACATGCTACAGCTCAGATGAAACCTAAACATATTATAGTACATGGAAGAAGCCAAACACCTCTGCATAAATCCATGTAGGTGTAATTTCCAGACAAACCCATTGTGACTGACAGGGGTAGGTGCTAGGGAGTGTATGGGTAACGGTTGAATGGGGATGGAGCTTCATTTCAAGATGATAGAAGTTCAAGAGCCTAATAGTAATCAAGTAATGCAGGGGCAAGAAATTATGGCATATGTACTGTTGTACAGTTCACACATATATGAAACCTTGCCTACATCTTTTACCCTTTCAGCACTGCCAAACCAAAAACAGATCCTCTGCACATTATTTTTCACAAATAACCTTTTAGTTTCCTTGTTGGTGGTTAATACTATTTTATTAGTGAAACAAATGAATGCACCTGAAATGCTCAGAACTCTGCTCAGTGCATAGTAGCCATTTGATAACATTACTAATACTGTGCCCATGATTCCTGTGTTTATACTTGCAAGGGCTACTTCAGAGGACCTGCTTCTCCCAAGTGTCCAGCCCATCATCACAAAGTGCTCTTAACTCCTACTATAAGCCCAGAAAGCACTGCCCCTAATAAACATTCTCTATGAATTACCCACTAGATTCTTTATCCCATGATTCATGTCCAAGCTATCAGTCAGAATGGAGGGAAGAGTTTGGTTTGAACCTTCTTTGAACCATTCACAAGGAAATTACTCCTGGGCCCCTAGGTCCTGCCCCAGTTCCGATTTCTTCTATGCTCAATATTAAAAGCCCTTGTAGAAGACTGCTTTCATTCCTGAAGACTAAGCTTTAAATCCTCCCAGGAATGTAACTGCAAGGCAAGCCATGTGTCCTGGCCCAGCAAGCAGGGAATCTGACCAGCAGGCTAGCTTGGCCTTAAGGTGAAAGGCCTTTCCTCTCCTCCAGGAACTGCTAGCTTCCAGCACCGACATCACCTCTGTTTCTTTCTGGCAGTCTGAGTTTTTCTTTTCTTCTTTAGATCATAAGTGTTATAACAGCACAGGTGTTGACTACCGGGGAACCGTCAGTGTGACAAAATCGGGGCGCCAGTGCCAACCATGGAATTCCCAGTACCCCCACATGCACACCTTCACTGCCCTGCGCTTCCCAGAGCTGAATGGAGGCCACTCCTACTGCCGCAACCCAGGGAATCAGAAGGAAGCTCCCTGGTGCTTTACCTTGGATGAAAACTTTAAGTCTGACCTGTGTGACATCCCCGAATGTGGTGAGTAGAAGTCATTGCCTCTAAGGGACCCAGTCACATTGCAAAGTATCTCTATCCCACCGCATTCACTTCGGAGAATCCTAAAGAGAAGGTGGAACTTGATTGATGGTGTTTGCTTGATCTCTAACCGTTTCTAGAGTAGTCATAGGATTTTTTAAAGGATGACTTTGGCACCAGGGTTGAGATTAGACTCTAGGAAGGATGTCATAGCAGACCATTGGAAGCTACTGTGATCATCAAAGGGGAAGATGTGAGGATTTAATGGGAGGAGGAGGAGTAGAAGCTCGAGTCAATGGACAGATTCAGGTTATATTTTGAAACTGGAGCTAACAGGTTACTGGTGAATCCAATATGGGATATAAAAGAAGGGACTCAAGAATGACTTCAGATTGGGAACTTAGATTAACTTTTGCTGAGATGAAGAAATACATAAGGAAAGAAGTTCTGTGGGAACTGAACCAAAGAATAAATGCATTGTTCCCTCTCCTGGGCCAACAACACTGCCCTTTGGGTGACTTCTGACCCTTAGTTTTCAGCTAATGCCCTGCAGAAGTAGGTAATTTCCCTACACATTGGAAGACTTGATAATCTGATCAAATGAGTGAAGCTCTATTATAATTAGTTTAAGTAAAACTTAGGCATTATATATAAAAGGTGTTAATTTCACTTCAGTGGTCTTTCTGAAGCATTCTTAGTAAACTGATGGATGGGGGGGAAAAGCCATGAAACATTTTCAGACTGGATAGAAACAGACTGTGTACATCTACAAAACACCTATGTGTAGGTAGACACAGACAGACAGACAGATAGGTAGACAGATATAAATCTTCCATTTCACAATGAGGTGATTGGTGCTTACCATATTCATCTCCATTCAGAACTTAAAACCATGTTTTGAGCTAGTTTCAGATGTGTTTCAGAGCTAATGTGTTTAGATAAACACATTAGCTCTATTGAAGCGTAGGGCTAAAAGACTTAGATATGTAAGTGACAGAGCCATCCACCATGGGGGTAGGCCTTGAGCCCCCATCTCTCAGCATACAGCTCTGATCAAAGGGTCATGAGTTTAGCAAACATAGCTCTCATTGACAGATTCTAAAATGAATGCAAGAAAAATGTAAGAACTGCCATAGCCTCAACCTCTAGATTTCACCATGCTAGCTTCCCTTAGATAATATGATATCAAAAATATGTCTCTGACAGGTACTGGTGGCTCTCTCCTATAATCTTAGCTATTCAGGAGGCTGAGATTTGAGAAGAAAGGCTCAAAACCAGACAAATCTGTGATCTTTTTTTTATTTCCAGTTACCAGGGGAAAAAAAAGCCAGAAATGAAGGCATGGATTACACAGCAGAAGCTATTTGTAATCTAAAAAGAGTCAAGCTATACAGTGAAGCCATGAGTTCAAATATATACACGCATGCCTGAGCACACACGCATGCATGTGGACACACACACACATACACAGTTCCTTTGCTAATGAAGAAATCTATCGTATTAGTCAGTATGTTATTCATTACTATTATTATTATTGGATGAATCAGTTCAATAGTATTAGAAATGCTCAGAATATTCCTTCCTCCATACTAATCTGCCGAGAACACAGTTAAAATTTCAAGGACCAGTTAATTCCAGTCATTTGAGCAATATATTTAGATATAAGTTAAATCTAGAGATGACAGGGCAGTGTTTACCACTGAAGATTATTATTTTTTGGGGGGGTCCGGTCATAGGGCCTGAACTCTGGGCCTGGGCGCTGTCCCTCAGCTCTTCAGCTCAAGGCTAGCGCTCTACCACTTGAGCCATAGCGCCACTTCTGGCTTTTTTCTTTTTGCTTATGTGGTGCTGAGAAATCGAACCCAGGACCTCATGCATGTGAGGCAAGCACTCTACCACTGAGCCATCTTCCCAGCCCCTGAAGATTATTTTTAAAAAGAACATTTTTATTTCATTTAGAAAAAAAAAATGGTTCTTGAGTTCTTCAGGCCAAGCATCACTAAAGGGAATTCTTGACGTGTGATCTACAAGAAGCCGCTGAGAGGCCAGTGTCCGCCCTCCACCACCTCCTGCAGTGGGAAAGTGTGAGAAGAGAGCAGTTTAGTGTCTGCTCTCAGGCACTCTCAGCTTCTCAGAGTCACCCCTCAACAGCTCACCTCTGACAAAACTGCCATAGTGGAATTCTGCTTTTATAACTTCTACAGGTGTTTGGTTTCATTCTTCTCCTTTTGTGGCCGCTCAAACTGTGAGAAGTAGGAATCTGCAGTGCTATTTTATCAGTGAAGAATACCAAAGCCCTGAGCAATACTGGGACCCACTTCCCATCATCATGTAATTTAAGGCCTCCACCATGAGGACCACAGTTTTTTCCTCAGTACCATTGCTTCCCAACTAGCAGCACTGTTCCCCTCCAGGCTAACACTGGCAGTATGACACAGAAATATTGGAAAATGCCATTAGATATGTGAAACGCTGTTAAATATTCAGAACACGCAGAAAGGGATTACCCCACCCAAAGTATCTATAATGCCAGGGATGAATGACTCTTTTCTATACTACATAATTATAGACTATAAAATAACAATAATTTTAAGCAGTAATTATCATTTATTGTGTACTTATAGTAGGTCACAAATGATGCTGAGAATATTATGCATTAGTGCATGATTTTATGCCCCCATGAACAGGGTTATTTTATACCTAAGAGTGAAAAGTGCAACATAGAGAGGTTAAGTAACTAGTCCAAGGTTACATGGTTGGTAAGAAGCCAACCCAGGACTCAAACCCATAACTTGCCTTTCAAACTGTGATTTATTTATTTTTAGTTTTTTTTGTAATTATACATATATATATATATTAATTATTGTAAACACACTGTACAAAGGAGTTACAGTTATATGAGTAAGGTAATGAGTTCATTTCCTATCAAGCATTGTTACCCCCTCTTTTGTTTTTCCCTACCATCCCTTCCTTCCCCAACTCCCCAACTCTTCCCTCCCTCTCCCCCCCCCACTAGTTGTAAAGTTCATTTTCAAGATAGTGTCTTGTACATCTCATTGTTACGATGGGTCAACCTGTATCCTTATTTCAGCATTTTGTCATTTCCCTTCCCCTTCCCAGATTAGAAAAATGTATATACAAGATGCAGGACAACAGCATCAAATACCAGTGAAAACAGGGGTTATACCATGGGGGAAGAACATACAAAAGAAACAAAAAACCACATAGTGCATTATAAATACATTAAAAACAACAGCAAGAAAGATAAAACCACTTGTGTCTCTATCTTGGGGTTCATTTTGCTTAGCATCAGGTTATATGGACATATGTACATAGTTTTTTACCTTTTCTGTGGTGTAAAGTTGTCAATGTGCTGAAGGCAACAAATGCTGCCAAGAATTTTTTTTTTTTTTTGGCGGTTGTGGGCCTTGAACTCTGGGTCTGAGCGCTGTCCCTCAGCTCTTCAGCTCAAGGCTAGTGCTCTACCACTTGAGCTACAGCACCACTTCCTTTTGACCTTTTCTGTTTGTGTTAGACATATACTAGTTATTGCAAATAAGGGAAACCAAGGGACCTATGTTTCTTTGGGTCTGGCTTATTTCACTTAATATAATTTTTTTCCAAGTCTTTTCATTTCCTAACAAATGGGGTGGTGTCATTCTTTCCGATGGAGGCATAAAATTCATATATATACCATATTTTCTTGATCCATTCATCTACTGAGGGGCATCTGGGTTGGTTCCATATCTTAGATATGGTAAATAATGCTGCAATAAATATAGTTGTGCTGGTAGCTTTAGTATGGTCTTGTCTGTGGTCATTCGGGTAAATGCCCAAAAGTGGAATTGCTGGGTTATAGGGGAGCTCTATGTGGAGTCTTTTGAGGAACCTCCATACTGCTTTCCTACGTGGTTGAACAAATTTACACTCCCACCAACAATGCAGTAGGGTTCCCTTTTGGCCACATCCCCTCCACCATCTGTGTTATTACATTTCTTGATTATAGCCATTCTAACTGGGGTGAGGTAGAATCTCCATGTTGTTTTGATTTGCATTTCTTTTATGGCTAAAGAAGTTAAGCACTTCTTCGTGTGTCTATTGGCCATTCTTATTTCCTCTTCAGAGAAGTTTCTCTTTAAGTCTTTAGGCCACTTACTTATTGGGCATTTGTTTCTTTGAGGATTTGTTGTTGGAGGATTTAATTTTTTGAGTTCTAAGTATATTTTAGATATCAGACCCTGTCTGTTGTATGGCTAGTGCAGATCTTCTCCAAATCCGTGGGCTTTCTATTTATCTTGCTAGCTATGTCCTTTGCCATGCAGAAGCTCTGCAGTTTCATGCAATTCCATTTGTCCAAACTTTCTTTGATTTGTTGTTTCTTGGTCTTTATTTAAAAAAATTCGGCCTGACCCAAGGAGCCCTAGAGTTTCTCCTATCCCTTCCTGTAATGCTTTCAGGGTGTCTGCTTTGACTTCGAGGTCTTTGATCCATTTGGAGTTGATTCTGGTGTAGGGTGATATATATAAAGATCTAGCTTTAGGAAGTGTCACTGTAGCTCAAGTGGTAGAGCGCTAGCCTTGAGCTGAAGAGCTGAGGGACAGCTCTCAGGCCCAGAGTTCAAGCCCCATGACCGACCAAAAAAAAAAAAGATCTAGCTTTAGTATTCTACAGATGTTTAACCAATTTTGCCAGCAGCATTTACTGAAGAGGCTGTCTTTCTTCCATTATATTTTTTTAGCTCCTTTATGGAAGGTTAGGTGGCTATAGGTCTGTGGGTTCATTTCTGGGTCTTCAGTTCTATTCCATTGGTTGTGAGGTCTGTTCTTGTGCCAGTACCAAGCTGTTTTGATTACTATGGCTTTGGAGTAGAGTTTGAAATTTGGTGTTGATATTCCTCCAGCACTGTTCTTTCTGCTAAGGATTGTTTTTGCTATTCAGGGTTTGTAAATAGCCTTTGGAAGTATTTCCATTTTCCCAATCCAGGAGCCTGGAAGGTTTTTCCTCTTTCTTAGTTCTGCTTTAATTTCATTTTTCATTTTATTTTATTTTATTTTATTTATTATTTCATTTTAATTTCACTTTTCATCATAGAGGCCCTTCACTACCTTAAATTAACTCCTAGATACTTTATTTTTTGTGGGGCTATTACAAAAGGAGTCGCTTTCCTGATTTCAGCTGTACTCTTATTGTTATTGGCATACAGAAAAGCCATTGACTTTTGAGGGTTAATTTTATACTCTGCTACTTTGGGAAAGTTTTGGATCAGCTCGAGTAACTTGGGAGTGAAGTCCATGGAGTTCTTTAAATACAAGATCATGTCATCTGCAAAGAGGGAGAGTTTTACCTCATCTTTCCCTATTTGGATCCCCTTTATATTTGTATCTTGTCTTATTGCTGTAGCTAGGCATTCTAATACTAGATTGAAGAGAAGTAGAGTGGACACCCTTGTCTCGTTCCTGAGTTAAGAGGAAATGGCTTTAGTTTTTCACCATTAAGTATAATGCTGGCTGTAGGTTTGTCATACACAGCCTTTATTATATTGAAGAATGTTTCATGGATTCCTAATTTTTCCAGAGCTTTCATCATAAAGGGGTGTCGGATCTTGTCAAATGCTTTTCCTGCATCTGTTAAGATAATCATGTGGTTCTTATCCTTGCTCTTGTTGATATGATGAATTATATTAATTGATTTGCATATATTGAACCAGCTTTGCATCCCTGAAATGAATCCTGTTTGATCACGGTGTATGATTTTTTTGATGAGTTGTTGAAGCCAATTGGCCAAAATTTTGTCAAGAAGTTTTACATCAATGTTCATCAAAGAAATAGGTCTATAGTTTTCTTTCTTTGACGAGTCCCTGCCTGTTTTGGGGATGAGAGTTGTAATGGCTTCATAGAAGGAGTTTGGTAGCGAACTTTCACTTTTGATTTAATTGAAGAGTTGGAGAAGTATTAGTGTGAGTTCTACTTTGAAGGACTGGTAGAATTCAGTTGTAAATCCATCCAGACCTAATCTTTTCTTGGGTGGGAGGTCTCTTATTGCTGTTTCTATTTCAGTACTTGATATGGGTCTGTTAAGTTGATTTAAGTTGGTTTAGTTTCAGTATATCAATATTTGCTGGAAATTCATCTATTTCTTCCAGATTCTCAAATTTATTAGCATAAAGGTTTGAGAAGTATTCCCTTATAATGTTCTGAATCTTGGTTGTTTCTGTGGATGTTTCCATTCTCATATTTGAGTTTGTTTATTTGGGTATGTTCTCTTCTTTTTCTGATAAGATTTTCTAAGGCTCTGTCAATTTTGTTAATTTTTTCGAAGAGCCAACTCTTTATTTTATTGATTCTTTCTGTGGTATTTTTGGATTCTAATTCGTTTAATTCTGATTTAATTATTTCTTTCCATCTACTGAATTGGGGTTTAGCTTGTTGCTCTTTTGCAAGGAGCTTCAGGTACCTCATTAAATTGTTGGCTTCAGATCTTTCCAGTTTGTTGATGTAGGAACTCAGAACTATAAACTTGCCTCTGAGTACTGCCTTTGCTGTGTCCCAGAGCTGGCAATTTGTGTGTTCATTTTTGTTAAATATCATGAATATTTGAATTTCCTTTCTAATCTCTTCAACAGTGTGTTATTCAACTTCCGGGTGTTACAGGACTTTCTTTGGTGGCTTTTGGTGTTGAGTTCTAATTCTATTCCCTTGTGGTCTGAGAGAATGCAGGGCATAATTTCAATGTTTCTGAATTTGGGCAAATTTTCTTTGTGACCTAAAGTGTGGTCTGTTTTAGAGAATGTTCCATGTGCTGCTGAGAATGTGTATTCTGATGCTGCTGGGTAGATGTCTGTTAATCTAGTTTATCTATGCAGTTATGTATATTTGAGGCTTCTCTGTTGAATTTATGCCAGGTTGATTTATCCAGCAGGGATAGTGGTGTGTTAAAATCCCCCAAAATTAATGTTTTTGGATCTGTGTGAGATTTGAGGGAAAGTAGTGTTTCTTGGATAAATTTGGGTGCTCCGTTGTTTGGGGAATCCATATTTAGAATTGTAATATCCTCCTGAAGGAGAAATCCCTTAATTAGTATGTAATAACTTCTTTATTTCTTTGTGCTAATTTTAATTTGAAGTCTATTTTATCTGATATTAGGATTGCAACTCCTGCCTGTTTAAGGGGGCTGTTTGCTTGGTAGATTATTCCAGATGTTCATTTTCAGAATATTTTTGCTTTTGTGGGCAAGATATGTTTCTTGAAGGCAGCAGATAGAAGGATCTTGCTTTTGGATCCAACTAGACAATCTATGTTGCTTAATTGGAGAGTTAAGTCCGTTAATATTGAGAGTTAGGACTGAGAGGTGTTTGTTAGTTCCTGCCGTGTTATCCACCTTCTTGGTGGCTGTGTCAACTTGGTTCTTCCTGTGATTTTTGGATTCTCTGCTTGAGGGCTGTTTCTTGGCCTTTATGGTGCCCTTGTTGGTTTTTGATATGTAGGACATCTGTAAGTATCTTTTGTAGGGATAGTTTGGTGGAGATATATTGTTTTTTTTTTTTTTTTTTTTTTGCTGTGGAAGGTTTTTATTTGTCCTTCCATTTTGAAAGACAGTTTAGCTAGGTACAGTATTCTTGGTTGATAATTGTTTGCCTTTAGGGCGTGTCATACATCATTCCAGGCTCTTCTTGCTTTCATTGTCTCTGCTGAGAAATCTAAAATTATTCTGATTGGTTTCCCTTTATGGATGATTGACCTTTTCTCCCTGACAGCTTTAAGGATCCTTTCCTTGGTCTCTGTTGAATCTGTGGATTTCAATGTGACAGTGGGATGTCCTGCTCTGGTCTGGTCTATTCAGGGTTCTAAAAGCTTCTTGTATCTGAATGGGCCTATCCTTTTTGCATGTTTGGGAAGTTCCTGGTAGGATCCTGTTAAATAAATTTTTTAGACCTTTAACTTCTGTCTCTAGGCCCTCCTCTACACCCATTAGTCTTGAATTAGGCCTTAAGATGATGTCTTCTAAGTGTTGAATAGATCTATCATATATCTTGGATTTGTCTTGAATACTTGGCTGTTCTTTCTCTATAATATCTATGCTGTCTTCAATTCCAGAGATTCAGTCTTCTGCAAGGTCTAACCTACTCTTAAGACTTTCTACTTTGTTTTTTTATTTTCTTTCCTTCTAATTAGTCAGATTTAATGGCTTCAAATTCTTTGTTGGAGCTTTGTTTTACATCTTGTATGGACTTCTTTATCTTCTTAATTTGGTTTCAGTGTTCATTCTCCAATCCCTTAGTTGATTCACCATACTTTCATTGGACTCCCTTTTCTTCTGTTGGGCTTCATTCAGCATTCCCTCTGTGGCCTCCACGGATTCCTCCAGCTTTCTGTTTGTGGATTCCATGAATGCTCTATTCATCTTTGTTTATTCTCATCCTACTCATGCAATTCCTCTATTAATCTTTGATTAGCCTTCTCATGCTCATGACATTCCTGTATTAATCTTTGGTTAGCCTCATCACACTCATGCATTTCCCTATCAGGCTCACACAGTCTTTTTCAGGCTTTCAATCTTTTCATTCACTACTGTTTACCAGTAGTGTTTGTAGAGCATTTTGGGAACTCTCCTTTGGACTATTTATTAGCTGCTTTGTTGCCTGATTATCATGATCAGGAGTTGAAATACCTGGACTTGCCATTTTTCCTGTGTTTCTCCGGCTTGTTCTGCCCATTGGGAATGAAAGCAAAACCAATTCCACACTAGAACACTATTTTAAGACAAGCATCAAAATGAGTACACAAGCAATCTAGTTCAACAGATGCAATCTAGTTCAACAACAAATAACTAGGGATAAATGGGCTAAGAAAATCAAAGAAGGAGTTAGCAAACTAGAAATGCATAGGTTTAGGGGGAATTGTGAGAAGAAAATAATATTAGAGGAATTTGGGGAGGAAAAGGAAGAGAGGGAATATAACCAAGACCTAAATTCAGATAGAGGAAAAGTATAGAAGAAAAGGAGTAGAGAGATAAAGAAAAAGGAAAAAGGAAAAAAAATTAATGAAACACAAAAATTATATAAATATAAAGAAATAATACTCAATTAGAGGAGTTAAGGCTAGGAGTTTGTGAATTGAGTAATCAATATATAAAGTATGCACACAATGAAGAATAAGGTCTAATAATTGAAGATGGATATATATCTGAGGATGAACAGAACAGCAATTAAGTAAAGCAAACAAAACAAAAAGGACCAAATGGGAAAAGAGTAAAAAGAGAATTAAAAAATAAAATAAAAATGATTTAAAATAATAGGAAACTTTTTTTTTAATTTAAAAAAATTAGGTCGAGGGCTGGGAAGGTGGCTCAGTGGTAGAGCACTTGCCTTGCATGCATGAGGCCCTGGGTTCAATTCCTCAGCACCACATAAACAAAAAGAAAAAAGCCAGAAGTGGTGCTGTGGCTCAAGTGGCAGAGCGCTAGCCTTGAGCTGAAGGGCTGAGGGACAGTGCCCAGGCCCAGAGTTCAAGCCCCAGGACAGGACCCCCCAGAAAATAGGTTGAAAAAAGAGTTCTTCGATTTGGGAGGGGGAGTGGGGGTGGCACAGATCTTGTGTCTCCCCTGTGTCAGTAACCAATCTCTTGGTGGAGTCTCTGGTATGCTTGTGGTGTTTGGTTTTTCTATGGCTTGATTTATTTCTTAAATCAGTTTGTTTGAGCAGGCAGAAGGTAGCTCTGCCTTAACAGGGACTTTATGACCCTCCTTCCAGGCCAGTTCAGAGGGAGTGATCTGCTTTGAGTATCACAAAAGAGGGAGATGGCTGTTTCCTCCAGCCTGGAGTTGTTGTGATGGGGCTAGGTTCTGGGTAGGGTTGAGGCCTGTCAGCAATCAATAGCTTTTCCTGAAGGGGCTTACTCCTAAGACACTCACACAGCCCAGCTTGGAGCCATTCTCAGGATTTATGTTAATTTCCAAATGTTTTTCTTTTACCCTCCAAAAGCTAGGTCTGCTGCCTGTGCTTCAGTGGAGTGTAGCAGCCTCTGGCTTTGTTTACCCAGTGAAGAAAGTCACTCCTCCATGGGCAGGGCTTTCTCTGCCTGGGAAGGGCCACTTTCCCCAGTATTGTTGTTGAACACTTCAGGTCAGGTTCCTTTGACCTGTTGAATGGCTCCTATCATCTTCTGCCAAGGACTGAGTTATGTGCTAGCTGCTCTGGCCTGATCTTTGTCACTATCAAAGATGGAGTTCTTCTCTGGTGGTGGGAGAAGAGCTACCTTCCCACCTCTGGTCCATGAGAAGGAGTGAGAATGTCTTGTGGGGTACTCACACCTTTCCGTTGGTTTACGGGCCTTCCACAGTCTGCAACTGTCTGTGGTCAGATGAGGATTTCCACTCCTTGTCAGTTCTTGCTGCTAGTGCATAGAATCCTCTTGCACACTACCTTGGGCACCATTTTTCCAGGCTCTCTCTGTTGATATGGTGGCCACAGACACTGGTGAGTGCTCGAATCTGTCTCCTTAACCAAGCTGCCAACATTTTTCCTCTCTGTACTATGATGGCATACTTGGTGTAACTCTCTAGCCTTGTACTTTTCAATGGAATGCTAAAACTGGTTTCTATGCAAGAGTTTGTTTAGCCCTTAGCTTTTCCTCTGCCATCTTCCTCTGGCTCAAACTGTGATTTATTTGTACATGTGACTTAATTGGAGGATTTTTTTTTTGGGTCCGGTCATGGGGCCTGAACTCTGGGCCTGGCGCTGTCCCTCAGCTCTTCAGCTCAAGGCTAGTGCTCTACCACTTGAGCAACAGTGGAGGGTACTTTTTCATCTCACAATGAGTCATCTTCTAATGGGACAAATTTAAATTGAGTCCTTTGCTTTCTCCATCCCAAGTGAGACTATAATGTTTGTGTGTGTGTGTGTGTGTGTGTGTGTGTGTGTGTGTGTGTGTGTGTGTGTTGGGCCTACACCTTTAACTTGAGGCCTGGGTTCTGTCCCTGAGATTTTTTTACTCAAAGCTAGTTCTCTACCACTTGAGCCACAGAGCCACTTCTGGCTTTTTCTGAGTAGTTTATTGGAGATAAGAGTCTCATAGACTTTCTTAACCAGGCTGGCTTTGAACTGGCTTTGAACTCAGATCTCAGCTTCTTTTTTTTTTGGTCCGGTTGTGGGTCCTGAACTCTGGGCCTGAGCACTGTCCCTCAGCTCTTCAGCTCAAGGCTAGTGCCCTACCACCTGAACGATAGCACCACTTCCGGCTTTTTTCTTTTTGCTTATGTGGTGCTGAGGAATCGAACCCAGGGCCTCAGGCATGCAAGGCAAGCGCTCTACCACTGAGCCAACTTCCCAGCCCCAGATCTCAGCTTCTTGAGTAGCTAATATTATAGGTGTGAGCCAATGGCACTCAGCTTCCTGCATTCTTTAGGTAGGTCAAAGTTAAGGAAATTTCTAAATTATTGTGTGGTTTCTCATGGTCAGTACTAATTTTGTTTTAACTTCAATTAAGTAAGGCTAAAAGGTTATGTTTAATAGAAAATGTGAATGTTATACATTTTAGTATTATGGTGCTTGGAAAACAATCAGTTACAGGTTTGTTTAATCTGAACTCTAGAACAGAATAAAGACATAAGTAAAACAAAATATGGCTGAAGTGAATTCTGAAAATTAATCGACTAGGATCATGTGCAAAGACCCAGAATATGCTTTGAGGAAGCAGAAAAAGATAGAAGAGAAAAGATAATTTGAGCAACACATGTCCTCTTCACCTCCCTCTCTCTCTCTTACAGCCTGGGCATCTGATAATGAGAATTATTTGTTTATTTATTCACTCATTCACCAAATCAAACGTTATGTTGACCTTGTACTCTTTCAGACTGTTTGAATTAGCTAGATTAAACCAGGCCTCACAGAGTTCACAGACTAGTGAGAGAACTCAGCGTACAAAGGCCAAATCACATTAAGTACTGCCAAATAGCTTATTGAATGTAGTGCTAAATTTTTGTACCAGTGTCTGGCCTAGGACATAGTCAGTGCTCAATAAAATGTATTGAATGAACTGAATCCTCACAGTACTCATAAGATCGCCATATTGTTTGATGATGAGGAAGCAGCACATTTGTGCATTGACTAAAGTCAAGATTCAAACTAGTTCATAGAACTCTAATTTTTACTCTGTCTACAGTGCTAGACCTATTTTCAGACCAAATTCTAGCTTATGTCAGAGAAATAAACATTCCTTTTTCATTTTCTCTTTTTTATTTCTTTGTAATTCATCGTTTAAACTCTCTGGGTCTCTGGTGTGCTACCCATGGATTTTCTTATTCAGCATTTCAGGGATGCAGGAAAGGAGTATCTAGTTACAAAGACATCTTGAGAGGCTCCAGGATGCTCCATTTACTCAACCCGAATGTGGTCCAGCTCTATCCAGATCTCATTGTTTGCTCTTTTCCTTTTTGTCCCATCTCCCCTCCCTTCCTGACAGCCTTACATCTCTAGTCCTCAAAGCTAGCCATCTTTTCAGAGATCTTGACTGTAAAGCTTACTGTTATGCATTCACCTCTGCTCCTTGGTCATCCTCTGAGCTGTGACCTTGGACTGGATGGAAATTCAATTGAGACAGAAACAGTGTACAAATTTTCTTTTTATCTGGCATGAGGCATACTTCCAAAGTTTTCCATTTCACTGTAGCTTTTATCAATGCTCTTCTACCCAGCTCCGGGTCTGGAGCTCCTTTTGCAATGCCCTGGCCATTTTACTCTATGTTCTGCTCACACGATTTATGCCCCAATCTTCCACTAACTGGGATCCCAAATAGAGGCAAAATCCTGTGTTTTGATTTTCAAAACTTGGCCCTTTATTTTAGTTGAGCAGGTTTTATGGTCATGTTTCTTCTAGCCATGCCAAGGTTATCTGTTCTTTTCTTTAAGTAAAAGTTCATCCTCTACTAAACAATCAAAATTACCAAGCAGCAGTATTGCTTTTATTCCTAAACCAGCTTCACCAGAGTTCCCACTGAAAAGTAGGAAACCATTTGGCTCCATTTGGAGTTTTTATACCTTGCCTTTATATTTCCTTTCAAGACCTTGCCTTGCAACGATTTGCCAAAGGGCACATTGCCCACTTCTGTGCCCGAATAGCCTTGACTTGTCCCAAAACTTTACAAACAACCCCCACTCTGGGTTGTGCTTTGCCACAAACCATTTTCTACAATGTGGTAGTTTACAGTTTGGGGCACGGCAGATGTTTTCCAGATTGCCAACACTACAGTTTTCAACTCACCCTGTCAGCAGTCTTCTCTGATATTTCATAGCAGACCTGTTGTAAGGCAATTCGTTTTTTAGCCATTTTTTCGAACCAAAATTGAACATTACAGTGAGTTGGATGGTGGCAAGAGGAAGGAAGGAATCGAGCAGTACTTTGGTTAGCTTGAAGTTTTCCAGAAGAGTTTTTTATGCTACAGATATTTCTAAGATGTATTTTAATTTGTTTTCAGCAAGGGAAAGAACAATAATTACTTATAGCTAAGTCATATTCTATGAACATTTTTAACTATGAATTTTTCTCAATGTTTTCCTTTTCTTAATTTTTTTTCTGGCTCCAGAATATATTCTGTCATTTCCCCTGTGTGTCAGCTGTTCTTTAGACATGCCACCACATGAATAGGAAATGCTCACCCTTAGGTGACAGAATTCTGATATGACACCACAATGAATGTTGCTCTTGGCTCTGTTCAAGAAACCAGTGGCACAAGCAAAAAGACTAAGAGGGATTTTTCAGAAGAGGTTGTTTATTAAGATGTTTTTAGGGGCACTAATAAGGAAAAAGACAAGTCAGATGGCTAGCCAGAATGAAAGGTCTTAACACCTAGATTAGTAACTTTAGTTACCATAGTAACTTGACCCCACAGAGTTTAGCTAAGGTATGCTGCCCCTTTGGTAGAAGAACGCAGCCAACCCTCAGCAACCCCGTAAGGAAAAAGCAAAAGAAACAAACATGTCAGCCATACTCTTCCTGTTTCCATATCCTGCCAGTGGCTCCCAGCAGCTAAACCTAACTAGAAGCCAGCAGTCAAGTGCTCACTGATGCTGTCTGTAGTGGTCAGACTCAACATTGAGCCAGAGAGAAGAAGACTGAACAAGCAAATGTGGTGGGCTGAGAGACTCTTGGGAAAATATCACTGACTTTATTATCTTGCATAAGAGACAGACATTTCATAGAGGCCTAAATAAGTATATTGTGTAAGTTTATTAAATTATCAATTCACATTTCAGTTTCAGCTTTTGTGAATTTGTCTCTTTCAAATTTCCTATGTTAGGAAATTCAATGAACCATGTGTCTTTCTGTGACTGGCTTAGTCCCTTAACATCATATTTTCAAGGTTCATCAGGTGGTGCAAATGACAGGACTTATTTCTTGTTGAAAACTGAGTAATATTCCATGGTATGCATATCCCATGGTTTCTTCATCCATCTTATAGCTTCTAAGTATTTATCCAAAAGAATTGGAAACAGAATGTTAAAGACCTATTTTCATGCCCATGTTCATTGAAACATAATTCACAAGGCTCAATGTGGAATCAACCCAAGTAGTCAATGAATGCCAGGACTGAGGAGAACTGTTCAATGGATATGACTTTCAATTTTGCAAGACCAAACCCTGAAGCTCCTTACATAATCATGTAAATGTATGAGATATAAATTATGTGGGGTTTTTTGGTGGCAGTCCTGGGGCTTGAATTCAGGGCCTGGGTACTTTTTGGTACTTAGAGATAAGAGTTTCACAGACTTTTCTGCCAAGGCTGGCTTCAAACTGTGATCCTCAGATCTCAAACTCCTGAGTAAGATTATAGGCATGAGTCAACAGTACCTGGCTTATGATATTTTTTAAAATTTATTATGTTTCTTATGATTTTTTAAATCAGTATCTGTTAGTTGTACAAGTTGGGGGGAGGGGTATTTTGACATTAACATATATGTATACATCTTGATCAGAGTCACCCCCTCTGTCATTCCCTCTCCTCTCCTCTCTTCTTTACAAGAACAATCTCTGGGAGCTTTGTTACCCCCTTTTCCCACAAACCATTTTGGTTGTTTTGTTTTAATGGCAGTATTAGGGCTTGAACTCAGGTCTTTGCACATTGGTTGGCCTTTTTGCTTAAGGCTGGCACTCTAGGGGCTGGGGGTTTAGCCCAGCGGAAGGGCACCCGCCTGGCGCACGCAAGGCTGTGGGTTCGGTTCTCAGCCCTGGTTTTAAAAAAAAAAAAAGGCTAGCACTCTACCACTTGAGCCACACCTCCACTTTTGGCTTTTTGCTGGTGAATTAAAGATAAAAGGCTCTTGGATTTGTCTGTGTAGGCTGGCTTCAAACTGCAGTACTTAGATCCCAGCCTCCTGAGTAGCTATGATCACAGGTGTGAGCCACTAGCTCACACCAGTTCTGTTTCTTATCATTAAATATCTCTCTAATTATTTTTTTAAGATTTGTCTAATTTTAATGAAATCATGTAGATTCCAGTTCCTAAGATTTTTCTTTCAAGTGCTCACAATGGCTTACTTCCCCTAACTTATTAAAACTGAGACATTTTCTGTGGAGAAAAAAAATTGTAGTGCCAGCATGGCCTATTCAACATTTTTTGAAGGAATTCATTTGAGACTAGGCAATAGATATTAGAAATCTACTTCATATTTTCTTCAGCAAGTCAAGAGAATGAATGGCAAGACTTAGCATGCCAACCAAAGGCCTAATTCTACCCTTTCTCCTTGGGCTTTAGTAAATGTGCTTAAATATCATTGGTCCAGCCTAATGTGGGCTACAGACCCACTTATTTTAGTTCTTATATAATAAATGGTGGTGGTTCCTGTTCTCTTTGGTTTCACTTTTTTTCCAGACAAGATCGTAATTTAAACTTGTTTCATTTCCTTGGAATTCTAAGGTTCTGTAAGATTCTTTCCCACCTTTGGCATATTTAATATCAGAGCATTTTCTTGTTTTAACTCAAAGTAATATCCCAGATGATGTTTCACTTTACAAAAGTACCCCTTGAATAAGAAATCATGTTTACCTTCCTTTAAGCCCCGGGGTAAAAAAGAGTATTTTTGCTCCATTATATTTAATTACTAATCAAAGTATTGAATATCATTGTAAAAATAAAATAGGAATGTCAGATGTGAACTGTGATACCAAATTGTTGATTTTTAAAAGGAAACGAATCATGTGATCTGGACTAAATTGTTGGTTTCAAAAATCCCAAGTATTGAACTTGATATAACTAATAGGCACGTTTAACTTTTAAACAGTTATTCTGTATAAGAAAAAGAAACTCTTCCCTATTCTAATTTCAGCCAATTTTCTGTGCAATGCACTGAAGATTTCCTTTCCCCTCTCAAGTGAGTAGTACCACAGTGTCCATTGTGCCCATGTGCCATTCTCATATAGTGTGAGCCTCTGGATCTTAGTGCTCATTGAAAAGAACCTTGGATTTTAAGGAGAATGAGGAAAAACATGTTTATTCACTCTTTTGTGATCATTCTTTATTAGGAATATAACTTTAAAAGCATGGGAGCCGCTTTAAAGGAAGACAGGTTTACATTGAACCCGGGCTTGCTTCTGTCTTGCTTTGCCATGTCCCTTATCCCTCTCAGCCTTAATTTCTCCATGTGTAAAGCTGAGATAAAGTGCTAGGCTCAAACAAGGAACAAAAATGCTTGAGTGTTTAAAAGGGACTTGGCAGGAATTGGTTTTCTAAGGGCTTTTTCATAAGGCTAGTTGTTCTATGAAACATCTTTTCTCAAAAAGATTGTGCCCTTTCTGGCCAAGCACAGGAAAGAGACTTGTTATAAGGAAAGAGACCCAGAATAGGCTTAAATTTGTTTTCTGTCACTTCTAACATGACTTCACATTATCCCACTTCATTATTTCACTTGACAGGAAGACATTATGTCTGTTGTCCTCCTTTGCATATCCTATGTGTAAGCAAAAGGGGCTGAGTTTGTGTGTTTAAAGGATTTAGCTTCTTGAAGTTTCTTCTCCCACAGATCCACAGGGGGATTTGTCCCAGAGCGCCCTTTTACAATAAAAGGCCTTCCATGG
Source organism: Dipodomys ordii (assembly GCF_000151885.1). Taxonomy (NCBI): domain Eukaryota; kingdom Metazoa; phylum Chordata; class Mammalia; order Rodentia; family Heteromyidae; genus Dipodomys; species Dipodomys ordii. The sequence goes on from NW_012267267.1 coordinate 4,505,920, forward strand.
ATAATCTGATAGGGAATGAATTCAGAATAGAGGCCTTTGTTTGCCAGACAGGTGAGACCTTACCTTCTGTTGTTGCTAAAATTCTAGGCTGAAAAAAATGACTAGCGTTACATTAGTCTTAAATTAGCGTCATTCCTTCTGTAATCATTACACTCATAATGATTTCACAGAAAAATCCAAGAATAACAAGAGATCTATCCCATACTGAGAAATTCTATCACGTTAATAATATATCATCCAACAAGCAGATAGTAATTTTTGATTATCCAAGGTTCTTTCATGAATTTGATCTCATTTGATTCTCCTGTGTGCCACGTAAGATTGAAAGAGTAGGTATTATTCCTATTGAATGAAGGAGGAAATGGAGATCAGAGAGCATTTCTTGCTTGAGGTCTTTTACTAGTTTCAACTCCAGACATGGCAACAGGTATGAGAATAGGCACATTCCATGTCTCCTTGCTTATTGTTTGCAACAATTCTACGAAATAGGTATTATCATTATTCCCTCTTGGTAGACCAGTTTACATGGAGTGGCTAGGTGCTGGCCCATGTTCACATAGATAATGGCAAAGGCAGAATTCAGTGGTTTCTGACTTTAAAATGTATATCACATTGTCTCTAACATAGGGGTATGTGTTTGTATATGTATCCTGATGTTTGTATGCTTATGTGTGTGTTCTTACATAAGTGCTTACATGTGTGTGTGGGTGTTGTGTGTGTGGGTGTGCTTGTATATGCACTTTTGTGTATCTGTGTATACATTTCTATACTTACCTTCGGCCTCAGGGAAGACATTCTTACACATACAATTCTTTCCTATCTAACCCCAGACATGTAAATATAGTCATTACTAGAGAAACATGCCATGATTAGTATGGTCTCCAGAGATGCCTGGGTTAGAAAGTTCTCTACCATGGTGGATATGGTGGGAGTTTAAAGCATCATTGTCTTTCATAGCTTCAATGTTACTCTCTACCTTTCAGACCTACCTCATCATCCATATTCCATACAGGACATCTCCAAGGAGAGCATAGATACAAAGTAGCAAGTGGTCTTCAATTGCTGGCAATGCTGGAACAGTAGCCAAAGCAGGAGGCATGGAGCAAGACTGACTTGGGAAATTGCAGGGTTTAACTTACTAGCTTAACCTTAACCATGGTATCCCTCTAACATTTCACTGTTTAAAAATGAGGAAAAGGGCCAGATGTCCCACAGCTGTAATCCTAGCTACTCAGGAGGCCGAGATCCGAGGATCATGGTTTGAAGCCAGCTGGAACAGATAAATCCAAGAGACTTACTCCAGTTAACCACCAAAAAGCCAGAAATGAAGCTGTGACTCAAGTAGTAGAGCATCAGCCTTGAACAAAAAAGCTCAAGGACAGAGCCTAAGCCTTGAGTTCAAGCCCCAGAACTAGCACCAAGAGAGAGAGGGGTGGGGGAGAAGTATGTTACCTCCTAATCTCAAGTTAAAATTAGGTCATTATGAAAAGCACCTGGTCTCTATAATAAGGATAGCAAACATGACTTTGTGCTAGTAGATTAAATTATATATATATATATATACATATTATATATGTGTATATATGAACACACACACACACACACACACACACACACAGTCAGTCCTGGGGCTTGAACTCAGGGCCTGGATGCTGTCCCTGAGCTCTTTTGCTCAAGGCTTTGAGTCTCTATCACTTTGAGTCACCACATCAGTTTTTTCTAGTGGGTTTTTTTGAGATATGAATTTCACAGACTTTCCTGCCCAGGCTGGCTTTGAACTGTAATACTTGAATCTCAGCTTCCTGAGAAGCTAGGATTACAGCACCCAGCTTCAAATAATTATTATTTTTATTATACTAATAACCAGATTTAACCCCCCCCAATCCCCTGTGAGCTTTAATGTAGAGTACTCCTTCCTAATGTATTCAGAGTCTGTTTTGTGAGAAAAAGGTAAAAATATGACTTATTACAGCTATATTCTAGCAGAAGTGGAAATTCAAGGAAGGTAGATATAAGTAAACATTATTTCCATTTTCATGTACTTAGGAACCCATTCAAAGGAACTGTAACTTTAGGTACTCTATTTAATGGAACTTTGGGGGTCTTTTCATCATTCTGTTCATACTTCCCTTGTAGCATTTAAAACATATTGCAACCATGTTTTCCCTCAATTTCCTTACAAGCTTCTTAAAGGCAGGGAGCATATCATGATTAATTTTTCATTCTCACTACTGCGAATAGTGTTTGGCCCTTAGTAGCTTTTGTTTACTGACTTGCTAAGGGACTTAGAAGGATAACTTAATAGATGCATGCTAATTTTTTGCAAAGTAAATAATCATCTCTAAATTTTGTGCCATCTAAATTTTCACACATTTCAGTTTCCTGAAAATGGCTGATCTTGCTGGTCAGAGAATGTCATCATGTAACCCCTCTAATTACCATCCTATAATTCTTGTGTTTGTTTTACCAGTCGAATGATTTATTAATGATAATACATGTTTTAAAGTGGTGGGCTTTAACAGTCAGACTCAAACCTATAAAAACAAAAGCATACCTCATGCCCTTCTACATGTATTATATTCTTTGCCAAGCAATGGTAAAGTGGGTGGATAAGATTTCAAAAATATACTTCAAAGTGTTAGCACTCATGATTATTAGGTTCATATGAAACCATTTAAGAAGAATTCTGGGGTTTCAAACAAGTGTCAAGTTATACAGAACTTCCGTGCTAGAGGGAATTGTAGACACCATCCAGAATATTCGTTTACTTCTACACATGAGAAGTGTTCAGATCACACAGATCATTGGTGTTTGACCTGATGCTGGCTTCAGGTCCCTTTATTCTCAAGCAAGTGGCTTTTGGGACACTGGACCCAGGATTCTTTAGCCACATTTTATCTGGCCCCATAAATCTACTCCATCCAAAACAAGCACATCATTTGTGGAATGCCATGTTGTGGTGGGTGACTTGGGCCAGCAGCCGATAGAAGAGTCCTGTGGTCTGTATTAAAGGTCTTGGATGTATATAGTCCATTCTCATGGTGTTTAACTTTGAAGGTGTTAGAGAAATAAAGGTCTGCTAATAAAGAGAGGAAATATCAGAGTATCCCACACACATACAAAACCTTCTCAATTTTTAAACATTTGAACTTTAAACTTTTAAACTTCAATAAATTATCTATAGAATTTGTAATAAGCAATGGATTCTTTTTTATCATAGATTTATGTATATTGGGGAAAAGAAGGTTACTTTACACTCGGTAATGTAATATTATGGAGGTTATTTTAACAAGTATAATTCTTGCTATTTTCCTTGTCTGTATTCAGATTCAAAGGATTCCAAGGAGAAAAATAAAATGGAAATTTTGTACATTCTGGTGCCAAGTGTAGCCATTCCCCTGGCTATTGCTTTCCTCTTCTTCTTCATCTGTGTCTGCCGCAATAACCAGAAGTCCTCGTCACCACCAGTCCAGAGGCAACCGAAACATGTCAGAGGCCAAAATGTAGAGATGTCGATGCTGAATGCATATAAACCCAAGGTAAGTGAGAGATGCCAAACTGCAATGACTCTGGGACTTCAGGTTAAAGCGAAACATTATAGCCCTCCCAAACTTAGAAAACAAATTATATCAAATCATGTTTTATACGTACTAGACTTCGTTTTCAACAAATGCAAAGACTAACCACCTATCTCAACCTTTACCTGAGGCAGCATAAACATGTTTTCATAGGGTGTCCTGTCCAGGGGGGCTGGCTGGGGTAGAGGAAGGATCAGGAGCCAGATCATATGCTTGCCTTAAAATTGTTGGCCTAGAAAGTATCCTTAGGAGATCATCTCAGTCAGGCCTGGAGGGATCAGAATGTGAGATTTTATTTTCTTTTTTTTTTCTTAATTTAAAAGGATGGAGTTAAGCCAGGTGCTGGTGGCTCACATCTGTATCCTAGCTACTCAGAAGATTGAGATCTGAGGATCCTGGTTTGAAGCCAACTTGGGCAGGAAAGTCTGTGAGACTATTGTCTCCAATTAATCATCCAAAAGCCAGAAGTGGAGCTCTTACTCAAATGGTAGAGCACTAATCTTGAGCAAAAACTGAGCAAAAACAAAACAGTGTCTAGGCCCTGAATTCAACAGTGTCTAGGCCCTAGGAAAAGAATTGGTGAAATATGGCTTGTTTGTTTTTTAGCTGCAATTAAAAAATTAACCCTTGGTTGGATATAGTCACTCATGTTTAAAATCCCAGCTACTTGGAAGGTAGAGATATGGAAGATTACAGTTTAAGGCCAGCCCAGGAGAAGTTATCAAGATCCCATCTCAAGCAATAGCTGGATATACTGCTATATGCACTTGCCATCTCATCTACACAGAAAGCGTAAACAGGAGGTTCAGCATCTTGATCAGCCCAGGCTAAACACAAGACACTAACTCTCAAATAACTAAGAGAAAAAAAAAAGATAGGACCTGGTTCAAGGCTCAACTGGTAGAGTGCCTTTCTTGTGAACATATGGCCCTGTGTTCAGCCTGAGTGCCATTTAAGAACAAGATCTTTTTCAGGCTTGACTTCAATCCCTTTTGCTTTGTTTTTAATATATTGTAAGAGAAGCGCTGTTGTAGCAGTCTTTGAATGTTGTTTTATGATATCCCACCTGACCTGTCTCTCCAAATCCTACCCCCAACCCACCCCCACCAAATCAACCTGCCTCCTTTTGCTTTTCTTCCACATCTTTCAACATTTGGGTGCTTAAAGTCCTGGCACAGAACCCGGGGTCATGGCCTTACTTTGAATGCAGCTCCCCTACTACATCTTGAGCTGAAGCCCAACAAGGGCTCTCTCTCAGGAAAGCCAGCTGCTTTGTCCCAGGTGTCTCTGCAGAGAGATTCATTTCATTCATTTAGGATTCTTGCTTCCAAAAGCTTGTTCCAATGTAAGAAGACTATATTGATTCAACAAATATCTCTCTTCTCTGTGGGCTAGTCACCAGATTATTCTTATCCGCCTCATAGTAAGATTTTAGGGGGGAAATATAATGTCTTCACACTCAAATTAACTAATCTTCTTGCCTAACAAATGAATACAATAATTGGGAGTATTGACCCTCATTTTATTTGTTTGCTGTTTACGTGTTTAAAAAAATTATTTCAAATATCTTGAAAATAGTTTTGCTATTACGAAGTCCTGTTTTGGTTTGGGGGCTCTTTAAATGCTAAAGAAAAAAATTTTAATCTTCGGTCTCACACGAAACAAATATTCCCTTGCTAAATGTGATTGTTTTTTAACCATAAAACAAAAACCCTTACAGCTTGAAGATATTAGAATTCATTCAGTTGATTAAGAGATAAGTGAGGTTTCCATTTTTTTTTAAATCTTAGTTCTGCCTCGCTGATTTACATGAATTATAGCATTTTATGTATTGTCATTCTCAGACCTTATATTTTATATTGTATTTTATAACATGCAATATGTTATTTAGATTATTATATTACAAAGAAGAAGAAAAGAAGATACTGGAGCCCAGCCTTAATTCCATTTTTTAAATTTTATTTTTATCTTTAAGTAGTTGTACAAAGGAATTCCCATTCAACAAAGTAGTATATGACCACAATGATCAATTGATCGATGTAACCCATGCATCATTCTCCTCCCAACCTCACTCCTTTCTTCAATTTTCTTAATTATGTAGACTATCCACTGCATTTATAACTGTATTTCCCCCCATTAATTCTGTTTTTAATGCAGACCTGTTTTGTAGCACATGTAATCCAACAGGCATGGAGTTTAAAATTAGCACTTTTTTCAAAGGAAGACCTGAGAGCATTCACAGAGAGAAAGCCAGTGTACAGTGACTAATACAAATTGCTAACTAGAAAACAGGAGCTATTGTAACTGTTTTCTCATTTAATTTTTATAGTTATTATGTAAGATCAATATTGTCACTGCTGTACAAGCAGGGTAACTGAGACACCCGACAGCTTGTTATCTTGTTGAAGATCAAAGAACTAAGAACTGGTAGCAATCAAATGTAAATATAGGTTTTTTTCACCTCTAAATAAGGCAATGCTTTCACAAAATAACTCACATAGAAAAGCGGAAAAGGGATCAGGTTAAAAAAAAAAAAAAGCCAGTCTGCTAGAGCACAGTCATCCTCATGGCTTTTGATAAAAACCTTTCACAGGCGTGGTTGACAGTCACAAGCCTGAGGGACACAGCCCTGGCCTTGCCAGGAACTTGTAAAACTTGGCCAGAATAATAACAGTTCCCCATTATCCCAGACCAAAGAGACAAATGTCAAATATCCTAGCCTGATACTTAATGAAACAGATGTCATTGTCGTAGTTTCTGGCTTATTTCTGAGGTGTGTCTCACAAAGCCTCCCAGTGGGAAGATTTCTCTTTCTAGGACATAAAGAACTTAGCTTTAACTGAAGCTCACAAGCCCTTCTGAACCCAGCCTGGAAAAGTAGGAATTGCTCGACTATTTGGCTCCATCGTTTGGAGGGGGTGGGGGTTGAGGGCGGAGGAGAGGAAACAACAAAAACAAATGCTAAGTCTTCCCTGCCCCCTATCCTTCTCTCCTAAGAGATTTGGCTCTGATCAAATTTGAGTTATTCAGTTGTTTGTTTTGGTTCTTACTGAGTGCCTTTCCTGGAAAAAGCACAAAGGACTTTGTAGACCTTAAAGAAAATTCCTAAATGTAAACAGTCAATCTCTAAAACTGCTTTGAAAGGTTACTGCCGCATAAATATTACATGTACCTATAAAATCTAAAAGGAAGGGACACACAGAAGAAAGAAAGGGAAAAGCCTTGAAAACAAACATTCTCCCAGAATGAAATCAAAAGGATGTTTGGAAGTAAAAGGAATGAAGGATGGAAGCTGGCCTCCCCTTGCCTTATTCTTACTTTTCCTTGTCCTATTCAAAACCCCCAGACTCCAGGGTTCTTATTTATCCAAATGAATATGCCCTTCAGAGTTGAAACTATCTGTTTCCATCTTTCTTCACTTGCTGAGCCACTCGCATTCCCCTGAGTGTTTGGATTAAGAAGAAGCTCCTCTGAGAGATTAGAAACTGATACCCTTCCTAGAGGACAATAGGCAAACGGCTGCAGACAGACTGGCTGCAGAGGCCTGGCTTGAGCCCCCTGAGAGGTAGTATATATATGGTGCACTTGAAAAAAAAAAGACTTTTGATAAGGCCCAGAATATGGAACCAGTGGACCAGAGAGGCAGTTTAGCACAGAGCCACAGATAGACAGGAGATGGGGCATTCTCTCTGGCTCTCCCTCAGACTGACTGCTCGGTGATTCTGAGAAGCCATCTAGCCTTTCACCATTCAGTTCTCAGCTGTTCAGAGAAAGAAGTAGACTATATCCATGTAAAAGACTGTGTATTTCCCTTTTATTTTGTTCAGCAAAAAAAAAAAAAGCCAAGCTATTTAATGCTCTAATGAGTACTCCAGTGATGATTAAGGGAAAGTTTTCTACATCCCATTAAGAAAATTTTAGCATTTCACTAGGGTTTTTAATACTGTGAAAATGAACCTTTTCAGAGGAGCCTAGAATCCTAATTTCTCCTCCCTCCTTTGCTTCTCTTTCCCTGCCTCTACCTCTCTAAATCATCTTGACCCTGCAAAACTGAGCATTCTTACATGTGTTGGGGTGAGAGAGAAAGGGTCTGCTATCTGCCCCTTAGGAAGGTAGAAGAAGAAGACTATTTCCTCCGAAGTATAGGGTGAGGTCCAACCTCCCCCTTTACCTAGGTCTAAAGTACCCAGAAAAACTATGGGATGGAGGAGTTTAAGAATCGTGACAAGAGACAGCAGCAGGCCGGGCAGATAGACTGTAACCAGACTTGACCCAGCCCCGTGGTTCTAACCTCTGCAATTCCATGCTGATATGACCAGATTTCAGGATGGTTGGTTTGGGGAGAGCAGGATTGCCTAGCTCTCCATATTTTATTTCTCATTTTACCCTCATATCTTGCCAGTTTCTTTGTTTCTTCCTTTCTGGGTAATTCTCTCATTTTGCCTTTCTAGTCAAGTCATTGCTGAATGTACTGAAACTTGTTCATATTTTTAGAACCACTTCCTCTTTGTCCAAAATACGCTTTCATCTTAAAAGATTCTATTGCGAAGCTGGATGCTGGTGGCCGGATGCTGGATGCTGTACTACTAGCTACTCAAGAGGCTAAGATCTGAATAGTGTGGTTAAAATCCAGCCTGGGCAAGGAAAGGAAGCTTATAAGACTCTTATATCTAATTAACCACTAAAAAGCCAAAAGTGGAGCTTTAGCTCAGGTGGTAGAGCACTAGTCTTGAGCCCAAAAAGCTCAGGGATCTGCCCAGGCCCTGAGTTCAAGCCCAAAACTAGGGGGAAAAAATCTACTACCCATTTTGAATACCCATCCTTACCAAATGTTATCACATTTCATTGTTAATGTTCTCGATTAATTTTCTACTTCTTAAACCTGTTGTGTTCCAAAGCTTCAAAGTTCATAATTGCAATGACATCGGCCTCTTGGAACTCACTGATGATGACATTTAATCCAGTGACCTTTTCCAAGTCTTCAGTCTCTTTCAGTTTTCTAGAGTATTTGGTATTTTCCCCATCTTGAAATTCTATTTCCCTTGGCTTTCTTCCTATCTCTCACATTTCCTTCCCTACATCTTATTGAAATTCCCTGCATGGGAAACATCCTCTCTTGCTGGTTTCATCTTCTGGCATCCATTCAGAGTCCCTACTTTGAATATAAGAATTCCCCAACTTGGAAGAAAACATCTCAAATGACAAGCTTCCTTGCAGCACCCAAGTGTCTGGGCCTAACTTACCTTTTCAGCCACATTTTTCTCTTAGTCTATTTCTAGGAGGCAGTTTGATCATCTTCAAAGAGCTAGGATTTAGAGGTAGAAAGGTAGGATTACAAGTCTTGGCTCCATTGTCTACTGGCATGAGATCTTAAGCAAATAGCTTTCTTAACTCATCTAAACCTTTATTTTCTCACCTGTGAAGACAGGATAAAAATAATACTTAAGAGGGATATTTTTGACACTTTTGAGATAGTATATCTGACACCTCACTCATACTCAATAGCTAGAAATTGCTATTATTTTTGTTCTGGCAATGATCATATATCTTTTAATAAAGCCAAATGCTGGGAATAGAATAATAAGGGGTGAAGAGGAAGCTGTAGGATCCAGCAGCCCATGCAATTAACTGGAGTGGAAACAGAGGCAAGAGAATCTTGGCCAATCTTAGTGTAAGACCTCTTAATCCATAGCCTACTCACACCCTGGATAAAGTCCACCAAGGTAGAGAGGTAGATGGTTGGGATAGCACCTGGTACATTGTCTGAGATTACACCCATCTATAAAAAGCAAGTCTTATAAATGGGCATTATGAATGGACTGGTATGCTTCACTATTATGATAATGCTTCATTAGCTCAAATGGATCACTAAAATAACCTATGAAGTCACTACTAATCGAAGCCTGAAATTTTTTGGAGTAGGGAAAAACCCTCAAGGCCTGGGATTAAGATTTGCCCCATTCCGTAGGTAGTCGGAGGCACAACAAAAACTCAAACTCAGGTCTGCTCAGGTCCAGAGCTCATGAACATCCTCTTTGACTACTGCCTTAATTTCAGGCTGGCTAAAAACAGGAGCCCAAGTTAGAAGGACATGGTGGCCCATCAAAATCACTGGCATCTGCACTGTCTGTTTCCAAGCAGAAGAGAGCCCCTCCCACAGACCTTACACAGAAACTCCATCACAGAATGAGCCCTGGTCACCACTAAACATTCACAAAGAGAAATGAAATGTTTCTAAAGCTAAATCATTTCCAGAGAAGTACAGATGAACGCTGAGCAAATGTGGTAACGTACGGATTAAAACTCCATCTAGCATTGGACTTCATAAGCCAGAAGGATATAGTCTTTGAACAGGTCTATAACTTCCCAAAATAAAATGGCTGTGGCCACTAAAGCATTTAAAATGAAGTCATTTCTGGTTATGGGAATAGTCAGTTGGTTTACCAATCTAACACTGCTTACCTGAAAACCAGTGAAAGGCACAAGAAAAGAACTTGGGTTTTCCAATTAAGCAGATTCATGACAGCCGTCAAATTTATATAGTAAGAAATCTCACATTCACATAGTCTCATGTCCAAACCAGAGAAAGGGGCCATTGGTAGATTTTTTAACTCAGCCAGCAACTAACATAATTGTTAACTTGAGTAAGATCTATCAGAACATTCCTCAACCTTGGACATTCCTCTTGCACCCTAGAGCTCCTCATGCTTTTAAACAAGGAACCTTTTGGGTAGCAAATTGAAACTGCACCTCTTCTCAGAAAAGTGCTCTAACATTGGGATCAGATACACTTGTATTGAATCTTTGCATCATCCTTTATGTTTTTAAGACAACTTACTTCACTAATAAATGCCTTAATATCTAGATCCATAAAAAGGAGAAATTATACCATGTCTCTAAGGATTGTGGGGAGGAGTAAATCAATCTGTGAGCAAGTACTTATATCAGAGAGCAAAGGGAGAACATGGCACAGTCATTAGCAAGACAAGTTTAGGGGACAGAATTGAGTATCAGCTTAAGACCACTTAACCAATTTGTCCCTGGGGATCTCTGTCTAGGGGGCTAGTCATAGTTACATGGGGTTACCCCATTTCATATGTAAGGTTATTGTGAACATGGCAGGGGTTAGTATATGCAAAGTATTTATAGCCTAACAGATTAGCATTATATATATTCATATATACATATATACATACGATAAATCATAATCATTATGATCTTAGTGTTTCTGCATAGCAAGTATTCTGTATATGGCAGCTATCAGAGTAGGTTCATGTTACAAACATCTGGGCAGGTGTTGTGGCTTTTCTTCATGGCTCCTCACACACTACCATGTATGTATTCTCTTCATCATATAGCAAGTACAGGACTAGTTGACCATTTGATGCAATCTGCTATTACAATGACTCTAGCATGCCTAGATCTCCCTAAAAAATGATGGTATAGCTTAAGCAATAGAGGTCTATTTCAGAACTTTGAGTCTCACTAATACAGTGCAGAAAATAAACTCTACCAGCCAATGATCCTTGCACTTTTCTTCAACCTGGCATTTCTGAAGCACCTCTTTAGGCAGAGTCTTACTTTTATGTACAGCAAGGCTCTTTAGACTGTAGGCCTTCATCCTACAGGGATCAGGGTTCCAAATGCTAAGTAGCCTCTTGATCCAGAAAGACAGTTCCATTTATATCAGAAGTTTTCAAAGTGCAGACTTCATGCCAGGAGCCTCCCACTCACCTGATGGCAGAAATGGAGAATTTCAGACCTACAGTGTCAAAAACTATGGAGGTGCGGGTTGGAAGTGTTCCACTTCTGCTCCATAGAGACTCTGCTGGTCAGTACTTGAGATCCAGAGACAAGTCAGTCTCCAGTGAGTACAAATTTCCAAGGAACTCTGCTTCTGGAGACGTGTGGGGCCTGGTGATTCCCTCCTTCCACATCATGCTGCCAAAAATACTCTTCTCATTTCAGTAGGGCCATGTTCTCTCTCATTGGTCTTCTGATAAGTGGGAACACATGCCAAAACACTGAACTGGCTCTTCTGCAGACACTTGTGTCCAGCTAGAATTTGCTTCCAAAGAAAAGCACAGGAAATTTACTTTGGGTTTTTTTTTGGCGGGGGGGGGGGTGTTTGTTTTATCAGTCATGGGGCTTGAACGCTGGGCCTGTGCACTGTCCCTCAGCTTTTCAGCCAAAGACTAGTTCTCTACCACTTGAGCCACAGCACCACTTCCAGCTTTTTCTGTTTATGTGATGCTGAGGAATCGAACCCAGGGCCTCATGTATGCGAGGCAAGTGCTCTACCACTGAACCACCTTCCTAGCCCCTGTTTTTGTTTTTTTTAAGTCATAGTCAGCCTGGTCACCAGAACATGGAAAATGACCTGACCTTGAGTGAAAGGACCTGCTGGGGGAGTTTAAGGGACCCTGTGAACATGAACTTCTTCTTTTCAGCATGTGCTGTTAGAGCACCCTTCCTATTCCAGAGAACAAAGCCGGGCCCCACTTCCCCACCAGAATGTAGTTTTTTCCGGTCATGAGGCTTGAACTCTGGGCTTGGGCGCTGTCCCTCAGCTCTTCAGCTCAAGGCTAGCACTCTACCACTTGAGCCACAGCACCACTTTTCTGGTGGTTAATTGGAGATATGAGTCTCACAGACTTTCCTGCACAGGCTGGCTTTGAACCATGATTCTAGATCGCAGCCTCCTGAGTAGCTAGGATTACAGGCGTGAGCCACCTGTGCCCTGCTAGCTTTGCTTTTTATCTGTGCATTTACTTCAAGTTGGATCCTAAAGTAGAACAGTCTTTCCCATTCAGGGGTAGAGGTGAAAAGTGTATAAGAAATCTTCATGGTGTATGCAAATGTTGGTGGCAGTCACAGAATATACACCTCATCTCTTAGGGTAATCACTTATATACAGTAAGCAGAAAAAAGTAAGTCAGTAGATAGCTGCTGGAGTGGATGCTCATTTCAGATGTGCCACCTGAGGTATAACTTTGCTAAGGTAGAGAGAAAATGCATCCTGTTGATCCTTCAACTCCATCTATAGCCACTTCCATACTTTAAAATATTTCAAATGCTACTTATGGTTCACTGACCATATCTAAAGCTAAGATTGGAAAGGGCTTGCCATCCCCTGTTTAGTGCTCTTTGCCCAGGTGAAAGGCCACCAATACCATCCTGGCTTCTCTATCTGCAGTTATCCACCCTCCTTCCCCGCTCAAGGCTCTCTTGCATCTAAGTGACACATCAGAAATGTTTTTCCTTGACTTACCTTCCTTATAGAAGGAGAACATTTAATACTGTAATGCAAGCCTGGTACTGGAGGATCACGATTGTAATCCTAACTATTCAGGAGGGAGATCTGAGGATCACAGTTCAAAGCCAGAATGGGCAGGAAAGTCTGTGACAATCTTAGTTCCAAATAACCAACCAAACTAGAAGTGGAGGTGTGGCTCACATGGTAAGCACCAACCTGGAGTAGAAAAGGCCAAAGGCCCTGAGTTCAAGCCTCTGTATCAGCACACATAGAAAAATTAATGAATTAATTACATTAAAAATCAAATAAATGCAAGTGAAGTTGCTTCTATGAGAAGAGGCACCATCAGATCTCTGACCAGCATATCAACTTCTAATATCAACTTTTGTGCCCCTCCCCATCAAAAATTATATCACTTTTAGAAACTGTACTGCGGCAGATGTGTGTTTACTTTGAGAAGTAAAAATGTTAACATTTAAACTGAAAGCCTGTTTCAGCTTTAAGGTACTTAATTGCCTTACAGCATATAATAAACGGAGTCCATCTTGTCATTCAACTAATGGAAGCAGTGATAAAGAGATAGGAGCCTGGGACCCTATTCATCCCACTGTGCCTTTGTACTTGGTTTATGTTGGCAATGTGCCTTGTGTGTATTTTACACTTCTTTACATTTTGTACATCCCTGTATGACAAATACTTGTCAAACAAAAACTAAACAGATTTATAACCCCTTCACTTGAAATGAGCCAAAATTGAACTGCCAAAACTTTATGACTTCATTCTCTTTCATACTTTTCCACTGCATTGGTTCAAACAGACAAACCCGGCTCAAGGTCAAGCAGAGGTCATTTCACTTTCATTACTAAAATATAATTTACAATATGCCAGACCTAAACAAGTTTAGCCTAAAGGGTTTGTATAATGTAAACCATCTGTTCCTCAACAATACAGCTAATTTCCTGCCACACGGTACAGTCTACTGACTGCTTCTTTAAGAGGTTTTATGATTTTTTAACTAGTTCAGGATTTATGTAAAATTTGAAAATGAGTCTGTAGTTAAGACTCATTTGTCCCAAGTAGCTTGAACATTTTAAAAATGCAAATTATAGAGTCATGGCTCCCCTGAAACCAAGCCCTGAGCAGGCTTTTCCCCTCTCCTTGGTGTTTCTGCCCCTGCTCCTGCACAGGTGTTCAAAAGAAAGAGTTTGGTAAAATCCTGACATTTTCAATGCTTTCTGTATGCCTTCTCAAGTACCCTCCCAAATTTGGTTTTGAGTAGCTCTAGAAAACTTTACCTTCTATAGGTTGGAGAAGACCTGGGGTCTATGCTATTTGGTCTCTGGGTGTTACTAAGATAGAGTAAGACACACTTCATGTGAGTGTGAACAGGGTGGGGGGAAAAGCATTCTAATTGCACTGTATGACCACACCCTGGAGGCTGACCTCATACTTCTTCAAGGTATAAGGCCCCCTCCCCCCTCCTCAGCCTCCAAAGACCTACATCCACTTAGGCTTGCTGGCCAGCATCTTTCTCAGGTTTCAAGTGGAATGGTGCAGCCCAGACCACCAGATCTTACAGATACATTGGGCTCATTGAGCTCTCTTGAAAATTCTCCATTTTAGCCTCTTTCTCCATCTGTAAGATGAAAAAAGGTAGAATTTCTCTTCTAAAAGCAAATATAAGAAAACTAATTGGCTTACCTCAGTGAAGGGGAATGCAGCCAGCTCCAAAGACCCCAGACCATATGTCAGACTGGTGCCAAGTTTTGTCCACCCCTTCTCCACTTCCCAATCCCAGAAGATTGGCCGGTTGTCTCTGTTCTGTCTGCTACATCCAATATTCCATGTGATTCTTTCTGCCTCCATCCAAATCTCCTGGAATTCTCAGAGTAGAGACCAGAGGCCACTCAACTTGTCACCCACCCTCAAGGCTCCAAAAAAATTCTTTATCGTGTTTTAGGAATTTAAATAGAAAGGAAGGGAGGGAGAGAAAGAAGGAGAGAGAGAAAAGAATGAAAGAGAAAGAAGAGAAAGGGAAGAATGAGAGAAGAAAGAAAAGAATGAGAGAAAAGAAAGAAAAAGAGAAAAGGAAGAATGAGAGAAGAAACAAACAAACAAAGAAAGAAAGGAAAGAAGAGAAGGAGGTAGGGAGGGAGGGAAATCAAAAAGATTAATAGGAAGAAATGTAACCATATTTCTTAAAAACAGGGAATTAGAAGGGGTGACACTGGACAAGATTGTATTCATATGTGACTTGTTGAATTGATTAAAATAAAATTTAAAAGAAGAGGTACAAGACTATCTAGAACTACTTAAGGCTGTGAATGTATCTAAATCATTTGTGTTTGCTTCACTTCCTGGATGGCTTCCCTTACATGGACAATTTAGAATGATTCAAAGAGCACTTATTAAGTGGAAATTATACATTGAGATTGATACATTGCTATATGTAGTTCTACTGCAACTGTCCAAACTGAGTATTATATTATTGCATAGATTTAGAGAAACTAAAAATTCACTCAAGGCCAGCAACTTATATAATAGCTCTCTCTACCAAGTTGTTAAATGAGTTAATATTTGCTAAGTGCTTAGAGCAGTGTCCAGCACAAATGCTATGTTATTATATGCAACTATTAATAATAGAAGAGAGCAGTTCCAAGATGCCAATCCAGATTTGTATGACTCCAAAGCTCACTTGGTTTTAATTATACCATACTGTTTATGGCTTCATTTCAAACAGTGGAAGAGGTGGTGTTGGCTTTCTAACTCATTTTATCAATCTAATATACTGCGGGTTTATTTCTTAATTCTAATCTTCCCAAATGAAGTCTCCTAACCTTTTCTATCATCAAAAGCCTGGGTATTTCATAGTGCTGTTCAGGAGATCCTCACTTCCACTAGATTCATGTACATCATTGGCAGACATTATTATTGAAATCCATGATCTTAACATCATGCAGATAAAAATTCACCTGGGGTTACTCTTGCCAGCAAAGGTAAAATCATCCAAGTGCTACCAGAAAAAAACATCAGTTCAACTGGTTGCCTTTCTTATACCCCACACCCACAAGAATCCAGAACCTGGGCTATAGCTCAGTAATAAAGCATTTGCTTAGCATACATGTAGCTGTGAGTTCATTTCCCACCACCAATATTAATATTCAGCATAATAATAATAATACAGACCCTGTTAAAAAAAAAGAAAATAATGGATGGACCTATAGTTTTTGAAACTTCCTAGTTAGTCATAGGGGAAGATTGACCTTGTATTTTTTTAATTTAATTATTTGGTTTTATTAAATTTTTATTTATTATTGTGAAAATACTGTACAGGGGGGTTACAATTACATTGGCAAGATAATGAGTACATTTCTTATCAAGCATGGTAGCCTTCTCCTTTGTTTCCCCTTCCCATCCCTTCCCAGAATTAGTAATAAATATATTAATCTAGTACAAACACTGCAAAATATAAAAAGGCAGCCAAGTGCAAGTAGCTGTCTACTGTAATCCTGGCTACTTTGGAGGCTGAGATCTGAGGATCTTGATTCAATGCCACCGCTGTCAGAAAAGTCTGGGAGACTTTCATCTCCAATTAAACACCAAAACACAAGACGTGGAGCTATGGCTTAAGTAGTAGAGCTGTAGTGGTAAAGCTCTAGCCTTGAATGAAAAAATTAAGGGCTAATGCCCAGTTAAAGCCAGGCCTTAAGTTCAAGCCCCAGTACTGGCACCAAAGAGAAAGTAAAGTATACAAAAACATGATAGGAAAACTCTCTAGCTCTGTTTCCTTCTAATTCCTACTCCCATACTTTCAATAGCCACTGTTGTCTCTCTCATTGCCCTTTATTTCCCAAGTTTACTTATAAATGTGTAAAATATGGATATATTTATCATTTTTCTTCTATACACAGGTAGCATAAGCACTAAGTGTCTTTCTACTTTATGTTTAACTGCAAAATAAGGTTTTGAAGACTTTTCCATATCAATATACAGAAAAGCTTCTTTGTTCTTTATAATAAGATATCCTATTTGCTAGTTCTGATGTTTCATATATTCCTTCAGCCATTCATTCTTGCTGGGAGGTTGAATCCAGATATTATGCATGGGCAAATATTCTACGACTGAACTATAGTCCCAGTTCTTGGTTTTGTCAGACTGGCTTTTAACTCATGATTCTCTCTCCCTCATTCCAAACATGCTCCATCACACTGGTCTCCACCATAATTTTTATTCTTTGCTTTTTGAGGGTTTCACACACACACACATACACACCATACGTTTTACTCAGTTTCCTCTAGAGGAAGCATTTAGGTCATTTCAGTACTACATACAGTGAATAGGAAAAAAATTAATCAGCGTGGACCTACAGAAATATATAAAGAAACAAATTACCGTTACTCTAGATGGAATAAACATTCTATCTCTTTTTTTTTTTTGGGTCCGGTCGTGGGGCCTGAACTCTGGGCCTGGGCCTGTCCCTCAGCTCCTCAGCTCAAGGCTAGCACTCTACCACTTGAGCCACAGCACCACTTCCGGCTTTTTTTTTCTTTTTGCTTATGTGGTGCTGAGGAATCGAACCCAGGGCCTCAGGCATGCAAGGCAAGCGCTCTACCACTGAGCCAACTTCCCAGCCCCAACATTCTATCTCTTAATAGAGCCTTTTCGCCCTGCCTGACTCCTTTCCTATGCCTGGATGTCTCACCTAAAATATTTTAAGTTATACTTTCCCTTTCTTTTATACAGAGCAAAGCTAAAGAGCTGCCACTGTCTGCTGTACGGTTTATGGAAGAGTTGGGTGAATGCACCTTTGGAAAAATCTATAAGGGCCATCTCTATCTCCCAGGCATGGACCATGCACAGCTGGTTGCTATCAAGACCTTGAAAGACTATAACAACCCCCAACAATGGACAGAATTTCAACAGGAAGCCTCTCTGATGGCTGAACTGCACCACCCTAATATCGTCTGCCTTCTGGGTGCTGTCACTCAGGAACAACCCGTGTGTATGCTTTTTGAGTATATGAATCAGGGGGATCTCCACGAGTTCCTCATCATGCGCTCCCCACACTCGGATGTGGGCTGTAGCAGCGATGAGGATGGGACTGTAAAGTCCAGCTTGGATCATGGAGATTTCCTGCACATTGCGATTCAGATCGCAGCTGGCATGGAATACTTGTCTAGCCATTTCTTTGTGCACAAAGACCTTGCAGCTCGCAATATATTAATAGGAGAGCAACTTCATGTGAAGATTTCAGACCTTGGGCTATCCAGAGAAATTTACTCTGCTGATTACTATCGGGTACAGAGTAAGTCCTTGCTGCCCATTCGTTGGATGCCGCCTGAGGCCATCATGTATGGCAAATTCTCTTCGGATTCCGATATCTGGTCCTTTGGGGTGGTCTTGTGGGAGATTTTCAGCTTTGGACTCCAGCCATACTATGGATTTAGTAACCAGGAAGTGATCGAGATGGTGAGGAAGCGACAGCTCTTACCGTGCTCGGAAGACTGCCCGCCCCGAATGTACAGCCTCATGACCGAATGCTGGAATGAGATCCCTTCCAGGAGACCGAGATTTAAAGATATTCACATCCGCCTTCGGTCCTGGGAGGGTCTCTCCAGTCACACCAGCTCTACTACTCCTTCAGGGGGAAACGCCACCACTCAGACAACCTCCCTCAGCGCCAGCCCAGTGAGTAATCTCAGCAACCCCAGATTTCCCAATTACATGTTCCCGAGCCAGGGTATCCCACCGCAGGGCCAGATCGCTGGTTTCATTGGCCCACCAATACCTCAGAACCAGCGCTTCATCCCTATCAACGGATACCCAATACCTCCAGGATATGCAGCTTTTCCAGCCGCCCATTACCAGCCAGCAGGTCCTCCCAGGGTGATTCAGCATTGTCCTCCTCCCAAGAGTCGGTCACCCAGCAGTGCCAGTGGGTCAACCAGCACTGGTCACGTGACCAGCTTGCCCTCATCAGGCTCCAACCAGGAAGCAAACATCCCGTTATTACCACATATGTCAATTCCAAATCATCCTGGTGGAATGGGCATCACTGTCTTTGGCAACAAATCTCAAAAACCCTACAAAGTAGACTCAAAGCAACCATCCTTGCTAGGAGACTCTAATATTCATGGGCACACTGAATCTATGATTTCTGCAGAATTGTAGAAGGTGCAACTTGTACAAATTTGGTAGACAGAACAGGTTGGAGAACCGTAGAAAAGATTTATATGCAATTTTTTTTTATTAAAGTAAGGTTCTCACTTAGACATTACAACAGTATCTTCTGTGAAGTTTAACTGTGCAAGCAAGAAGAGACACCAGACAGGATAAGAACACACCATGGGGTGCATTGGGATCAGCACTAAAAACTGCAAACCAGTGAAAAAGAAAAGAACCTTGTGATTAACTATCAAACCAAAAAGAAAAATCAAATGGTGCATTGTGTATTTGCCTTTGGTCACCATGACTGTTTTTCCCCCCTAAAATGTATATACCGTAGCATTTGTCTACCTGCTGTCTTTTTCTTCAGGACAAATGTTCAGGAATTAATGTTGATTCCATTGAGACTCTATGCATGTATGAATGGAAGTGATGTTCAAGGAAGATACTTTAGGCCAAATTTGAACTCTTGGATGGAAATGAGCCATACATAGGACATATACCACATCCTGAGATGTCTTCTCCATTGTGAGGCTTCTTTGGGAAGGTGTACAATGTGCCTCTTGGTGAACCTCCTCTTCTGATCGTGAAGGCCTTTTCCACATTTCTCTTTTTACAATGTGTTTACACAAACCCTTAAAAGAGTGCATGACATAGGATCCTAAGAAAGCAGATGCGGATACTGAACATGATTGTTGCTTGATGATTTGCCTTGACGCATTAGGAATGAGGTGCCCAAGGAAGCACAGCCAAGAAAGTGGTCCCTCAGCCTAGTCCAGCATCCATAAGAGGGGAACAAGGTTCTCATGGATATAGCCTCCACAGGAGCTTCCTTAGGCCATGAATAGTGACAAATAGAGGTGGGGCTGCAAAGAGCACCACCCTGGCCTTGCAGCCTTGTTTCTAAGTGGTCCAAGAACACTTAATATCAGTGGACTCTAGTCAGGTAGGAACCCCTGTGTCGATACCAACAGTTAATAAACTTTGAAGTCTATTCTTTCTCTCTCTCCTTTCTCTACCTCTTTTCTTTCTTCCCCTCCTCTCTCCTTTCCCTTCTTCCTTCCTTCCTTCCTTCCTTCCTTCCTTCCTTCCTTCCTTCCTTCCTTCCTTCCTTTGTTCCTTCCTTCCTTCCTACCTTTTTTCTCCTCCCTCTTCTTTTTTTTCCTTCTATGCTGGAGATGTTCACAGATTGTGTTCTAGCCCCAAGAATTATAACAATTTATTCATAGAGCTAGTTGAAATCCAAAGACAATGCATTCCGTTTTGCAAAACATTACAGCCTTTCCAAAACCTAGTACTGAGTTTTCACTTCAGTGGTTATGGAGAACTGAATTCTGTAAGTTGGCAAACATGGAACACGAGCCTTTCTGCTCTCCCTAGAAGGAGATATCAAAACCATCTCTCCTGGCCTGTTCTGGCATTTACCTGCTAAACATCTTTGCCAACTTCAGAATTCTTAGGAGTTTCCAGT
Organism: Dipodomys ordii; assembly: GCF_000151885.1. NCBI lineage: Eukaryota > Metazoa > Chordata > Mammalia > Rodentia > Heteromyidae > Dipodomys > Dipodomys ordii. Next base: position 4,526,390 of record NW_012267267.1, read on the forward strand.
TCTATATACAAGAGATTTTTATATTTGATTTTTCTCTTGTTAAAAAAATAACTCCTTTTAGTCTAAGAACAGTGTCTCTACATCTCTTTTTTATGTTAAAGCTTATGTGGCTTATAGACTTACAGGACATCACACAAATCCTGGAAATATTTCATGAAGGGAATGTAAGAGAATTAGAAACACCTTGATGTTTCTGTTTTTGAAAATACAATAAGCATAAGAAATAAGGAAATCTGAGAAATCACCAAAATATGCTGCAAATATCTCAAACCCAAGTCTTCAAACAATAAGCATGCACACTTCTAGGTACTGTGAACTCAAAGAATTGGCTGTGTTCAGATATACTGGGTAATAAATATAGTCATATTTTTGTGGCATGATTAAGCTGATTCAGATGGTACATTTTTTAAACTTTAGGTAGAGGAGAATATTTGTAACCTTTTGTTGCTATGCAACTGTTTAATGATGAAACTTCAAACCACAATTTTGTATATCATATGACAATCATTTTTTCCAAGAATATTTATTATTTTAAGTAAACACAATTTCAGTGAATCTGGGTTTTTTTTGTAGGAGTCCCTTAAAGGGAACTTAGCATTCCATGAGCCAGTAAAATACCTTCTCTGGAAAAAACATTAATACAGTTAAAAAATAAATTCAAGTTAGTTTTTTATAAAGAACTGTAATGTTTTAAACATTTTGTAATAATGAATCAATTTAGGTGAGCAAGCTAAATCTCAAACCACTTGTAATTGTGTATTTTATAATAGTACTGTGATATTACGTAATGCAGCCCCTTTTGAATTAAATAGTATTTTTTCACAAACTGAGAAATACCTTTTGCTTTGTTGACAATGTTTTGTAAGATGACTTTATTTCAGATTTCTTTTTTGCACAAAACTGTGTTTATGGTTTGTATCACAAAAAATATATCTCTGCATTTTTATATCTGATCTGTTTTCTTGTTTCCTTTGTCTTTAACTCGATCTAGATTTTCTTTGAATATATAGTGGCAATATTCAGATAGCTCATTTTAACCATATTTCCCTTATTTTCACTGCATGCATTTAATCACTGTATAACTTTATGTTTGATTTGTTATAGGCATTTCAAATAGAAAACCATGGGCTTGTAATGACCAAGAGATGATTTTTATATGGAAGATATATGCATTTGTATTTCACACACCAGAGATGATATTAAACACTGATTATCTTATGCTGCTGTTTATTAAAAATGTTTACTATGAACTATTATTTCCTGAATATTGCTCTCATGCAGGTATTTGGGAATTTTGATATTATTTCTTATTTTGATTGGCATTTTATACCAAGAGGACTAACAACTTTTGTTCTTGCTTCACGGAAATGATTTTTAAAGTAGACTATTAAAATAAGCTTGGGTCTGGGAGTGTAGCTAGTGGTAGAGCATTTACCTACCATTAGCACACCCGGAGTTTGGTACCCTCCACTGAAAGGTAAAGTAAAAAAGTCTTAGATATTCTTTTGTAAGTGACCATAGCTGGAAGGAAGAATACCACTGATTTCATAGCCAAATACTATATTCCTATGTAAGGCAAGCTTTGATGATTAAAATCAAAACAATATATTGAATAATTACTTTACAATCAATGCAATGTAAAAAGAAATAGAAATGTGATTGAATGCATTATTTTCTGCCTTAATGTTCTCATATGAGGTTAGATAGCAACTCCCATCTTTTAGAGTCCTAAGGGGGAAAAATGCTTAGATTCCAACTTAGATTCCAACCATAGTGATAAAAGAAAATGGAGTCATTTTTAATTGTCATGGCTTATCTTTATGACTTCATTTGCTCAAAAGAAAAGAGTTTTCCATCTGGCAATTAATATACACTGTCAAGGAAAATGAGTATCATTATCGAAGTTCAAAGAACTTGTCCATTTCTGCTATTTAATACAGAAGAGAATACAATAAAACCTTCAGGGTCTTATCCATCTGTTTTAGGTACAGCACTTGTCACCACCTCAACGATCAAACTCAATAAAGCAATCACTCCACCTGGTAGTGAGATCCCTGTCAGGTTGGGTTTCTTCCTCTTGCTTGAATTCCTCAATCTGCCCTTCACTCCCATTTCCTTCTTACTTCTCTCCAGGCTCCTGACCCTCCCACTATCCCTAAAGCTTTCAACTGTGAGATTCTCTTGATTCCCTTAATTCCCTAATCACCAACATCTGTAAGCTCCCGGCTTCACTCTCTCATATTGTCTGCATGTAGTCGCTGATACTGAACAGAGAAGAGTTCTCATGTCCATATACCTGCAGGGGTGATTACCAAGGATGATTACCTAGCTCGGTATTTCTCAAATGAAGTTCCTAAAGCAAGGTCCCAGCGGCACACAGGAATTGGTTAGAAATGCAAATTATCAAGATTCTACCTCTAAGTATTAAATCAGAAAATCTTGGTGTGGGGCCCAGCAATTTGTGTTTTAAGAAGTCTTCCAGGTGATTATGACACCAAAGATAAAGAACCAACTGAATTTAAAGACACAGCTGGGGTGGGTAATCATCGCATCCTTAGTTATATTGGTTATATTCTGGGCCAGGCTGGGGTGTAGCTCAGTGGTAGAGTGCTAGCCTTCTCCATCCAAAGGAAGGAAGGAAGCAAGGAAGGAAGGAAGGAAGGGAGGGAGGGAAGAAGGGAGGGCAGGGAGGGGGAAAGAAGAGCAAGATTGAGATTGTTCTCTCCTTTCTCTGACATTGCTGTGTTTGGGCTGCCTTCCTCCTGCCATTTAGACAGAGCCCTTGGCAAGCAGCTTTCTCTTACAATAGCCTGATTCTCATACTGGGAGGGAGGGATGGAGGGAGGAAAAAAGACAGTACATCAAGAATATCTCTTTAAAAATTCCAAAGTAGGGGCTGGGAAGGTGGCTCAGTGGTAGAGCGCTTGCCTTGCATGCCTGAGGCCCTGGGTTTGATTCATTAGCACCTCATAAGCAAAAAGAAAAAAGCCAGAAGTGGCGCTGTGGCTCAAGTGGTAGAGTACTAGCCTTGAGCTGAAGAGCTGAGGGACAGCGCCCAGGCCCAGAGTTCAGGCCTCACGACCAGACCCCCCCCAAGAAAAAAATTCCAAAATAGTGCTAATGTACAGATTGTCACTAAATGTATCTGTGGTAGGAGTCTAAAGATTGCAACTATTTTTCCTGTTTAAGAAGAACAAAGACTGGTTGATTCCTGTTGGATTCAATTTCTTTGCTGTAAACAAGGACCAAACTAGTAAGCTTATTTGTTCTGTTAAAAAAAAAAAAAAAAGAATATGCATTTTCTACTTCTAGCTCACTCAGTGCCCACAACCTGAATAGCTACAAGTAGTTGGATATGGACAAACTCAAAAAGGCAAGTGTCTTAATACACCTTTCTTTTTGACTCGAACTGATGTGTAACCAAACCCAAAGAATCCTTCTTAGGGTTGCACCTTCACAGAGTTATTCTTCCTCTGCAGAGACTTGGGAAGCTTCACAGGGACTCCTCTTGCTGCAAGTCCTGGGGCCTGAGCTTCCTGCTACCAGACACACTCAGTGAATCCATCCTCAGCTGGCGGAGAGCGAGCGCTTCTCTATGCAGGCCTGGCTCCCCACTGCCTCTCCAGGGATGATACTGCAGAGGGAGGACAGCAATGGAGATGCAGGGAGATGCGAGGGGGAAGCTCATACTCTTTTTAATTTATAGTGGGTTTTCCCCCCCAGCCACTCAAATACAAAGCAGGAAGTGTTACATTAGACAAGCAGAAGGGCAAAGGAACATACATAACAAAGGGTTTGTTTTGTTTTGCTTTTTTGCAGCCAAAGTAGTACTGCACTGAAGCTTGTTAGGGTAAATGCCAAGAGTATTAAGACACTGTGAACTCCAGGGAGTGGAGGTTGGAGTGAGGGGGAGCTTTACAAAGCATCAAAGCACTCAAGGTCACTGTAATTCTCTGGGAAATTTGACTGGGAGAGCTTTAACACATGGGGATATACAGGGAGGAGGTCTGCTGACATATTTATGACTAGTTGAATCCTAAGCACCCATGAATTGCTTATTCAGAAATAAGTGCCGTAATAATGGCAGAGCAGGCATGGCAAGATGTAGATGCTAATCTATGTGAAGGGATATTCTCATCCAAAAATAGCTGAGGTAGAAGAATGATCCTACGTTCAAACTACGTAGGGTATTGCTTAGACTTTTAAAGATCATAGCACGAGAGACTGAAAACAAACAAACAAATAAATAAATAACTCAAGAATATTCATCCGGAGGAAAAGAGTCTAAGTGTCAGTTGGGGGCGAGTTGTTGTTTTGGAGGGGTTTTTTGTTTTTTGTTTTTGTTGGTTGTGGGGGCTGAACTCTGGGCGTGGGCACTGTCCCTCAGCTCTTCAGCTCAAGGCTAGCACCCTACCACTTGAGCCACAGGGCCACTTCCTGTTTTTTTCTGCTTATGTGGTGCTGAGGAATTGAATTCAGGGCCTCGCATGTGAGGCAAGCACTCTATCACTGAGCCAACTTCCCAGCCCCTAAATGTTTTGTAATCTATGGTCTTGAATGTAAAGCAAGAGAACTAGCTGCACAGAACTGTAGATTGATGCCCAAGCTCTGCTAGTCTTAGAAGCCTGAGGACCTTGCATCAGAAATAGATTTCGCTCGTGTCTGTCAGCAGAGAGGGGGGCTGGATGGCTATCCTGCCTTAGGCTCTCTGAAGGATAAGCATGAGGAAAAGAGTAAGAGGCAGACCTGAAACACAACTGCTCATTGCCAGGCATTGGTGACTTCAGAAGTGGCGCTGTGGCTCAAGTGATAGAGTGCTAGCCTTGAGCACAAAAGCTTGAGGACAGGGACCAGGCCCTGAGTTCAAGCCCCAGGAGCAACATATGTGTGTGTGTGTGTGTGTGTGTGTATACACATAATTCAGCTCAGATATGATATAGGTCCTATTCTCTCAGTCAACACAAATTCAGAGCTGTATCTGACTATAAGACATGGATGTAGTTCTCTCTACCTGTTAGAAGGCATGGTAAGTCATGGATGGGACTCTTGGCAGAGATTACTCATTGTTGTTCTTCCCAGAGAAGCTCAGAGTTAGCCCTAAAATTGTCAACATAAGTGCCTGGACTACCTTCGACTCAATCAGAATCGGCATCAGAAGTGACACGTACTGGGCATCCTTGCTCCAGAGCAATCACTAACAAACGTGACTGTTATCACAGCTGTATGAAAAATTATAACTTCTTAGGACCATCCTTGGAATGTACCAGAAAGTCTCTTAAGATCTCTTATAAATTGCTCAGACATAGCAATACAACAAAGCATCTACCCCACCCCACCTGGGACCTGGATGAAAGAATAGATGTATACAGCACATACTCTTTTGACTGCACTGGTACATGAGCTGGCTGACTTGAATATGTGAACCAAATTCTATTTCCTTATCTATCACATGGTGGAAATGATAGCTTTGTGGTTGAAAGTAAGGGTTCTGGGCTGGAGATGGAACCCAGTGGTAAATTGTGTGCTTAGCTTGTGCCTAAGGCCTGGGGTTTGATTACCACCACTACCAGAAAGGAATTTTTTTTAAGTAAGGGTTCTAATACCAGACAGTTGAAGCTTAAATCTCTGCTTTACTCCTTGGCAGCCATAGGAACTTACGAAATAACTGTTTCTTCACCTGTTGTTCACCTGTTGTTCTATTCCATAGAATTACTATGAGATTTAAATGAGCTAATTCATGTTAACTGCAGAGAAAAGTACCAGATACCAAGTTCTCAGAACATACAGACTATACCATTTCATGACTGTTCACTAATACCAGTCTCTCAAATTTAGAAAGAGTGAAGAATGAAATATATATATACATTTACAAATACACAAAAGTAGCACCTCATAGTTGTTCAAAAAGTAACATTGCAATTTGTTGTGTTTCAAACCATTTTTATAAAGGGATGCATCATTTTTTAGTGTGGTAAACAGCACAAAATAGTCTTATTTACTCATTCGTGCCTGTGCCATAATGGAGAACATTCGGTACTGTGCCCCAGAAGTGGGAGTGGGCTTAGCTCCTCAATAACTTCCATCCTCTTCCTTCAAACCACCCCTACGAACTGCATACTAAGTAAAAACAGCTTCAAGGCATCCCTAAACCATATGTCATCTTTTACACCCCTTCCAAGCTGATTGCCACCCCAAAGCCTCTCCCACATCCAATTTCTAAAATTCCCCCTGGGGGCAACTGAGCTCCACGAGAAGGTATGTTGAGCTGATATATACACAAGAAACCTGGAGTAATTACTCCTCCAAACACCCATCCACACACATTTAACAAGTCACAAGTGGACTTAGATAACACAAATGCAGTATTTCTCAACCCATGGTGTATTCCTGTGGGGAAATGAAGTGAAAGAGATCTGGTTCTCCCTAAACACTTCAGCACGCGTGAAGTTCCCAGGCAGACACTGCCTTCCCTCATCACAGACACCTCAAGCATCTTCTCCTCATCTGATTCTGCACATGACTTTTCATAACGTTGACGATGGGGGTTGGGCATCAGCCTGCCATGGAAAACAAACCGGATGCCTTTCAACAGCCATGCTCCAAATGCAAGTAAAACAGCTTTTACCAAATCATTCTACAATTCCCACTTTGGTCCTCAGTACCAAAATTACGGTGACCAACTGTCTCTATTTGCAAGGGGCTATCCCAGCTTTAACAATGAAAGGCCCTTTGTCCAAGGCATTACTGGAGCTTTTGTTTACCAAAATTAACACAAAGATAGTAGCTGGATGCTGATGGCTCACACCTGTAATCCTTGCTACTTGGGAGGCTGAGATCTGAGGATTGCAGTTTGAAGCCAAGCCAGGACAGAAAAGTCTGTGAAACTTTTATTTCCAATTTACCAAGAAAAAACCAAAAGTGACTCAAGTGGTAGAGCACCAGCCTTGATCTGTAAAGGTTAAAGACCAGCAGCCAGGCCCTGAGTTCAAGCCCCAGTGTTGGCACAAAAACACATAAGATAGTGAAATAAAAGCTAAAAGGTATTGATCCTGAGTTCTTCGGTATTGCTTAAGCACAAATAGAGATAGTGATTAAGTGGTCCTGTATCTCAAGTACTTTCTAGGGCTTGAGATTTTATAGTTTTATTTTAGAAAGAACACAATCCTGAAATCTAGAGAAGCACATGGCTTCACCCTTTAAAAAAAGATGAATCGAGTATTTCTTGAGCTAAGGCTTTTCTAGGTGAAAATAACAATTTTTAAGTGAGAAATTTCAGGAATTCAAGTCACTGAACTATACTGCCCACCTCTTTCTTCCTGTTTGATCTTTGAAGATTACCATTCAGTATTTTCCATGACATTTATATTGAGGAAGGAATACAAGATTATTAAAAGCAGAGAAACTCAATATTGAGAAAGCACATCAAAAGGTCTTCAAGACAAGAGATCATATGATTTGAAACCAAAGTTACTAGAAGCATGTGGGCTGCCCTTCATTTTCTAGTTAACAGCGTGGCATACGTCAAAATGGGATTTAAAACACTTCTCACAGTGGAGCTGACATTTGGTGAGCCTCCACCTTCGTTTGCTCTTGAGGATGGGAGTTCAAATCCAAATGAGGTTAACACTTTGTACTGGAACATATTCCTGGTGAAGGAGGAAAACAGTCTTTTAGTAAGTAAAATGAAAACATCTGTTGGGAGTCCTGAGGGAAAGAATTATTTTTAAAAGAGTGGAGAGGGGATGCATAGTTTGAAAGCTAGAGACAGCCTCAGCAATGCTGCAAATGTCAGGCAATTCCACCCTCCACTGTGCTCCTAAACCAGGAAGGTGAAAGTTTATATGTAAGTGTTAGTTTGATCTTTAATTTTAAAGATTTCGTACCCTGGCATACACCTTCACCCTGTCTAAATCCAGATGCTAATAACCAGAAACATGATCTAAAAATCATAGAACCAGTCTTTGGACTAGTTTGCTCCAAACTAATTTTCCCTTGTGATAGATGTTACATGTATGTGTTTGTAAATATGTATAGATATGTGTATATCAATACCTATATCTATAGATAGTTGATAGATAGATAGATAGATCCATTTCCAGTTCTTTACACAGCAAATCTGGGTAAACTGAGACCAGTAAGTAGTCAACTTTCTGCCACACAACTTTCCTTGGTCAATAGTTATATATTCTGGATAAGAACTTGAATTAAGCTGGGTGCCAGTGGCTCACACATGGAATCCTAGCTACTTAGGAGATTGAGATCTGAGGATCAAAGTTCAAAGCCAGCTGGGGCAGGAAAGTTCATGAGACTCTTATCTCCAATTGACCATCAGAAAACTGGAAGTAGAGGTATGTCTCAAAGTAGTAGAGTGCTAGACTTGAGCAAAAGAATTCAAGGATAGCACCTAGGCCCTAATTTTAAGCCCCATGACTGACAAAAAAAAAGAGTTGTATTATGTTGGGGCACAGCGGCTCATACCTATAATCCTAGCTACTTGAGAGATAGAGACTAGGAGAATTGTGGTCAAAGGTCAAGCCCAAAGAAAAAAATTTATGAGACTCGTGCACACTGGTATTTCCAGTTGTGCCTTTTAAGTACAAATAACAGGATTGCAGTTCAGGCCTGGACCTATTAGAAAACTAAAGGCCTGTTCAGTATGGCCCAGACATGGCCTGATGAAACTTTCTGCTCAAATTCTCACAGCTTGTCAGCTGTTTTGGACAGGAATTCTGGTCCTCTTCAAAGCTCATGTGCATATGGCAATGGTTGGACTGAGGCTCTGGCATTCTTCTTACCCTCAGCCAGTTGCTGCTCTCTGCATCTGAAGACTATCTATACTTTACCATACTGGTTTTCATTTTCAGAGAATCTTTCCTTTACCTGGAGTACCACACACACACACACACACACACACACACACACACCTTGAACCTCTGCCTTCCTGAAGAACCCAGACACACCCTGATGAAGTGAGATGCAGTCTGGAAAAATCTTTCCTCTAAAAATATACCATAGAACTCAATCACATAAACAAAATCCAACATATTCACAGTCTGGAGGATTGTACAAGGTTTACAGACCCTGAAGGTTAGTTTAGAATTCTGCCTCCTCTGAAAGTATACTGCAACATTTCTGTTTTCAAATCTCCAGGCCATAGTTTTAGGGAGAAAGACCATGAGCAAAAGCCCAACAAGCAACTGGACTTACTGAAACTGCCTCTCCATTTGAAGGCACAAAAGTACTAAAAATCAACATAAAGCAATTGTTTACTAGTTAGTAATACTTTTGGACAAATTACAGAGTAAAATAACTATATAAATTGCAAAACTCAGAGACAGCTTTTAATGAATGACTTAAGGTAGAAGAGAAGATTTGGTACATGTTTAGTTAATAAGTATGTAGACAGACACTGTCTTATATAACACAATCTGGCTTTTATGGATTAACCCCGTGAGATTCAGAAGATGGAAGTACAGACAGAACAGATAACAAAATCCCCAGACAATTACCATCAACTACTGAGACTCACACTAATCTATATCAGAAGGCCTGGGTGTTCACTTCATACAATGTAAGACACTTGTGAGGCTGTATAGCCTAGTGGTTGAAACACTGGCTCTGCAGATCCATATCTTGGGTTTGCATTTAGTCTCTGCTACATCCCATAAGCTGTGTGACTTCAAGCAAAAAGCCTATTGTCTTTGGGCCTCAGTTTCCTAATCTGTAAATTAGACCCATGAGAGTCCTTAGATCCTAGAGTTGTTTTATGAGGATGAAGTTAATTTCCATGAATCACCTAAAACAATATCTAGCACATGAAAAATGTTGGCTGTCGTAACTCAACGCTAGTCAGTGATTAAGCCTTTGGCAGATGTTATTCCTTTTTATTCTCACAACGATCCCACAAGTATCATCATTGTTTCACAAAAACAGATGAGGAAAAAAATGTAGTCATTGGAAATCTAAATAACTTCTTCAGGGCTATGCACATAAGCTACTAAGACATAGCTATGCTAAAATACAAGCCAGATTTGTCTTGAGAGTACCTGCTTTTTACCATAGTAAATACATAGTAGAAATACTACAGGTAGGAATTTATTTATTTTCCAGATTCTTCTGGCTTATCCAAAAAACAGCCATGCACCCTAACAAATCTGATGAACAGGCAGATCAGGACATGGTTTAGGAATGGATCATGTAAGATTGTGACATCAATAATATATTGGAAACATTTGTAAAACAATCATTTGCGAAAGGTGATTCCATGCAGACAAATATATTTTTGGCTAGGCCTCTACTTATAAATTTCACATTTCAAGTGATTCATCTATCTGAACAGCTGATGCTATTAATCAAAGAAAGTAAACTTACCTAGATGCTACATGTACACCAGATGCTATGCACACACAAACACTCCCTCTCTTTCTCCCTCTCATTCTCCCTCTTTCTCTCACTCATTCATTTCCTCTTGCTTCCTCTTCTCACCAAAGCCTTGGTCCCATTTCCAGCTTAGGAACCTCCAGAACTAAAGCACATCTCCCATAAGCCATGAGCTGAGGTAAATGCTAGCCAGCCAGTGAGTACACTGTACTCACCCTTATCTGTACTTCCAAACACTACAGTGTCAACCTGCACACGCTGCCTGGCCGGCAGCTTTGCTTCTCCCAAACATTACAGGTGTTCGAACTTTTCAGTCTCCTCAGTTACACCAGTTTTAACTTATTTTCATTTCGGTGTCCTCGGGGTTTGGGTTATAATCTATTTCCTAATTGCAGCTCTGAAGCTTCTCTGCTTTGGTGGCTCTTGCTCTTAACCAGAGTCTTTCTGACTCATGGCAGGCTGTCTGTCATTCTCCTTCAGACCTGAATCCTCCATATGCCTTGGGGCATATGGATCTCACATTTCTCCATATTACTGTATTGTCTAGTTCCTTTGCTTATGCCTTATTCTCTGATGGAACGTTACTCATCTGACTCTAGAACTATTTTTTTCCTGCTTAGGTCCCTTCAATCAGCTGGCATTGATGTCAGGTGCTTGGGACTGGAATGTCCTGACAAGTCATGATGCCCTTGGCCATTTATGTTCTAGTGGGAAAATTACACAGACAATTTCAAAGTTATATGGGAATAATATACAAAGATAAGCCCAGGTTAAACTAGAACACAACCCATCCAGATGGTTCAGGAAAGCTTCAAAGAAGAATTTATGTGTTTCAGATGTGTAAGAGTTGACAATCAGATAAGAGAGGAAAGAAGCCAGGCTTGTAATTCTAGACACTCTGAAGGTATAGGTAGGAAAGTTCATCATTTGAAGCCAGCTCTGGCAAAGTTGTCAAGATCCCATTTGAAAAAAGAAAGAAAGAAAAAAAGAAACGGGCTGGGTAGGTGGCTCAATGGTAGCGTGCTTGCCTCACATGCATGAGGCCCGGGGTTCGATTCCTCAGCACCACATAAACAGAAAAAGGTGGAAGTCGTGCTGTGGCTCAAGTGGTAGAGCTCTAGCCTTGAGCTGAAAAGCTGAGGGAAAGCGTGCAGGCCCAGAGTTCAGGCCCCATGACCAACAACAACAACAAAGAAACTAAAAGCAAAAGGACTGTGGACATGATTCAAGTAGTAGAGCATTTGCCTAGGAAGCTTGAGGTCCTGAGGGCAGTCCCCAGTAACACCAAGAAGGAGGTGGCAGGAGGAGGAAGTGGAGGAGGGAGAGTCCGGGAGTCAAGGCAGAAAAGATAGCTGGAGCTAGACAAGACGGTACACGTATGAAAAGGCATGTGGTTCAATGCTGTAGTCCCTCAAGTCTGAAGCTGAATGGGCCTCAATAAGTAAGAGAAAGAGGAACAGCATAGAAAAGGCTCTGCCTTACCATGCTAAGCAGCTCAGTTTTAAGTCTGTACAGCATGATTTCTTAAGCTTTTTGCCAATGCATAGTATTAAAATTAGTGAATTTCATAGATTCTGATCCAAAACTAATGTGTGCCTATGAGCACATACATACTCATACAAATGCACACATGTAAATTTGCCCATGATTTCACTCACTGTACCTATACATCCCTAGAAGTCAACCCATATTTAAAAGGTGGAAGATGGAAATAGGCTGAGAGGTAAAAGGAAACCCTTGAAGTGTTTACGCAGAGAATTAGATAAGCACATATTTGTTTAAGTGCAATTCTACAACAGGCAGGAAACACGGTGCAAAGACATTCTGTAGCTTGACAAGTGATGACAAAGTTGTGATCTGAGTGCTGACGAAACGTTATATAGGCTACGTGTCATGGGGAGTGGTAGAAGGTAGAAGTGACGAAAAAGAGGAGACAAATGATTTCAGGTGTCCATTTTAGAAGACTGTTAGTCGGGTAGGAAGGACTTTAAAAAAAAAAAAAGAAGAAGAAGGGTAAAAGCAAAAAAAGAGATCATCTCCGAGTGTTCCTTCATGTGAAAGTATCTGTGTCCCACATCCTGGGACCTGGGGCTGCACCGCAGACCCTCCACACGAGGAGACCACGTAGAGACCACGGGGGGGGGGGGGAGGGGGGGGTAGGATGGAGTCTTGTCCTGAACGCCATCAGTATTGGCCTTTCAAAGTGAAACTGCTCATCGATTGGCTGTGGCGGTAACCAGAGGCCGCATCCCGCCGCTGATTGGACGAGAGACGGCCACACCCCTACCTTCTTTCTCCTTTCCCACGGAAGTCTGTTGCCAGGCAACGGGTTTGCTTTCCCCAGTTAAAAAAAGTCCCCTTTACACCTGCGAAGGAGGCCCGACCACCTGCCAGGGCTTAGACTTTTCACGCCCTCTCCACGCAGCAACAGCCCGGGAGTGTCTCCGTTGTGCACCGAAGCTTCTCGGAGGACTATGGACTGGCACCGCAGTGACTGCTGCGCCACAGATGAGTTAAGACCCCTATTTTCTTCCTAGAAAAAAGAAGAGGAAAATTGCTCCAAACTCAGTAGTTATTCATCTCGGGAGCATTTTAGGTTGACATCTAGTTAACTGGGTGACGGAAGGTAACTCGAAATCAGCAAGACCTGAAGCATTGGCGTCCAGGTGACGACCCCGCTGCTTTAGTATGTACTGTGGAACTTACATCTTGCTGGAAAGAGACTTCAGAGAACTGAGGCAGAACAATTTCGTGGTAAGTACTCTGGAGGTGGGAGGATTTGTTTCATGAGCTAAGATTTTTTGAAGAAGTAGCTTAAAGCCATGCTTCTTAAAATCATCTAATGAAGTCTAATTTGCTACTGCTGTATTGTTACTTGATGAATTAGGGTCATAATAATCATTACTACAGAGCTAGGCATTGAAGGCTCACGTCTATAATACTAGCTGTGCAGGAGGCTGAGATCTGAGGATCAGGGTTGGAAGCCAACCCCGGGTAGAAAAATCCATGAGACTCTTATCTCCAATTAACCACCAAAAAGCTGAAAGTGCAGCTGTGGCTCAAATGGTAAGAGCACTAGCCTTGAGCAAAAAGCTCAGACACAGATTCAGGCCCCAGTAACACACACATACAAATAAATATGAATTCAAGATGATAATGACTAACAGTATTGAGTACCTTTGAAGTTAAGTCTTGAGTTTCATGCTCTGTCTGTCACATACTAAGTGCAAGATTGTTCTCAATGATAAATACCACTATGAACTAAATAGTATTTCATTTTATCCAACCGAAAACCTAAGGCTACAAAAATGTCCATAAAGATTTGGCCCTAGGACTCCATTAGAAGGTTTTTCTGACTCTCAACCTTTTCTCTTGTGTTCTGTTACTTGCTGTAACAAGTATATATATATATATATATATATATATATATATATATATATATATATATATATATATATATATATATATTCTGGTATAAAGGCACTACCTTTATACCAGAATAACAAATAAAACCCTCTCTCTTGCAACATTTTCACAGAGGAAGGCAATTCCCTTTTGTTCCAAAAGACAGCAAAGACGTTTTGGTGACCATTGGTGCCATAGCTGAGTTATAGAAGAGAGTGAAAGAGGGGAAGGTACTCAAAGCAAAGAACAGGAGAAAAGGCATACACAGAATAAGAGTGTAGAATGCAGATGCTCTGAACAGGTGCACTCTGAGTTCAATATTGGTGTTTTCACTTCTACTATAAGAGGGTTAAAAAGAAAGAAGGCCAGGCATCAGTGGCTTATCCTGTAATCCTACCTACTCAAGAGGCTGAGGTCTGAGGATCCAGGTTCAAGACCAGCCTAGGAGCATTATTTACCATAGCTAAGATATGGAACCAACCCAGATGCCCCTCAGGAGATAAATGGATCAAGAAAATATGGTATGTATATGTATATGTATATGTATGCCATATATATGGTATATATATGTATATATGCCATATATACATATACATATATATACATATATGCCATATATACATGTACACATATATACCATATATATGGTATACGTATACATATATATACCATATATGCCATATATACATATACATATATATACCATATATATGGTATACATATACATATATATGCCATATATATATACATATACATATATATACCATATATGGTATATGCCTTCTATGCCTCCATCAGAAATATAGACATATAACCATCAGATATATAGCAATTCCCACATCAACAAAAAAGTAAGTAATCAAGAAAAATGTTAGAGTTTTTGAAATTCAAAGTAACCTGGTAACTGACTTTCAAAACTATAATAAATAATTTGTCTTCTTTGGTTTTATTTTTAAATTAAAGGGTATTTCTGCCTCTCCTGTAAGTGACAATATGTTGAAATGGGAAGCTGAAATTGAAGGTTTACAGGATTCAATGTGGCAAGGTATATGTTTTCAAAACTAATCTATTCCTTTTTTATTTGTATACCATTAATATCTTGTATTAATATAATTTGTGTAATTATATTTATTTAATATTATTTATATAATTATGTGTATGTTACATTACAGTACATAATTTTTTGGAATTCTTTAAATGTGTAAGTTTACATCATATCGGTTCTCTAGAAGTACTCAGATATTATTTTCTCTAGAAGTTTAAAAGTACTCAGATATTATTTGCCATTTGCCAACACATTGAAAATTTTAAGTGTTTGCCTATATGTCAAATTTTAATGGTATGTGTATGCACGTGGGGTGAGGGAGTATTAAAGACCAAACCCAGGGCAACACACATTCTAGATAAGTACTCTACCACTGAGCCACATGCCAGGGATCCAATGTTATTACATTTCTAAGAAGCAAACGCAATGAAGAACATCAAGCAAGAATATCTTGTAACATTCTTCCAAGACATCAAAAAATTAAAATTCCTATTGGTTTTGAGATCCTACAGTTACTTTCTTCTCATTTTCCCCTCTATGATTTTCCCCCAGATTGCCTTAAGGCAAGTTCTCAGAAAAGATTGTCTGGCTGGCTATAAACTATAGTGACCATGTGTTATGTCATCTGCAGATTAAAAAGATAGATTCCTGAGTGAGATAGGGAGACTAGCTGATAATGACAATAACATATAATATGTGTTACTATGAATTTTGACTACCATTTTGAATATATATATATATATAGAGAGAGAGAGAGAGAGAGAGTGGTTAGTTATAATGGCAGACATCAAGAAGGACTTTACAAGGAAGTACCATTTGAGTTGAATACTGAAGAATATGTAAGAATTTGCCAAGTTCACAAGAAGGCAAGCAGATTTACAGGTGCAAGAGGGTACAGCAGGTTCTGGGAAGGCTGAGTTTAGTCAATATGAGATAGCTACAGGGAGGCAGCATTAGAGGGGCTCAGGTAGTGGATGGAAAGAGCTGGGAGGAAAAAGACCAAAATGAATGCTCTTAGGTTGTAAGGTGTCACTTCTACTATTCACAGGGGTCTATGCACTATAAAGCAATTTACCTAAGAAAATCATGGAAAGGCTTTACTATAGCAGAAACTCTAGTATTAATCAGGTTAGAGGTAAATCATATGATATTTTGGTAAACCTATATTTCTGTATCACAGGATTGCGTTTCCAATTGGTATTAACTTTTCCATCAGAATATAACCATGTGCCTCCAGTTGTAAAATTTACGTCCATTCCTTTTCATCCAAATGGTAAGGACCAAATGAGATTATTTTCCATGTTTTTAAAAAAATCTTTACATTGTTTTGCCAAGGGAGTTGTTTCAATTCAACGTACACCTCATTTGTACAATGCATCTTGAATGTTGTCAACCCGGCCTTCACTCCCCCCATCTATCCCAACACCACCCATTCCCTCAGTTTACCTAGTTTCATTTTCATTTATACACATTGAGTATTATAATTTTATTTTCCCACTATTCCTCTCTCCATTCATCCTCTCCCTTTCCATTAACCCTTGCTTTCCTCAGACTAAATGTGTTTTACCTTCCTGATAGTCATTTTGTTAAACTGTTAATCATTCAAAGGGGTTGCACCTTGGAAATACACCCCAGAGAACACCATACTTTAAACAGTTTGATTGTATATATATGCATATGATCCTCTATGTTTTTTTGTTTTTGTTTTTGTCGGTCATGGAGCTTAAACTCTGGGCCTGGACGCTGTCCTTCAGCAATTCAACTCAAGGCTAGCACTCTACCACGTGAGCCACAGTGCCACTCCCAGTTCTGTAGTGGTTTATTGGAAATAAGGGTCTCTGAGACTTTCCTGTCCCAGCTGGCTTTGAACTTCCATCCTCAAATCACAGCCTCCTGAGTAGCTAGGATTAAAGGCATGAGCCACCAGTGCCTGGCTTCTCTGTGTTTTTATATGTATTTTTATTTTACAGCTAACTTCTACATATGAGAGAAAACATGTAGATTTTTCATAACCAAGGCTAAGTTTTTCTAGTGCTAGTATTTACTAATCATGTTTCTTTGTAACAGCTGGATTGTAATTATAAAAGTGGGGATTGTCATTGAGGAAAATAAAAAGGCAAAAGTGGCAGTCACCTTGAAGCCTAATTCAACATTTTGCCACTTCCTTTTTTCTATATACATTTTTCATGTAGTTGGGATATTACATATAAGGTTTTGCATCTCACCTTTTTATTTAAAATTATACAAGCATTTTTCCTGCACCATTAAACGTTCTTCAAAAGTCATTTCAAATAGCTCAATAATGCACTTAATCATCCTTGTACTAGTCACTATTTTAGTTGGATCTGATTTTTCATTATCCTAAAAAAGTGGTACACTAAACAAATTGAAATTTTAGAAAAAAATAACAAGAAAGATTTCTGCACTAAGTTATATACAAAGTGATTTCTTGAAGGATCACAAATCAAAATTTTTAATGCTCAGAAAGAAGACCATCTAATATAATTTTTATGGGCTTGTTGAGGAAGGTCCTTCTAAGCATGATAAAATCCAGAAACTATTGGAAAAGCATGCCATCGTAAACTTCATAAACTTTTAAAACCCTCTGTAGCCAAGCAGAGATTTGAAAAATTGACTTTTGCAAATGGAGTAGAAAATATTTTTATTATCTTTAAATTAGCATAGGTTAATAACATGTAGGATTTTTTTTCACTGCAGTCATTCCAGAGATGTGTTCAGGGTATTTTAAACAAGATCACTTGTTCATGTGGTTGAATCCACATTTGTGAGACCCCCAAGTGTAAGCAAGCTACTAATCTCCATCTTCATTAGGATAGAGTTTTTAAGTAAAATAACCTACATGATATGTATTGCCTGTAAACAGAATAAGGAAATCTCTGAAAGCTAGACTTTTGGGTAATTTCTATATCCCTTGAATCTTTTTTTTCTTTATTTTATTTTATTTTATTTGTGAAGATACTGTACAGAGGGGTTACAATTACATGGGCAGGATAATGCGTACATTTCTTACCAAGCATTGCAGCCTCCTCCTTTTGTTTACCCTTCACATCCCTTTATCCCTTGAATCTTTATTGCTGGGCACAAAACAGGTGCTCAGATCTCTGTGGATAAGTATTTCTATCAGTTAAGATGTTGGCAATGTATTGTTGAATGAAAAGCCATTCTGAACAACAAAACATAAAACATTCATATAATAAATACCCTGTATGAATATGGTTATTTATATGTACATGTGTTCATTTAGACCACTTGGTAATAACTAAAGAGGAGCAGGCAGGGAAGCATTTATATTTTACTTTATATTCTCTTGTGTTTTAATGTAGTTTCCAAAAATACATTATTATTTTCTGTAATTTGTGTGTGTGTGAGCATGCACACACACACACACACACACACGCATGCATGCATGCCATTACGGGGACTTGAGAACTCATGGTCTGAGTGCTGTCCTTTAGCTTTTCCACTCAAGGCTAGAGCTCTACTATGTGAGCCACAATTCTATTTCCAGCATTTTTTGCTGGTTAATTGAAGATAAAAGTCTCTCAGACTTTACTGCCCAAGATGGCTTTGAACAGTGGTTCTCAGATCTCAGTTCTCTGAGTACTTGGAGTTATATAGATTTGAGCTATGAGTATCCAGCTTAAAACTTATTTTGACACAATACAAAATTACCTATGAGGGGCTGGGAAGGTGGCTCAGTGGTAGAGCACTTGCCTTGTATGCATGAGGCCCTGGGTTCGATTCCTCAGCACCACATAGGCAAAACAAAAAAGCCAGAAGTGGCGCTGTGGCTCAAATGGTAGAGCGCTAGCCTTGAGCTGAAGAGCTGAGGGACAGTGCCCAGGCCCAGAGTTCAGCTCCCACGACCGGATCAAAAAAAAAAGACAAAATTACCTATGAAACAGCTAAAACTACATGATAGAAGCACTGGGACAAGCATAGTGTTTCTTACTAGAGAGAAGAAATAAAAGAAAGAATACATGCAATATTTACCTTAATTTATTAGTTTTATTTTAAATAAGTCTTAAATAATAACTTCATTAAGTGTATATATTGATAATAAGTCAATATATTATTTTAATACAGTGGACCCAAATACTGGTCGGCCCAGTATAGATTTTTTGGATAACCCTGCTAAATGGAATCCAAGCTATACACTGAGCAGTGTCTTACTTGCACTACAGGTAAGTATAGATTTTCTGTAAGGCTTATATATTTGTGTTTGCGTATGTATTTGCATGTGTGTATATATTGTGTTATGTATTATTTATGTGTGTGAGAGACAGACAGACAGACAAGACTGAGAGACAGAGACTGATAATTTTTGTTTTTAAGACATAGTCTCATTATATAACCCAAAATGGCTTGACCTCTCAATTTTCCCATCTCTGCCTGCTGGGATTTTAGTTGCCTGCCACCATGCTCAGCTTAAAATTTTCTTTATTTCTTTTTCCACTTTCTTCTCTTTTCCTTTTCCTTTCCTTTTTCCCTTTCACTTACTTTCTCATCCTTACTTCCTTTGTTGTTGTTGATGATGATGATGATGATTGTGGGCCTTGAACACAAGGCCTAGGTGCTGTCCCTAAGCATTTTCTGCTCAAGGCTAATGCTCTACCACTTGGAGGCACAGCACCACTTCAGGTTTTCTGGTGGCTACTTGGAGATAGGAGACTTTCCTGAGTAACTAGGATTGCAGGCATGAGCCACCAGCAACTGGTTTACAATCTTAATTTCTTTGAAAGTTTGTATCTCCCTGTGCAGTGCAAATGTAAATATCAACACCCTTCCATAGAATGACTGCTGAAGCATAAGCTGTTCTTAACTGGATATTATAAAATGCCAGTCTGGCTTTGAACCAAGATCCTTGGATGTCAGCCTCCTGAGTAGTGAGGATTATAGGTGTAAACCACCAGCACCTAGCTTCTTCCTTTTTTGTAATAGTATTGGGGCTTGAACTCAGGGTCTGGACATTGTTTCTTAACTTAAGGCTGGCACTCTACACTTGAGTTGCAGCTCCATGTCTGGCTTTTTGGTTGTTAATCGAAGGCAAGAATCTCACAAACTTTCCTGCCCTGGCTGTCTATGAATTATGATCCTCAGCTTCCTGAGTAGTTAGGAGTAGAGATGTGAACCACTGGCACTTGGCAATTCATTCTTTAGTCCTCTGAAATATTCTAGATATTCAACGCACAAAGATTAAAATGTGCAATGTATACTTAAGTGTTTAAAGAATAAAACCATTATTTTACATTAACGTGGATAGTTAAGGCCTTTCGCAACCAAATATACATTTTGTCAAAGAAGAGAATAATTGTATGGTTTGGGTTATAGGTTGTCTTAAGCTTTCTTTGGCTTTTGACCTTACTTGTTGAAGGTACCTTCCCTTCACTCATGGATCTTGCCTTTCTTGCAGGCAAATTGAGTGATCACAACTTAAAATGTTCAACTTTTTCCAGTGTTTCCAACAGTGCTAGTTAGCAGCATTGTCTTATGAGAGTTCATAGCAAACCAAGGGAATAATTAAACCAGGGACTATCTTCTCTTCTGAGATAGATTCCTATTTCCCAAATGCATCCTTTGCCTGTGTGATTGTGGTCCTCAGACACATACCCTCATCCTGTCTTCTATCTTACCCTTAATGCCCTAGTTTCTCATTGGGGGCTAAAATTAATTGTTTTAGTTGTGATTGCTTTAACTACTTGAATTAGACTTAGCAATATTCTATCTAGGGACCTACATATCATCAAAATATCGGGAAATAAATTATTGCATTTGATTGATTAGAACATTTGAGGAATAAACATTTGACTTAATTAAATTTTCTCATGGAAATTATGATACAAAGTCTGTTCCTTATTATAAATGATAAATAAAATAATAGTTAAATTTCTGGCTAGTTATATTAATATAGTGAGTAAAATATACTCTTTTAAAAATATGCTACTCATTCATTCCTTCTATAAACATGTACTTAGTATCTGCCTGTATGTATTTGTGTTCTGGTAAAGAGACATTCTGAGCAAAACCTTTAAGGAAGTGGGTAAGTATGATATGAAGATATCTGGAGTGGACTTTTTTTGATACCTTTGGAGACACATTTTTTATGTCTTTCACCTGAACTGAAGTCTGGAATAAACTGGTCATGTTTTTGAGCTGTAGAATAATTTAATATAATGAAAATTGGGAGCTCAGAGATTAGATTTGTTCTCTTCTCTCAGTTCTTTCACTTGACATCACTGGATATGTTTCTTCATCTTTAGCAATGAAACATGTGATTTGTGAGGTTGACATTAATTAATAAATGTGAAGTTTGGTCCAAGAAAAGCACTCAGCAGTTAATAGTTAATAGCATCATTGTTTTTACTGTTAATCACTAATAAAATGACTGCAAAGCATTGTCAAATATAACATGAAAAGCCAGTAGATAACACAATTTTTCTTTTTTTAATATATTAGTAAAACAAACATACCCACATCACAGAAGATTTTTTTCTGTGAAAGAAAGACAATCATTAATAATAATAAAGAAAAACCCCTAACTCTACTGTTATTTCCTTCTAATCTCTGTGTGTGTGTGTGTGTGTGTGTGTGTGTGTGAGTGAGTGAGTGTGAGTGTATGTGTATGTGCCAGTCCAGGAGCTTGAACTCAGGGCCTGGGCACTGAGCTTCTTTTGCTCAAGGCTAGTGCTCTACCACATGAGCCACAGTTTCAATTCTGACATTTCTGAGTAATTTATTGGGGTTAAGAGTCTCATGGAGTTTCCTGCCTGGGCTGGCTTCAAAATGCAATCCTCAGATCTCGGCCTCCTGAATGACTAGGATTACAGGCAGGAGCCACTGGCGACCAGCTTACAATCTTAATTTCTTTGAAAGCTTATATCTCCCTGTGCAGGGCAAATGTAAGTATCAACACCCATCCATAGAACGAGTGCTAAAGCATAAGCTGTTCTTAACTGGATGTAACTATTGGTACAGCTGTTCACGGAAGAATTCAATTTTTCTGTTTCTCTTTTTCTCTTGGAGAACTTTTTACTACTTTATACCCATACTTAGATAATTTAAAAATTGGGTCTCTTTTTTAAAAAACTATTTTGGCAAGGTATCTGGTTTATCCATTTTAATATGCACTCATGTACTGGCTCTCCAAATCATTAAATATATTTAATGGCTCTGTATACATCATAGGTGTAGGTCTTAGGCACAGTGGCTAATGAGAAGAGTACTGCATAAACCTCACCAGATGTGCTCTCTGCGTAAGATTATCTCGCCAGCAAAAGACTAAAAGCTTGCTCCTGAAGATAAGTTTCATCTCGTTCTTACCTACTTGGAAAGATAAAATGCAATCCCCAATGAATCCTTATTTAAGCAATCACAATATTCTTGGACGTATGGCCCAAATGGGTTTTCCAAACAGGAAAACTCAAGTACCAGCAGAAAATTCTTGTTGCCTTTAAATACCAGATGTTAGATGATTGTTCTCATTAGCAAAAGCCTGCTATGATTTCCATAATTTTGTTCTTTTATGTTTTCTTTTGTTTGAAGACAAAGTCTCCCTACGCAGGCCAGTCTCATCTCAATCTCGCAATCCTCCCTGCCTCTGCTTCCCCAAGCGCTGGGATCATAGATATGCATCACCACGCCCAGCTTCTCCTTAACTTCGAAGTCACAATTAGCACTCTGGCCTGCAACTACATTTAGATATTTGAGTAGTAGTACTTATAGTAGTTGTAACTTTAACCATAGTTTATTCTATAGTCAGCATGTTCTTACATAAACTGTTTAAACCCTGAATTACTGAATAAATATTTGCAATGGGGGCAAGAAACTTTTGAGGTGCCTGATCAAGAAACTGTGGCCTAGCAAAACAACTCTTTGGTGCCTGTGGTCACCTGTTCAGTCCAGTTGTACAGACAGTGTAGTAGGCAGAAATTTGCATGTGTGTGAGATGGTACTGGAGGTTGAACTCAGGGCCTGAGCACTGCCCTTTAGCTTTGTCTGCTCAAGGCTAGCATTCTGTCACTTGAGCCATAGTTCCACTTCTGGCTTTTGGGGAGTTAACTGAAGATGAGTCCCACAGACTTCCTTGCCTGGGTAAACTGGCTTCCAACCATGATCCTCAGATCTCAGCCTCCTGAGTAGCTAGGATTACAGGTGTGAGCTACCATCCTCCAGTTATTGGTACAAACACTAATCTAGGTACTACTGTGCAAGAATTGAAGTGATTAATTAGCTCATCTTAAAATAAGAATGTTGTTGGGGATTATACAAAGAAGCTGTGAACGCCTCAGATGAAAGCAGGGAAAGTCAGAGAAGATAAGGAGGAAAAGGAATGAGGCAGAAGGGGAGGTCGAAGAGTTTTCAAGCATAAGAAGCTTTATCTCACTGTAACTGCTCTGAGATCATAAGCGTGTGGTATGAAGACTGGGGAAGCTGAGGCTGACAAGATACCTAGCTAAAAGCCAGCAAGAAAAGGGGACCTCAGCCCTAAAACTACAAGGAACTAACTTCCTCCAACCCCTGTATGAAGCTTAGAAGCAGAAACTCCCTGCCAGAACCTCCTGATAAAAACCCAGCCAGCTGACACCTGGACTATTGACTTGTTAGTTCTGGAAAAGAGATACTAGTCCAATCATCCTGGATTTTTTGCTGCAGAAATATAAGATAATAAATTTGCATTTTTTCAAATCAAAACAACTCTAAGATATCATCTTACCCCAGTTAGATTGGCCAACATTTTGAATTCTAACAACAAATATTGGTGGGGATGTGGGGGAAAGGGAACCCTACTGCACTGCTTGTAGGAATGTAAACTAGTACAAACACTCTGGAAAGCAGTCTGGAGGCTCCTCAAAAAACTTCATATAGATCTTCCCTATGCCATACTATTCCTTGACATCTACTCTGAGTCTCATGAGCCAGGATACGATAAGGACACCTGTGTACTCATGTTCATTGCCATACTATGCACAATAGCCCAGATGTCGCATAATAGATGAATGGATCCAAAAAAACTGTGGTGTGGTTCCTATATACAATTGAATTATATACAGCCATTAGAAAGAATAAGATAACGTCATTTGAAGGGAAATGGATGGAGCTAGAACAAATCATGTTAAGTGAGGTAAGCCAAGCTCAGAGAGACAAATGGCTCATGTTTTCCCTGATATGCAGAAGTTAGATATAAAACCCACTGGGATGTGATAAAATACACAGAACAGTGAAACCAAAAGAGGATAATCTTGGGAGAGAATCACAAAGATGCAATGACCAAGCACCTCTTCATGTGTATATAATATAATATACATACTGAAATGAACTCCAAAGATATGGAAATCAACGAACTTTTTTCTTAATTTGTTTTTTCCTTTTTCTGATGACTCTGTATTTTTTATCTTATATACAGTGTATTCATGTGTACATCTATGTGAGGGTAGGAGGAAGGCACAGAATCAGAGGGAAAGGGGTGAGAAAGTACAGCAGTAGAGCTCACTGGACATTGATGAAAGTGAACTATGCAACTTATGGGTAGAGATGGGAGGGAGGGAATGGGGGAGATGAGGGAACAGATGACACTATGCAAAAGAAAACGTACTTATTACCTGATGTATATACATATAACCTTGCTGTATATCACCTCTAAAGCAACAATAAAGTACATTAAAAATAAATAAGTTTGCATTTTCTTAAGCTGCTAAATTTGTGGTAAGTGATTGCAGCAGTAATAGAAGACGGCTATGAATACTAAATTATCATTTAATGATTGTGAAGAGTGCAAGACCCCATACATGTACTGTTTATCTATGATCTGATGTGGTCTTTTGTTAAGATGAACAGATTTTATTTTTTACCCTATGCAATGGAAATGTTTCAGCGTTCCTTAGTGTTTAGTTCCTCTTCCATAAAAATGCAATTAATATTTATGTGATAGGAACAAATGGTACCAGAAAGAACATTTACTTTGATCCTAGTGTTTGGTTCAGGAGTATACAATATTAGAACCAAGATAGATCGAGAGTTTATTGGGAGTAGCGACTATGTTATGTCTATCTCCAGCTCAATACATAAGAGTCATTTTGTAAATACTTGTAGGGAGTTGTATATGTTGGTTTGCATTTTCTTTCAAGACAAACCTGAACAAGTGCCTGTTGTATGCTTTCTTTTAGGTTATGCTTTCTAACCCAATGCTAGAAAATCCAGTAAATTTGGAAGCATCCCAAACTCTGGTTAAAAATGAGTATTTGTACAGAAAAATAATTCATACACTTTCCCAGGAGCCAGGACAAGGTAAGAAGTGTTGTTCCTTGGCAATTACACATTACACAGTGTTCTTTAGCATTTATACATTAAACATTAGTTCTTACATTATACATGAAGTATTATGTATTGTTGTTCTTGGCAATTATACATTAAGTATCATTCTGTAACATTTATACATTAAACATTTATACAAATAAGTGATTTAGCAAATAATTATTTTTATAAGGAAATATTTAATTACATTCTGTTTGGGCTTTTTTTTCCAGTACTGGGGTTTGAACTCAGGGGCTTGTTCTTGCTAGGTTCTACCACTTGATCCACTCTACCAGCTGTTTTTGCCATAGTTATTTTTCAGGCAGAGTCTTATGTTTGTGCCCAGACCAGCCTGGACTATGGTCCCTCTATGCTTTCATGTATCTACATTGACAGGTATGTGCCACTGTGCTCGGTTATTTGTTAATTGAGATAGGATCTTTGGGACTTTTTGCCCTAGCTGACCTCAAATCATAATCCTTTCATCTCTATCATATGAATAGCTATGGTTACTGGTGGACTAGAATCTATATCCATTTCAGCAATTAAATACTATTAAAATCTTCCCTACTGTAATTATCAAACCAATCAGTGTGTTCCTTTAATTAAAGATCATCAGAGATTATTTGTTTATGCTAGTCCTGGGGCTTAAATTCAGGGCCTGGGCATTGTTCCTGAGCCACTTTGTGCTCAAGGTTAGCACTTTACCACTTGAGCCATAGCACCACTTCCATTGTGTCTTCCTGAGTAGTTTATTGGAGATAAGAGTCTCACAGACTTTCCTGCCAGGGCTGGCTTTGAACCATGATCCTAAGATCTCAGCCTCCTGAGTAGCTAGGATTATAGGAGTGAGTCTGGATCATCAGAAATCTTAAATTCAATATTTTTATATGTTATCTTTTATGTTCTGGATGGATGGCACCATTGGAGACTCAACCACACATCATAATAAGACATGAAATTTCAACTCTTATGCCCATAGTGGATATTTCCTAGACTTCACACATGTTACTAATCTTTTGCCTATCCCCCTCTTAGTTAGCAAAATATTCAGCATTTTCTTCTGGAAAGTTCCTCCCCAGGTATGCTTTCTAATGATTCCTGTGGAAATGGCACTCAAAGCTCTCCAGTCTTCTGCTTTATTGTCTGATTTTTTTTTTGGATACCCTTGGCATTCAACTAGTGACACCCTTGTGAATCTTTTTGTTCTTGTTATTATTACTAACTTATATTAATTGTACAAAGGGACTTCATTGTGATATTCCTATAATGTGCTTTGGTCACATCTACTCCCTCTACTACTCTTTCTGATTTCCTTGATGAGCTCTTGTGGATACGCAAACCCATCAATAGCTCTCAGCCTTGCTTACCATCTTGTCTAGGCTGGGAGCCGGTGCCTAGGGCACCATGAAGACACTGATGGTTCCATCACTTGATGTGGAAGGATGATGCCCAGATGTGGCAGAGACAGATGCTTTGTGTCAGGAGTGAAAAAGTGGCAGAAAGCTTGTTTGTTCTTAATTGCATAGTAGTACTTCTACAGGGAATTGTATGGGAAAAAAAAAGGACAACAGGAATAAATTAACCACTTGGAAGCGGCCTCTGCTAGAATACTCCAAGAATCTCTCTCACATCCATTTTAAATGCTTATTGAAGGAATCTAGGAAATTCACAGGAAGAATTGTTGTCATATTTTTTAGACAACCCAAAACTGAAACAGATAATTCATTGTATAAACAAGAAACACACGGCAGCTAATGAGATCATCTCTGGAGGCATTCATTATAGCTAGAACCATGTCCTCAGAGTCTGACAGGAGGTACCTGACAGGACGTAGTGAATGAAAACTAGTAGAATGACGGAAGGAGGAATAAAACATAAATTGAGACCTAGACTTTACCTCACCATTTACTTAGAAATAGAATCAACATCTGGTCCCCACAGCCTCTTCCTTAGTGAGGACTTCAAGGAGGAGGTGATGGGCAAGGGTCCTGCCCACTCTTCCAAGTTTAATAGGATGAACAGAGACAGTCCTCTAAGGTCAACAAATTTAAGATTTGCAATACATAGTGAAAGGCTAACTTGACAGCAGAAGCTCCAATTAGTTTAGTACATTTTAAAAATCCTCCTAACAATATACCAATTTTAAAAGAAATTTGTGTCTACAAATGAACTAAGGGATGTCTCATAAAATGTAAGGGCCCCATATGTTTTTTTTTTCTTTCTAGAAGGAATACTTTTTCTGGTTAGGTATAGATATACCCCCCCCGATATATATCCCTATATATGTACATGTGTGTGTATATATATATATATATATATATATATATATATATATATGCTAAATATCAGGAAAAAAAGAAATTTAGTCCAGTAGCATGCCCCACTTAGGAAAAAACAGAGATTTAGCACCATCATTGTAAACCAGCAATCCCAACACTGCTGTAAATATCCTGTTACTTGCCAAAATCACAAGGTTTGGAAAGCTTGAGTTTAACAGGATAGTATAGCATATAGGTGAATTTGCTGAGGTTACACATCTTTCTTTTGCTATTTGTATTTTTGTGCACCTGATAGCCCAGAGACTTTTTAGCAAAGTCTCTAGGTTGCTAGCTTTAACTAAAAATGCTATCACTGGGTGCAGGTGGCTCATTCCTGTAATCTTAGCTACTTAGGAGGCTGAGATCTGAGGATCACGGTTCAAAGCCAGCCTGGGCAGGAAAGTCCATGAGACTCTTATCTCCAATAAAGCACTCAGAAAACTGGAAGTGGCGCAGTGGCTCAAGTGGTAGAATGCTCAACTTGAGCTGAAGAGCTGAGGGACAATGTTCAAGCCCAGAGCTCAAGCTCCATGACCAACAAAATTAATTAATTAATTAAGATGCTACCCAAAAAAACACATTCATAGCTTTGAAGAACACAAAGTGGGAATCCTTTTTTTAATTTTAAATGTTTCTTTTTTACTGTAAAGATACTGTACAGGGGGATTACAGTTATATGATCTTGGTAATGAGTCCATTTCCTATTGAGCACTGTTACCCCCTCCTTTGTTTTTCCCCTACCATCCCTTCCCTCCCCATCTCCCCAACTCCACCCTCTCCCCACAATGTTTGTAAAGTTTGTTTTCTTTTTTTATATTTTTATTGTAAAAATAGGGTACAGAGGGGTTACAGTTACATGAGTAAGGTAATGATTACATTTCCTATCAAGCATTGTTACCTCCTCCTTTGTTTTTCCCCTACCCTCCCTTCCTTCCCCACATCTCCAACTCCCCCTCCCAGCCCCAAGTTGTAAAGTTTGTTTTCTTGTACATCTCATTGTTACAATGGGTCAAACTGTATCCTTGTTTCAGCATTTTGTTATTTCCCTCTCCAAATTAGAAAAATGTATATACAACATGCAGGACACCAGAATCAAATACAGTGAAAACAGAGGTTGTACCATGGAGGAACAACATATAAAGAAACAAAAAAAATCACATAGTACATTATAAGTACATCAAAAAGAACAAGAAGTTGCTGGGTACTGGTGGCTCATGCCTGTAATCCTAGCTACTCAGGAGGCTGAGATCTGAGATCGCAGTTCAAAGCCAGCCTGGGCAGGAAAGTCCTTGAGACTCTTATCTCCAATAAACCACTAGAAAACTGGAAGTGGTGCTGTGGCTCAAGTGGTAGAGTGCTCACCTTGACCTGAAGAGGACAGGGACAGGGCCTAAGCCCAGAGTTCAAGCCCAATGACCAACCAAAAATAAATAAATAAATATATAAAATAAAATAAAATAAAAAGAACAAGAAAGATAAAATCTCTAGTGTCCCTATCTTGGGGTTCATTTCTCATCAGATTATATGGTCATATGTACATAGCTTTTGAACTCTTCTGCTTGTCCTAAACATATACTAGTTATTGCAAATAAGGGAATTGTTTGTCTTGAACATATACTAGATATTGCAAATAAGGGAAACCATGGGACCTGTTTCTTTTGAGTCTGGCTTACTTCACTTAATATAATTTTTTCCAAGCCTTTCCATTTCCTAACAAATGGGGCATAGAATTCATGTATATCTATCTATCTATCTATCTATAGATATAGATATTCATCTACTAAGGGGCATCTGGGTTGGTTCCATATCTTAGCTATGGTAAATAATGCTGCAATAAACATAGTTGTGCTGGTAGCTTTAGTGTGGTCTTGTTTGTAA
>NW_012267267.1:4555984-4599238 GCF_000151885.1 Dipodomys ordii
TGAACTCTGGGCCTGGGCGCTGTCCCTCAGCTCTTCAGCTCAAGGCCAGCGCTCTACCACTTGAGCCACAGCGCCACTTCTGGCTTTTTTCTTTTTGCTTATGTGGTGCTGAGGACTACCATTGTATTTCTAAGCGTACTCTCTGCTAGTGGCATCTGAGACTTTTCTGTTTAGATATTATTCATAGATTTCATTGTATGAGATACAAAGATTTATCTCTTATGCTTCCATTCGCACCCACATTGTCTCTCCTTCCACCTAACAAAGTTTGGTTATATTAATATGACTGTAAATATTCATCTCAGGGTGACATTGTCCAAAAAGAATTATACTCACAGCAGGGTTCTGGTGGCTCACACCTGTAATCCTAGCTACTCAGGAGAGTGAGATCTGGGGATCACGATTTGAAGATATCCCTGGCAGAAAAGTCCCTGCAACTCTTATCTCCTATTAGTCATTCAAAACTGGAAATAGAGTCATGGCTCCAAATGATAGAGCACTAGCCTTGAGCACAAAAGCTCAGGAACAGAGCCCAGTCCCCTCCTCCCACCCCAGTTCAAGTCTGATGACTGAAAAAAAGAAACAGAAAAAGAAAAAGGATGATATTCATTATGTGACTTATGAAATGGTAATCCCTCTATACAACACCTTCATAATAACAAAAATTATATTTAAAATAACAAATTATATATTTAAGATCTTCCTTCTGATCATATAAAATAATATTTATCAAAATGAATTCCAGGAAATGTAAAAAAAATTCATCTCAAGTCATAAATGAGTATCTTGATTTTTTTCTTGTACAGATGTCTTGTTCTCTTATTTTTATAAAGAGACTGTCTATTCTCTCCTTAAACTTTTTTGACCAAGCTGTGAAACAGCTGCCAGGTATTAATCAGTATTTGTTTCCTTTCCCCCCTTGAACGCTACTCTTCTTTGGCACTCTGGCCATGCTTCCATTCTGGCTGGCATTTTTTTTCCTGGGATAGCCCTCTCTCTGCCCTCTGGACTCCTGCTTCCGCCCCCATTTTCCTCTCATTAGCTTATGCCTTCATGTTGTTGAGCACATCTTGAAGGAGCTTCCTCGCACAGGAGGCTTGGCATACAGTACTTCCAAATATAATGAGTCTACTCTTTTGCTCACGGCATAGCCAAATTTTAGCTAGGAAATGGTTTTCCCTCAGAAATGTAAAAAATATTACCTTCTAGTATCGAGTTCTGCTTTTGAAAAGTATGATGTTATCTAGGTGTCTTGTTTTTAACATGTCACTTATTCTCTCCCTTTTCTATTTCAAAAAATACTATTTTTATTGCTGGTGATGTAATTTATTTTAGTGCCTATCTTGAGGCTTGAACTCAAGGCCTCATGCTCTCACTTGGCTTTTTTCCCCTCAAAAAAAAGCTGATGCTCTACCACTTAAGCCATAGTTACACTTCTGGCTTTTTACTGGTTAATTAGACAAAGGAGTCTCTTGGGCTTTTCTGGCAAGGCTGGCTTCAAACCATGATCCTCAGATCTCAGCCTTCTGAGTAGCTAGGATTACAGGAATGAGCACCAGTGCCTGTGCTAACATTTCTTGATAATGTGACATGGTGTGTTTTTGTTCTTGTTTTATCCCCACATTCATCATGTTAAGCATTTGATAAGCTATTGAAATGTCAAAGCTTTTCGTTCAGCTCCAGGAAATTCTCCTATATAGTTTCTTTTATGAGTTTTTCCCTTCTACTTTCCTGGAGTCTTCTTCATCATAGTGATGATTTGAATGTTGGGTCTATACCTCTGGTCCTCTCATTTTAACTCCAATTATTTTTTGTTATCTATCTCTTTGTTGTTGTAGTAATTCTGAGAGGATTTTTTAGATAAGAAAAAAATCTTTTTACATTTTTTTCTCATTTTTGGGGTGGTTGGCTTTCATGACACTAATTTTGTCTAGTGACCTTTGACTATCTGTTCACAGGATAACTATATTATAAAATGAACTATGAAAAATGATTGAAAGTTCTGAATAAAACTAGGTTTCTTGATGGTTTTGTTTCATTCTTGAGTTGGTTGGTTTGTGTTTTGCTGGTCCTGGGGCTTGAACTCAGGGCCTGTTCTCTGTCCCTGAGCCTCTTTGTGCTCAAGGCTAGTGCTCTACCGCTTGAGGCACAGTGCCACGTCCAGCTTTTTCTGAGCAGTTTATTGGAAATAAGAGTCTCCTGGACTTTTCTGTCTGGGCTGGCTTTGAACCGTGATCCTCAGATCTCAGCCTCCTGAGTAGCTAGGATTACAGTCTTGAGCCACCGGTGTCTGGCTCATTCTTGAATTTTTAAGTAAGAATCTAGCCAATTTTCTTGGCTTGGATTTTTTTATCCTGTGAGAAATTTCAACCTTATGGAAAAGATGGTGGGGAAGGAGAAAGAGAAAGATTGATTTTCTGAAAGGTACACAAGGGATAAGGGTCAAAAATATTTCTGATCAGTATGACTTACTATACTCTTGTCCTGTGTCCAATACCTTCTAGTCCTAGATCTCTCAGGCTGTTTCTCTAGAGGTAATGCATGCTCCATTTTGCCTGGCACAAGGACCATCTGATTGCAAAGGTGAGGGTGTGAGTTGGGGTCTATGATCTGCCTCTCATGGCTCCTTTCAGAGTTAACTGGTACCTTCCGTTGCTGAGTTGTTTTATTGGCTTCCCACATCATGCAGTTAGGTTTCAAATTTCTAGGGCTTCCTATGACAGTTACTACTTGACATCTGCTTTCTATCTTGAAATTTTTTCTTGTCATCTTTCTTTTGCTCTCTTTGCAATTTTATCCCTTATTTTTATTTCTTTATTACCATTTTATTGAGGCTTTGGAAAGAGTGCATTTAAAACCATATAGCCAATCTTCATGAAAACCAGGAGCACTTTATATTTTCTTTTTGCAGTGGAAGATAAAAGCCAAGAATCATCTACAAAGTCCTATATATTGAGGTAAGTTTTCTTTTATTTACTGTCTATAAATTTATTTACTAAAAGGAATATTGATTTAAATTTTTCTATAATAATAACTTCTTTAATTTATCAAAGGAAATAGATATTTGTATCTCTTACAGTGCCTTTTTACAATGTTTTTAGGAAGAATGTCGGAAATTATTAAATATCTTCTATTGAATTGAAATTAAATATATCTATATAGACTATATAGCCTATTCCTCTCTTTCTCTCCTCTCTCTCTTTCTCTCCCCATCTTGCTCTCTGTCTCTGTCTCTGTCTGTCTGTCTCTCTCTCTCTCTCTCTGTATGTGTGTGTGTTTATTGGTAGAGGGGCTTACACTCGAGGCCTGGGCACTATCCCTTGTTTTTTTTACTC
Source organism: Dipodomys ordii (assembly GCF_000151885.1). Classification (NCBI taxonomy): domain Eukaryota; kingdom Metazoa; phylum Chordata; class Mammalia; order Rodentia; family Heteromyidae; genus Dipodomys; species Dipodomys ordii. The sequence continues at coordinate 4,559,320 of NW_012267267.1, forward strand.
AAGACTAGTATTCTACCCCTTGAACTGCTGATCTAATTCCAGCGTTTATCTGAACTAGTTTTGAACCATGATCCTCAGAAGCTAGATCTTGAGTAGCTAGGATTACAACTGTGAGCCACTGGTGCCTGGCCTGTTTTGAGTATTGAAAACAATGTACTATCATTAGAGTGAGCACAACTTGTTTTATATAACAAACCTCTGAACAATGTAGGAGGAGGAGATGAGATCCCACAGGAAAACTGTAAACATTTGAATAGAAGCCATCACCCAACACTATGGCCTTGGTCTTGAATTCCTTGACCAAGGTATAAGTCTGGAGTCTCAGGTATGGTTTTGCAGCATTTATCTCCTTCAACTTTCCCATCGGCATCATTTTGATAGCCAGTCACATGTAGAAAACCAAACTAGGGTCAAAAATACAGCTTGATTTAGTTCAGGTTACCTTGATTGTTCTTGTATCAAAGAGGAGCAGAACTAGACAACCTTAGGGGCTCCTGTGGGTGAAAAAGCACTGAAAATGAAGTGAAGGGCCCGCGCGGGTAGGATCCAGTAGAGGCATTGTCACTTAAATGTGTTGTTAATGTAGCACAAAGCACTTCACGGGCAGAAAACAGGCCTGTGATAGACGCCCAGGACACAAACACTATTTTATCACCTGTAAAACATGAATGTTCCAGAAATATCAGAAGTTGGTCCTATGTGTGGTACAATTATTTGCATCCCATAAGGTGACAGTGCCAGCATTCGCTGAGAAGGCAGTGGGAATGGACTGGAAGAGGGTCTATAGTCCCAGCTTCGGCAGGTCCTCTGAACCAAACCAAGAAGAAATGACACCAGAATGAGGTGTGGTGGATGGTGTTCACCTTGTGCTGCTAACCTGACTTCCCTAGTGAAGCCTTCCAAGAAACTCAGGCAGAGAAATATTGTCTAGACAATAACAATCTATTTCCAAGGGTACCTATGGCTGCAATTTGCTGTGTATCTGTGAATTTCAATGATACATTTGTCCTGAAATACAGCTCAGGTACATCTAGGTTTTTGGTTTGTATTCACAGCGGATTCTTGGGAAATAATTCAAAGCAAGATAATGCTCTCGACCTTGTGACAGTCTATTGCCATCAGCTTAGAACTTTGCATTAACTTCAGGAGCTGGAAGGACTAAGCTGGTTATAGAACTGTATTCCAGGCAGAGCCAGACAGTTAAAATCCTGTTTCCAATAGGCCACAAAACACAGGTGGAGTCCTTTCAGTGGGGTAGAATAGAACTAGGAGACTCAATTGATGCTCAGTCATTGAAGATGCCAGGAACGTGTACTAGTCGGCTGGTATGTCTGCCATGGTCTACAGGACACCAGTTACAGTGATGAGCAGGTTTTTATTTCTTGGGAAACAGTATTTATGTATTTAAGGCTCCATAAATAAACATCCACTTGTAGCATATGATCTGAGCTGAACATTGTGACTCAATGTTGAAGACTTAACTGGGTAATAGCTGTTCCCAACCTCATGAGATTTACACTCTTCTGAAAGGAAGACAGTATAGCGAACAGGACTGATTGTTGGTCCCTGAGCACTAATAGAGGGAGCATCTTCCAACAGAGGGTACAGCTGAAATGTCACAGAAGAAATTTGAGGAATGCTAAGGTCAGATCACAATGAAAGCAGAAACTTCTTCCCCTGTGGTTCTAATGTTGCCTTAGAGGCTTCCTTTAAAAGCCTTAACTTTTTCACCAAGTTATCTATCTATGAACTTCTTTCCCCTCCCTCCCTCCTTCCTTCCCTCCCTTTCTTCCTTTCTTTCTTCCTTCCTTCCTTCCTTCCTTCCTTCCTTCCTTCCTTCCTTCCTTCCTTCCTTCCTTCCTTTCCTCCTTCTTCCAGACAATGCAAGGCTGAGGTTTGAACTCAGAATCTTGTGCTTTCTAGACAGATGCTCTACCATTTGAGAAACATGCACCCAGCCCTTTTTGCTTTAGTTATTTTTCAGAGAGGGTCTCAACATTTTTTGCTGGGGGCAGGGCTCAGATCACAGTCCCCCTACCTGTGTTTTAGAATGACAGACACACACACCAGGCTTATTTGTTAAGTTCATGTTGATGCATTTTGCTAACTTGTATGCTCAGGCTGGCTTAGAGCCATAATCCTTCCAATCTCCACCTCCTGTGTAGCTGGGATTACAGAAATGAAGCACTGTATCCAGTCTTAGAATCCTCTTTTTAAAATGTCTTATTGAGCCATATCTGTTTATTGCTTCTATGTTATTTTTGAATAGGATATTGTAAGCGCTATGCAAAGTTAAGATCAGAGATACTGAGGGAATATAGAGGCAGAAATGGCTTCCTAAGGCTTGGAAGGGAGTTGGGAGGGGAGTGGAGAGTAGAGTCGGCAGGCAGAGACTTCTAGGAGAGGGAAACACACATGTGAAAGTGTGGAGATACCCGAAGATGTGTTTTCCACATCCTGCTGCAGACAGATATCCCCGCTTATCGGCAAGGCTTATGTTTCAAGACCACTAACCAAAGCCTCAGCTAGCCTCCAACCCCACATGTGTCTATGCACTCCTATATATCTGGATGATAAAGTTTCACTTATGAATTCAGCATGGTAGCACATTCATACCAATAAATGATTACTCAGGACAAAATACTATAGAGTAAGTTATGTGAATATTGTTTCTCTCCTCTCTCTCATTCCCTCATTCTCTATCTCAAGCTTTTTTTTGTCCTTTTGTATTGAATTCATTTTTTATTGTGAAAATACTGAACAGAGGGGTTACAATTACATGGGCAAGGTAATAAGTACATTTCTTATCAAGCATTGTTGCCTCCTCCTTTGTTTCCCCTTCCTATCCCTTCTCATCTCCCCTGAATTTATTTTAAAGGTATGATATCAACCTATCATTAAATATCTACAATATGAGAGGAAAAAAGTCAATAATTAAGATCCAAATAATGTGCTTAAGAGGCAGAGAAGATGAGGTTCCAAGGTGGGAAGCTTCTAGCCTATGCCAAGACTTTGTCCACATGCTCCCAAGAGTCTTTGTTACTTTGGCACAAGAAAAAATAGCTCTTTCACTCTTTTATTTTACCTTTAAAAATCTTTTCTTTTTGAGACAGGATCATACTCTCTAGCCAGGTTATTCTCTCTTTTTTTTAATTGTAATTTTGCTTTCATTTTAATGAGCTCTGGGTCTTTAAAGTAGTACTTTCACATGAATAAACCCTAAGAGAGAAAAACCAGAGCCAATGACAGCATAGACTTGCTCCTTTGTGACCTCTAGCCTCCAGTTTTTCTTAATTAAAGTTTAAATGTACCATTAGACATGTAAAATGAGTACATTTGTGTATCTTCATTGCACACAATAACAAAATGCATTCTTCTCTGAAACTTAGTTTTATCCTAGAGGTATTTAATTGCACATATTAACAAACCTTATTATAAAGATAGTTGCATAATATTTTCTCTAAATAATACAACTAAATATTTTATCATCCATCCATTAATGGACATTTTTAAGTTGTTTTTGTACCTGATTGAGATAGAATATGGAACAGTAGATATAGGTTGAGTACTAATGGCTCACATCTGTAATCTTAACTACTCAAGAGGCTGAGATATGAGGATCATATTCAAAGTCAGCCTAGGCAAGAAAGTCTGCAAGACTCTTATCTCCAGTAAACTACTCAGAAAAGGCCAGAAGTGGCACAGTAGCTCAAGTGTAGAGTGCTAGCCTTGAGCACAAAAAGATTCAGGGATCGTGCCCAGGCTCTGAGTTCAAGCACAAGGACTGGCCAAAAAAAAAAAAAAATGCAAAGGAATGCATTCACGAAGAACAAAAAACAATGACACTTGAGATAGCAAGGTACTATAATGAGGAGCTACGAGAAACTTTGCTCTGGTTCAATTTTTTTTTTTTTTTGGTGGTGGGCATCAGGGTGGTCATGGTGTTTGAACTTGGTGTGAGGGCCTGGGCACTGTCCTTGAGCTCTTTATGCTCAAAGCTAGAGCTCTACCACTTTGAGCCACAGCCCCACTTCTGGTTTTCTGGTGATTAATTGGAAATAAGAGTCTCACAGACTTTCCTCCTAGGGCTGGCTTTGAATTAGGATCCTCAGTTCTCAGCCTCCTGAGTAACTAGGATTACAAGCATGAGCCACCAGCGCCCCACTGGATTCAGTCTTTTAAAGTCAAGTTCCCATTCCTTGAATGGACACCATGCTGTGGCAACCCCAGAGCCCATCAGTCTGTCACTCAGAGCCAGGGGGGGACCAGTCTTAGATTGCATGACACCTGACAATGACATGACACCAGCCACCAGTGTCCACTAGGACCAGCTTCATAGTGTTCCTGGACTCAAATTTGATGAGAAAGAATTTGACCGGCAGAGAAGAGAAAAGGCTCTCTAAAGAAACATACTTGCACAGAAATGGAAGTATAATATTATGGTATAATAATATAATATAATAATTGAAATAAGCCAAGAATTCCATGTGATGGAGGTTCTGCAAAGAGGGAAGAGACTGCTGAAGCAAAGGCTGGAAATGGAGAAATAATGAAGAGCCTCAGGTTCCATTTGCAGGTGTCCACGTAATCCTATAGAATTAGGTAGCCAATGGGCTTTCTAGCAGAGGCATGGCAAGCTGGAACTGAGTGAGAACGCGATCAGGAGGCTGACTAGAGTTAGCAGGAGAGAAACGCTGAAGGTAACAGCTGACAGCTAAGTTAAGCCTGGCTCTGCTCATGTGAGATTCCCTGGAATGCTCAGACAGCTGTGTGAGAAGGTTCCATCTCCTCCAGAGATGAGGAGACTAGTGTGGAGATGTTGGGTAACTTGTTCAGAGTCACACAGCCAGGAAATAGGAAGGCTAGAGAGTTCTTTTTTTTTTCTTTTTTAGTTTAGTTTTAAAATACAGGCCAGCTGAGCCTAGATCCTGCCATTGCCACTGAGATACCAAGGCCTAAGCCATGATGCCAAGAGGGGTCCTAACAGAATTGTAGATGCGTTTAACTGCTCCCCTCCCCCGATGCATACACATGCTCACACCAGGCTCATTTGGCTGCCACGTTGCTTCCATAAAAGAGCATGACTGTTCTTTTCTTTTTCCTTTCACGAACCCTTCTTTTTCTCACTGGCTCCCTTTAACTGGGAGGCAGTGTCCACACTTTCTTTTCTAAACACTCTTTTCGAGGTGGTTTTCCCCCGAGGCCTCATCTATCAACCTTCATGTCGATTTGACCCAAATCTCTCCTTCCCATTCCCCATTTCTCAATCACACCCCTGAAGGTCATTTTGACTTGTCTATGCTCTCATCACGTAAGGCCCCATGCCTAAAATTAAACTCATATTTTACTTCAGACCCTCCTGATGCTTTCTATTACCAGTGAACCTAGTCTTAGGAATTGAGAAGACGGTTTGGCCTGAACTGCCTTTGCCTTCACACCCTGTCAGGTGTAGATTCTTCAGCATCATCTTAGATTCATTTCCTCCCCTGTCCCATCCATTCTTCCCCGCCCCTTCCACTCACTTCAGTTCCTCTATATTGAACTCCCCACTCTGGTCAACTACCTCACCCTCTTCCTCCCTTCCCCAGCACACACAAACACTCGTGCACACATGTTCACACCTGACTCCTTCCCACCTATGGTGTGTTGATGCTGGGTCCCCTACCTAGGTTGGGCTTGAACTCAGGGCCTGAACACTGACTCTGAGCATCTTTTGCTCAAGGCTAGTACTCTGCCACTTGAACCACAGCTCCACTTCCAGCTCTTTCTGAGTAGTTTATTAGAGAGAAGAGACTCACAGACTTTTCTCCACATGCTGGCTTCGAACCTTGATCCTCAGATCTCAGCCTCCTGAGTAGCTCGGATTACAGGCTTGAGACACCAGTGCCTGGCTCCTCCTTTTATTTTCAGACTTTTACCTTAGTGACTGTTTCCTTGCTGGCTTCCAGATAGAGGTTAGAAAATATTTCCCTCCTCCAATGTTTTTTGTTTATTTTCACTATGGAAGAAGTGTCTGCTAATGTGTTATATTCTCAAAATGTTAAACCATGTAACACTTTATTGTTTTAAGATAAACACTCTTCTATCCATAAGTCTAGGTATATATTTTCCCAACAGGATAAGTTCTAATATTCACTTATAAATTATGTCTTATATGTTTTCCTATTCAGAACATCAGTGATAACATTCAATAAATCCTTGTTAATGGTTGATGCTACAAACACTTGGATTTTATACTAGATATGTCCCTATAGGCTTAATTGTTCAACAGAATATTATTTATAATATTAGTATTCTGAACACTATTCTTTTAAAAGTCTGCTTCCTTGATAGAATCAAAAATACAAATACTCTGCTGTGTATATTCAAGCTAACTAAAGTTATTATACCTTGTATGGTAATATTTTTAATTATTCTGGAAGAAAGAAAAGAAAGCCCCTGAAGGCTAACAGTTTGAAATTGAACAGGACACCCCTGGGAAAGGAGAAGGGTCATGGGTCATAGTCAAACAGACAAAAAACAATGAGGACGATTGTGCCTGAAGATGGTGTTGGTTGTGTGTTTTTTTTTTTTTTCTGGAGACAGTGTGTTGACAGTTTCCTTCCTCTAGGGTTATTGTTGTATGCCAAATGACCTGTGACAGCAAATTGATCACAAGCTTTTTCATGCAGGAGATATAATGTAGCCTTTCATACTATTACCTGAATTGCCAAATGCAGAAACTTCTCAATGGCAAATTAATGTTAGTTTAGTATGTCATTTAGTAGTGTGAAACACCACAGGCAGTTCTGGAAGCAATAATAGTATGATTCATTGATCTTCATGAAGTTTCAGGTCTCTCCTTAAATGTGATTGAAAAAAGTAATAACAAATTTGAAAAATGTTAGTCTTAAAATTAAGTGTTTAATTGTTATTTAAATAAATGAGTGTATTGACACACTTGGGTTTTGCTAAATTTGTTTCAAAATTAAGTCAAATGTTTACCCTAAGGTACCTTTGGTTATAAAAATTAATGCTAATATACTTGCTCTAACTGAAAAATGATCCGTTCTTCCAAAGAGCAAGGAACCTAAATTGGAGAAAACATGTATGGCCCATTATATTTGATGTGTAAGCATCTGTTTAAACCAGTTAACTGGTGATTTCACATGTCTAAAAAAATATCTCTTAAGTAATCTTTTGTTTATTGAATGTTGAAAATCTCTGTGTTAAAAAAATGTGGTAAAAAATACTTTCCACTGAATTTAAGAGACTAGAATTTCTCTTTTTTATTTTTAAATGTTTATTCAGTTGTTTATTTTGTGTGCATGCTAGTACTTAGACTTGAACTCAGGGCCTGAACTCAGGAGCTTTTTTTTTTATTAAGGCTAGCACCCTATTACCTGAGCCACAGCTCTACTTACAGCTTTATGCTGGTTGATTGGAGATAAGAGCCTCCTGGATTTTCTGTGCATGCTGGCTTTGAACAATGATCCTCTGATCTCATCCTCCTAAGTAACTAAGATTACAAGATTGAGTCACTGTCTCATTTTTAATGCTTTATAATAACCTTTGTTTTATTAGTTATTACATAGGAATAGCAGTAAAGAGAAGGAAATGTGGGAGTAGGGATATTAGAAAAGAGTTATTTTTCATTCTCATACTTTTATTCTCTCATAATAAGAAAGAAAAAGTGTAATACTATAAAACTGACAGGAAATGCAAGGAAATCATTCATTATAGAATGAGGAAATTTATACACATAATGCTTAGCTTAACGTTCTTTTCAGATGTTGGTCATTAGAGATAGACATCCTAAATGTATGTTTCTTTTCAATATACACATAGAAGAGTATTTAACTTTATTATTGAAAAAATGGATTGGGCAGGTTTTCTTTCTTTGATTTGTATTCATCAGTGGTGAATTTTATGTTGGATTCACTTGTTAGAAAAGTATTAAAGCCTACAAGCATGATGGCTCACACTTGCAATCCTAGCTACCCAGGGGGCTGAGATTGAAGGATCACAGATGGAAGTCAGACTGGGCAGAAAAGTCTTCCAGACTCCACCTCCAACTAATCAGCAAAAATACCAGACAGGTGCCATGCCTTGAACAGTAGAGCACCAGCCATGAGCAAAAATGCTGAATGAACTTATTAATAAAATAAATAACAATAAAAATAAAAAATAAAAAAATGTCAAATGAGAGCATGGCAACTTGAGCTCAAGCCATAGTACCTGCAAAAAAAAAAGGCGTGTGTTGGAATTTGTGGTCAGTGTAATGTTTCATGACAAGATATTATCTGAATAGACCATTCTAAAATGATTTTTAAAAGCAACAAAGTACCTATTGTCTGGTTTTTGTTTATATTTTCAGAAACAAGGAACCGGTCACATTTAGTGATTACTACAAGGCATGGTCTGAAATCGCCACATCGAAAACCACAGAGCAATACAGAAATTCATGTAAGGTGACCTAGCCATAACCTATGTGCTTTCAGTGTACATTAATCTGTGCAATATCCTCAGCTTCTGTTGCTTTTGAAGACTATAGACACATATCTGTTATTTAAGAGGGGTAAACATCTCTGTTGACTCTATGTACTAGTCATTCAACAACTAGTAATTTAGTTCCTCTTTAGGGGACTAGACTGAAATCTGATTAAAAGCCAGAAAGGCAATGGGAAAAATAAAAGGTGAGTTTCTGCTATTCCTAAGGTTTACTTAACTCCCTTTACTCTGTAAAGGAGACTTTGTGGCTGAAGGAAACTTCAATTCTAAACAAAGTTGCCTTCTGAGCCAGAAAATGTATTAAGTAGAGAATAAGAGCCTAGGGCTGTTCAGTCATATAGATCTAAAGGGAAATCAGTCATTACCATTGTGTGGTAAACACTCAGAAACTATGAAGACAGAATGGCAGAGTGGACAGCTTGCTGGTTGCACTGACGTGGATCTGTAGAATACAGTTTCATAATGCGGATCAAAGGAGGCTATGCTGAAGTGTGCTTTTGCCTGAGCCAGCCTGTGAACATGGTGCGTCTGGAAGTGAGCCGTTACTTTGTGGTTCCCATGTTCAGTGATGACTGCACAGTCCTTTCACTTTGATTGTCTGTGTTCTTCTTGACTTACATGATACTCTACAGCCATGATTTTTCTTCTCTCCTAAACACTGTTTTGCCTTTGAACAAGAAGTTCCTCCTTCAGTCCTTTCTACCCACTGCCATGTGACTGCTAAGGGCACTTTTCTAGCCAGATGACTCTTCAGAACTCTACACACACATATTACAACTGCACATTGGAAATCTTACCTATATATATTAGAGGCATGTCATATTGAAGGTGTCCCCAAATGAATAGGTCACTATCTTGGCATTGTCTTTATGAGGCCAATCCTTGAGAAGTTTTCTATCCCTTTAAATCTCTCTCTCTCTCTCTTTCTCTCTCTCTCTCCCTCTCTCTTTTTCCCACTCCCTCTCTCTCATCAGTTGTGGGCCTTGAACTCTGGGCCTGGGCACTGTCCCTGAGCTCTTCAGCTCAAGGTGAGTGCTCTACCATTTGAGCCACAGTGCCACTTCCAGTTTTCTGTTGGTTACTTGGAGATAAGAGTCTCACGGACTTTCCTTGCTTGAGCTGGCTTCAAACCATGAACCTCAGATCTCAGCCTCCTGAGTAGTTAGGATTACAGGAGTGAGCCACCAGCTCCTGGCTCTTTAATCTCTCTCTTTAAGCTTTCTTTACTCACAATATTATGAATACTTTTCTCCTCTTCTATTTTGTATGGTTAATGTACATTAATAAAGAAATGTCATGTTCTTTCAGGAAGTCAATTATGAATTTGTGATTATACTTATGCTTGTAATCCTAGCTACTCAGGAGGCTGAGATGTGAAGGTCTGTGGCTTAAGGGAAAAGAAGTCTATGAGACTTGACCACCAAAATTAACCAGCAAAAATCAGGGTGAAAGGCATAGCCCAAGTGGTACAGCACCCACTTAGCAAACATGAGGCCTTGAGTTCAAACCCCAGTATTACTCATAACAGTTGTGTGTGTGTGTGTGTGTGTGTGTGTGTGTTAGGTACACAGATTTTAGCAACTATTTCAGTATGAAGAATTTCTTTCTTTCTGATCTGAGTATATATGAATGTTTTAATTTCAAAGATATGTGATGGGCAAAGCTTAGTCCATTCAGCAAACACATTTCAACACCTGCTATAATGGAGGCACTGGAGCCTCCGTGGTCCCAGGCCAGTACCCCCCTCAATGCACAAACACGGTGACATCACTGGGCACACTTTAGGGACTGAGTCAGACAAACTCCTTCAAGTGCCAAAAAGTTATAGGTTGGCATTTGTTGGAATAATGAAGGGGCACTTAGATACTCTGAATTCCTAGAGAAAAAAATAATTATAAAAACATTGCCTAAAAGTAAGGAGATTTGGAGTGATTGTCTTACAATTCAGAGCAATTAAGAATGAAAGGAAATAATGATGATCATGAATGATAGCTTCTTTCTCATGCGAGTGTGATCTCCAAAGCCTTTCATTTTGATGCTTCTGTATCTGTTACTCGCCTAGTATGCAGCTTACCCCTCTCCATGAAGACAACAGGTTGGTAATGGTTATTTCCAGCCAAGAATTTCTTTTTTTAATACGTTTTTATTGTAAAAATACTGTACAGAGGGATTAGTTACATGAGTACATGAGCAGGGTAATGAGTACATTTCCTATCAAGCATTGTTACCTCCTTTGTTTTTCTCCTACCATCTCTTCCCTCCCACCTCCACAACTATACTCCCCCCACCACCTAAATTGTAAAGTTCATTTGCAACATAGTGTCTTGTGCATCTCATTGTTACAATGGGTCAACCTGTATCCCCATTTAAGCATTTTGTTTTTTCCTTTCCCTTCCTTGAATTAGAGAAGTGTGTATACAAGATGTAGGGCATCGACATCAAATACAGTGAAAACAGGGGTTATTCCATGGGAAGGAACATATAAAGAAATAAAAAGATCACATGGAACATTATAAATATGTTAGAAACAATAGCAAGAAAGAAAAAACCACTTGTGTCCCTATCTTGGGGTTCATTTTGCTTAACATCATTTTATCTGTTCATATGTACATAGCTTTTGACCTTTTCTGCTCGTCCCAGACAAATCAAATAAAGACTGGACAAATGGGATTGCATAAAGCTGTAGAGCTTCTGCATGGCAAAAAACATAGCTTGCAAGATCAACAGAAAGCCCACGGATTGGGAGAAGATCTTTACTAGCCATACAACAGATAAGGGTCTCATATCTAAAACATACTTGGAACTCAAAAAATTAAATCCCCCCACAAAAAATCTTCAAAGAAACCACTGCCTGATAAATAAGTGGGCTAAAGACTTAGAGAAAATTCTCTGAAGAGGAAATAAGAATGGCCAATAGACACATGAAGAAATGCTCAACCTCTCTAGCCATAAAAGAAATGCAAATCAAAACAACAGTGAGATTCCACCTCACCCCAGTTAGAATGGCTATAATCAAGAAATGTGATAACAACAGATGCTGGAGGGGATGTGGCCAAAAGGGAACCCTACTGCATTGTTGGTGGGAGTGTAAACTTGTTCAGCCACTTTGGAAACCAGTATGGAGGTTCCTCAAAAGACTCCATATAGAGCTCCCCTATGACCCAGCAATCCCACTTTTGGGCATTTACCCAAGTGATCACAAACAAGGCCATACTAAAGGTACCAGCACAACTACGTTTATTGCAGCATTATTTACCATAGCTAAGATATGGAATCAACCCAGATTCCCCTCAGTAGATGAATGGATCATATACAGTGGAATTCTATGTCTCCATCAGAAAGAATGGCATTGCCACATTTGTTAGGAAATGGAAAGAAAGACTTGGAAAAAATTATATTAAGTGAAGTAAGCCAGGCCCAGAGAAACCTAGGTCCCATGGTTTCCCTTATTTGCAATATCCAGCCAAGAATTTCTGAGATTTGGAACCTTTGTGCCAGATTTCACAACCCCTGCCCCATTCTTTCCTTGGAATTGCTATGAGAATGTTTTGAGAGCTTTACTTCAATAATAACCAATACTTAATTCAAAAAAAATAAGTGTAAACTTCACATGTGCTGCTGGCCATTTTGTCTTTTGATAGTTCAGCTGGATGAGATCTAATACTATCTTTTCTAGTGGCCTAATTTCCTGGCAATAATAAAGATGAAGCTTTTAGATTGTAGAATTCTTCAACAACTCAGAAACGAAAAAGAAAACTTCCAATAACTTCATTTTCTATGGTTACATTCTTATTTGGTAAGGTTTATTAAAGTCAATATGCATATTTTTAAATTATGATTATTATTTACTGGCTCTGGGGCTTGAACTCAGGGCCTAGGCACTGTGCTGAAGGCTAGTGCTCTACAACTTGACTCACAGCATCACTTCTGGTTTCTGGTAGTTAATTGGAGATAAGAGTCTCATAGACATTCCTGCCCAGGCTGGCTTTGAACTGAAATACTCAGATCTCAGCCTCCTGAGTAGCTAGGATTATAGGTGAGCTACTAGCACCTGGCTCAAAATCATTATCTTTTATGAACAGTGAATAAAAATATTTGATTTGGGTTAAAAACCCTTTTGATATCTTTGTATGTGATCATACTTAGGGTTTTTTTATTTTTTGGCAGGGGGTGTTGTTTCATGGTGCCAGTCCTGGGACTTGAACTCAGAGTTTGATGCTGTCCTCGAGCTTTTTTGGTCAAGACTAGCACTCTGCTTCTTGAGCCACAGCTCTATTTTTGGCTCTTTGGTGGTTAATTGGAGATAAGAGGCTCATGGACTTTCCTGCCTGGGCTCGCTTTGAATCAAAATCCCCAGATCTGGGGCTGGGAAGATGGCTCAGTGGTAGATCACTTGCCTTGCATGCATGAGGCCCTGGGTTCAATTCCTCAGCACCACATAAACAGAAAAAAAAATCCCCAGATCTCAGCTTCCTGAGTAGGTAAGATTACAGGCACAAGCCACCCGTGCCTAGCTTGGTGATGCTTTTATTTATCCACTGTTATTTAGTGAACACATAATGTATCTTGTGCACAGTAGTATATTAATCCTGTGACATGGGTATTAGTAATCTTGCCCTAGTTTACAGAAAGGAAAACAAAGAATAAGGGTTGCTATGTAGTTTACACGTGAGGCAGAGTATCATACACTAGTAAAGAAAATAACTTCCACATCCAGATCACTGGAGCTTAATCCTGGCTCTGACATTTACAATCCATGCGACATGAAGTGTATTTTGTTGTCCTTTGGGGCCTAGATTTGAATTTTCTACTGCTTGAGCTACACTCTCAGCTCTTTGGACTTCAGTTATTTTTTACATAGTATCTACCATTTTTGCCTGGGTTAACCTAGACTGTGATCATCCTATTTAAGCCTTCCAGATAGCTGGGATTGCAGGCACATTTCACCATACCTTCCTTTATTGAGATTGAGTCTCACTTTCTTTTTGCCCAGGTTGGCTGCAAATCATAATCCTCTTAAACTTTTCCTTCCAAGTAGCGGGAATTATAAGTGTACCACCAATGCTTGGCTATGATGTAAGTTTCCTAACCTCTCTGTGCCCAATTTTCTCATCTATAAAAGGCAAGTAGAATCACAACACATACCTCTTAGAGTTGATGCACTTAGAACATAACCTAGCACATAGAGCTCAAGAAATACGTCAGTTCTTAATTTTTAAAAACTGTGGTCCAGGGACATGAGCCAGATCCTTTAACTCAACATTTGTTACTCTATCATTCTATCTTGCCTTTATAATTTAACAGCAAATTATCTCACCATAGTGTGCAATTCACATTCAGACTCTGAAGTTTGCACAGGCAATCCATTTATCAATGATTTTTTGGTTCACTAGCATAGGCCCTCCTGTGGGGAAGCACACCATTAATGCACTACTCTCTGTCCATCACTGAAGAATGTCAAGTAAAAAGGTTTGGCAGGGAAGAAACAAATGCATATGGTTGTGGGAATGGCTCCTTCACAACTCATAAGGAAATGTTTATGTGAGAGGAAGAGAGTCCCTCAGACCCGTGTGCTCTACAGGACTGAGCACAGGCTTCCTTGTGTTTGTCTGCTGTCATTAGGAAAAGCCAGACAGCCTGAAGCATCATGGGGATGCTTGCTTTCACCCTAGGAGACTTTTCATTCTGCAATAACTTGAGCCAGCAGCCAGGGCAAGTGTCTCGCACATGCACTGAGAGGCAGGAGGCTGTGTGTCTGTCTCCTCTGAAGTGCTCTCAATCTTGACTGCCATTAGAACCACCCGATGAGCTGGTAAGAATCCCCCTTCTTCCCCTCCCTCCCTGCCTTCCCCCCCACCCCACCCCATAAGGGCACATGGCAGACCATTTCCCTCAGGATCTCTGGGGAGAGGACCAAATAGTCATAGGTTTTTGTTGTTGTTTTGTTTTTTATTGGTTGTGGGGCTTGAACTCTGGGCCTGGTTGCTGTCCTTCTGCTCTTCAGCTCTACCACTTGAGCCGCAGTGCCATTTCCAGTTTTCTGGTGGTTTATTGGAGATAAGAGTCTCATGAACTTTCCTGCCCAGTCTGGCTTTTAACTGCGATCCTCTGATCTCAGCCTCCTGAGTAGCTAGGATTACAGGCATGAGCACCAGTGCCTGGCTTCAGTCATGGTTCTAAAAGCTCCCCTCCCCCCCATGATCACAACATGAAGCCACAGTCGGGCAAGCTCAAATGGGAAGAAGATGATGTAGAAAGCTGGCAATTCCTCAGCCCTGTAACTAGTGAGATTACACACTTAACTCTGTATCTCATCTTTCCATTGTATTAATGGGCAAAGCTCTTCTCTACATTAAGTTGCTCAGTGATTAGCATGAGAGAAAAAGTGTGAAAAGGAAAGATTACATTTTCAGTTTTGTCGAGCATGATGGAGACTGCCAATGAAGACCTGCTGAGACCAATTGGTGCTATGGAAAGTCCAGCAAGGGTGGAGGTGAAGGGTGATCTCAGGCCAACTTCCAGAGATGTGTGTCCCCAAAACAACATGCAAGGTCTGAGGTTTGAACCCCAGCACCACAAAAACTAATAATATCAACAAAACTCAGAGCGAAAGGCATGACTGATAATCTTCAAAACAAACAGCAGACAAAGAAGAACCACATATTCAAGAAATGAGAGAACGATTTTATACTACCACAGATTATAAAACAAACAAGGACAAGCTTTGTAGTGATAAAAGAATTTCAACTTCCAGGGATTGGGAATGTGGCTTAGTGGTAAAGTGTTTGCCTAACATGCATGAAGCCCTGGGTTCAATTCCTCAGTACTGCATAAACAGAAAAGGCCAGAAATGGCGCTGTGGCTCAAGTGGTAGAGTGTTGCCTTGAGCAAAAGAAGCTCAAGGACAGTGTCCAGGCCCTGAGTTCAAGCCCCAGGACTAGCAAAAAAGGAAAAAAGAAAAAAAAAGAATTTCAGCTTCTAGAAACTCGGCTAAAATTTCACTGGCCCTCCTTCCTTCTATATAGTCCCTCCAATTAACATTCATTGAGCATCTGGACCTAAACAATTGTCCCTAATTATTGTGTTGGTAACATGAAGACATGGAAAGCTTCTTGAGTAGGTTGGAGACAAATGAGTAAAAAACAAAAACAAATAGAATAAAATATGAAATTATATAAATACTGTGGGTTTTTTCATCTCAGATGGCAGAGAAAGCATGAGTCCATGATGTCCGACAATGGGACTACTCAGGAGCAATGATTGTGACACTTTGGGTTCATACTTTGGGGACAAGGAAGAGGTGGCCTGGTATACATACTCAAATATTAGATATAAGAAAGGCAATCCCTCAGGGCTGGGAATGTGGCTTAGTGGTAGAATGCTTGCCTAGCGTACATGAAGCCCTGGATTCAATTCCCCAGTACCACATAGACAGAAAAAGCCAGAAGTGCTGCTGTGGCTCAAGTGGTAGAGCTAGCCTTGAGCAAAAGAAGCTTAGGGACAGTGCCCAGCCTCAGAACTCAAGCCGCAGAACTGGTACACACACACACACACACACACACACTCACACACACACGTGCACACACACACACACATGCACACAGGGAATTCCAAAATAATTAAGGAAATAATACGAAGTATCCTTGAATAGAAAACTCAAAAAGAAATCACAGTCACAAAATACTATATTTTACATTTTAGCCCAGCACAGTGGAGATTCCCAGGTTTCTGTGTACACTGGGTGAAAACTTATTTCACTTGTGTTAAGCATGTAGTAAGGATTCAACTAATGTTAGTTATGATAATAATCTAAAGGATATAATGATCCATCACAAAGAACCCAAGGATCTCACATTTGCTTTTGTAATGCATTCCTTTATCATATTAAGCCTATAAGAATATACTCTTGCCAGGCACCAGTTGCTCACACCCTTAATTCTAGCTACTCAGGAGGCTGAGATCTGAGGGCTGTGATTTGAAGCCAGCTTGGGCAGAAAATCCCCCTGAGACTCTTATCTCCAGTTAATCACTCAAAAACTGGAAGTGGCTCAGGGACAGCACCCAGGCTCTGAGTTCAAGCCTCATGACCATTTTTTCATTCATTTATTCATTTTTTGTATGTGTATATGTATTTGTGTATTGGTATTGGAGCTTTAATTCACCCCTATTCAGGCTAGGTACTATCTCTGAGCTTTTTCTTTCAAGGCTAGTAGTACTTTACCACTTGACTCACATCTCCATTTCCTGCATATTAGTGGTTAATTGAAAAAAAGAGTCTCACAGACATTCCTGCCCAAACTGGCTTCAAACCACAATCCCCAGATCTCAGCCTCTTGAGTAGGTAGGACATAGGCATAAGCCATTGGAACCTGGCTCTATTTATTCATTTTTCCCAGCTCTAGCTACTCTATCTATCTATGTATCTATCTATCTATCACCTTTTTTTGGGGGGGGGTCGGGTCATGGGCCTGAATTCTGGGCCTGGGAGCTGTCCCTCAGCTCTTCAGCTCAAGGCTAGAGCTCTACCACTTGAGCCACAGCACCACTTCCGGCTTTTTTCTTTTTTGCTTATGTGGCACTGAGGAATCGAACCCAGGGCCTCAAGCATGCAAGGCAAACTCTCTACCACTGAGCCATCTTCCCAGCCCCTCACCTATTTTTAAATGTTTTTATTGTTATTATAAAGATGATGTACAGAAGGATTACAGTTACATAAGTTAGGTAAAGAGCACATTTATTTTGGACAATGTCACCCCTTCCCTCACTCCTTCCTAGTTTTTCCCTCCCATCTCCACCCACAAGTTGCATAGTTCATTTTCAACATAGCATCATAGTGTCTAGTGGGTACCATTCCTGCATTTGTTCACCCTTTCTCCCTCCATTTCTGTGCCCTTCCTTGCCCTCTCAAAGACATATAAATGAACAGAAGAGAAAACGAAACAGTAAAAAAAGAAGAAAGCCTCTTGTTCTCCCTTCCTGGAGTTCATTTTGATAAATGTTGTTTTGTGTGATCAGATGCACATAGGCATTGTGTCTTTCTGTTGCTCTCCTAAGAGTCTCCTCCTTTCATCTCACTGTGTGAGAATGCCTAGAGACCCATATATACATATCCTTATATACCTGTTTGTGTGTTATGTATGTATGTGTTTGTGTATATATGTGTATGTGTATATGTTTGTTTATGTGTGTTTGAGGCAAGAGAAAAGGACCGGGAGGAACATTTCCAATGAAAATCATTTAATAGAAGAAAATAACTATCTAGATTTTTCTATCTATGGCAAGTGCCATTAAGTTGAAAGGAAAAATTAGTCATTGATAAGAAGAAAGCTCCAGGCAAGATTAGTGAAGAATATCTAGCTCAAACAGTTTGTCTTGAAACTCTGAACAATTGTAATTAATAGATAACTAGATAAAGGATAGACTGATTTAATGTATGTCACATTGACATTGCCAATGCCTGGAGCAGAAGAAAAATTTGGCTGAAGGCATAAGGGTCATAATGAAACACAAGCTCAGGAGACAGTGATGTAATCCTAATACAGATCTAAGCTGAGTGGATAGAAGTGTAGTGTGCAAATCAAAAGAGGTAATGACTCCACTTACATCCTTGCTGTCAAAGATGGAGATCTGAAATATCATTAGGCATGTAAGTGAGTAATAAGAGTGCTTGCCTCAGATGTATATGGCCCTGGGATTATCCTCAGAAAAGAAAAAAGAAAAGGAAATCTGTGATGTTATTTTCAGTCCCAAAATATGTTTTTCTTACTTGAAGAGCTAAATGAGAAAATTGTTGAATGATAATGCCTGTTTTTTGTTTTTGTCTTTTTTTTTTGTCCATTGTGGGGCTTGAACTCTGGGCCTTGGCGCT
The DNA here is from genome assembly GCF_000151885.1 of Dipodomys ordii. Taxonomy (NCBI): domain Eukaryota; kingdom Metazoa; phylum Chordata; class Mammalia; order Rodentia; family Heteromyidae; genus Dipodomys; species Dipodomys ordii. The sequence goes on from NW_012267267.1 coordinate 4,577,678, forward strand.
GTCCCTGAGCTCTTCAGCTCAAGGCTAGCACTCTACTGCCTGAGCCACAACACCACTTCCGGTTTTCTTGTGGTTAATTGGAGATAAGACTCTCATGGAGGGGCTGGGAAGGTGGCTCAGTGGTAGAGCACTTGCCTTGCATGCCTGTGGCCCTGGGTTCGATTCCTCAGCCACATAAGCAAAAAGAAAAAAGCTGGAAGTGGTGCTGTAGCTCAAGTGGTAGAGTGGTAGCCTTGAGCTGAAGAGCTGAGGGACAGCGCCCAGGCCCAAAGTTCAGGCCTCATGACTGGACCCCCCCCCCAAAAAAAAGACTCCATGGATTCTCCTGCCTGGGCTGGCTTTGAACTATAATCCTCCCATTTCAGCCTCCTGAGTAGCTAGGATTACAGGTGTGAGGCACCATGCCTATATTATATAAAATATAAATTATCTGAAAACTTTATCACTATTTGATAAAGCAAAAAAACAAAAACCTTGTTATATTTAAACATCTAGTTGACTTTAATTGACAGTTCTTGAATTGGGTATAGCATGTCACTTAAAGCATAAGTAAGTGTTCCTCTGGGTGTGACACTGTATTCAGTCTTAGCACTAGTTACATGGTAGCTGGAAGAGGAACAAGAAAACAAAATGCAGTCCAGAGTTAAGTCAACCTCAGTTACTTCTGGTTACTTTTTTTTGAAAGATTAAAACAGAGAGGATTTTCTCATCTCCCTACAGGTTCAGCTTCACTAGGCCCCTTCTGATGGGTTGCTATGAATTTCCTATATTGGGAGAAATGGGTCTGCTTAGGCATTTTCCTGCTTCCTTAAGGTGTCTACTTGACTTTCTGGCATTTAGCATGATTGACTCCATTTTGGTTTGGTCTATTTAGCCAAAAAGCGCTCAATCTCAAACAGTGGTTTCCCATAAATGTTATCTAATAACATAAATGATATATAAATAAATGTCATTATAATGAAAACAATTTCCAAATCACAGTCTACTTATTTCAACCAACATTGAATATTACAAAGTTTCAATAAAAAATAAGAAATTTGTAAAGTCTCTGTACACTATATCATGATCATGACTTAAACGATATAGTTTATGTGATTGCCATATGTCTGACTTAATAAAAAGTGAATTGTTTTTTATCTCTGAGTTGTTAAGGAATGTATTTATAGCTTCTTTGCTAAATATTTTAATTTCAGTGTTTGAAGATCCAAATTTTATTGGAAAGTATTACAGATGGAGGAAAATGGATCTGCAGTGTTATAAAGAATGGAAGTTAAAGTAAGAAACCCCAGATTCTTGATTCCATTATTTTGAAATGCTTGTTGTTCCTCTTTCTAGTAGCTAACTGAACCACAGGAAGTAATTCTTGGTTATAATAATGTATACTTTTTACTTAAAGTTTTTTTTTTGGTGTTAACTGTAGTTTGAACTCAAGGCCTCAATCTTGCTTAGGAAGGTGCTCTATCAATTGATCGAGGCCCTTGGTTCTTTTTAATACCTTATTGTTCAGGTGGGGTCATGAGATTTGCCCACAGATGGCCACAAACCTAAATCCTCCTACTTATGCATCTAACTGGAATTTGGGGTTATGGTTGCATACTCCCGTGCCCTGCTTATTTGTTGAGATGCAGGTATCAGTAGATTTTTTTTTTTTTGTCCATTCCTGGCCCTGAACGATGAACTTTCCCATTGCCACCTCTTAAGTAGTTGACATTAAAGATATGAGCTATGGTGTCTAACCCACCTAACCCACTTAGGTTTTTTCCTAATAGTGAGGTTTGAACTCAAGGCCTTGAGCTTCATTTGCTGCTCAGCTGGTGCTTTGTGGAAAAGTCACTCTTAAAATAGATTTGCCTACCCTTTAACATACAACTTCAGATTTGGTGCTTCAGTTGGTTGCTTTTATTTTTACTTCTGCAACTTTTTATTTATTTATTTAACTTATTGTGTACGTGTGTGTATGTGTGTATGTGTTGATATGTTGATACAGGGGTCTGAACTCCCGGCCTCATACTTTTACTTGGGTTTTTCACTCAATGGCTAGCACTCCATTACTTGAACCACAGCTCCACTTCCATCTTTTTGCTGTTAATTGGACATAAGGGTCTCATAGACTCTTCTTCTGGCTTTGAACTGCAATCCTCATATCTCAACATTCTGAGTTGCTAAGATTTCACGTATAAACCACTGGTGCCCAGCTACAATCTTTTTTTGTTTTGTTTTTGTTTTTGTTATTTTTTTGCCAGCCCTGCTAGGCTTGAAATCATGGCCTGGGTGCTGTCCCTGTGCCTCTTTGTGTTCAAGGCCAGCACTCTACACTTGAGCCTTAAGGCTTTTTCTGAGTAGTTTATTGGAGATAAAGAGTCTCACGAACGTTCCTGCCCAAACTGTTATCCTCAGATCTCAACCTCCTGAGTAGCTAGGATTATGGGCACAAGACACCAAATGCCTGGCTTGTTTTATTTTTTTTTTAAAGACAAAGTAGAAAACAGCTTTTTCATGAGATAATTTTATGCTTTCAGAATAAATTATAGGCAGACAAAAAGTTTTTTATTAAGCAAGATTTAAAGGAATACGAGCACTTGGTTTTCTCTTTGGAAGGCCAGGTTTCAAGTTTCTTTTAGAGTTTAAGAAGCCTACTTAGAATGTAAGGTTAATTTTTCCTTGACGTGACTTCCTTTTTTATTCCCTTTAACAGAACTGCTTTGTTTTGTTTGTTTGATCATTGATGCATTATGTAATGCCAGCGTCCCGCAGAACCCAAAGATTTAGAAAAAGCAGAGCCATGTCATTTTCAACTTATCTACCACTTCTACATCTGACTAAAATAATTACGAGTGGTTTGAGTGCAAGAGCATGTTTCCGAAGACATTATTTTGAAGTTGTAGGTCAAATTATCATGTGCGCAGCAATCCTGCCAGAACAAACCGCTCACACCTTATGCCATCTGGTGGCTGACAAGAATATATTTGGGTCAAATGATACTTGCTTCTTGTGAATTGTAGAGTTGACTTAGTCAAAAACATATTTTAAATAGGGTTTAGAGAATGTGTGCATTTATTTGCATTTTCCTGTGGCATAATTATTTGAGTGTGCAAATAGATGGAAGTATAATTTTAAAATTCATAGAAGAATAAAATCTAAAATGTTTTCTGATAATTATCAAAATTGCTGTGTTTGTCAACAAAGGTGCTTGATAAAGTAGTAAGTTTGGGAACTTGAGTAGAATATACTTAAGAATCTTAATAAACAAGTAATTGTCTGCATGTGTATGCTATATAATGCCACTATCTTTCCTTCTTTCCTTCCTTCGTTTTCTTGCCTACCTGCCTGCCTACCTGGTGCTCAGGCCTCAGGGTGTAGCACATGCTATGCAAGCCTTGAACTATATCTCCAACCCTTGGCTTTTTGTGGTCCTTTCTATAGAGTTCAGGTGGCCTTAAATGTACTGTGTAATTCTGGCTGGTCTCAAACTCTTGATGCTCCTGCCACTCTCAAATGCAGGGATTATAGGAATGTCCCTCCATACCTAACACATTTGTTATTAATCCATGTTTGAAGGTGCTGTGCTTACAGCATCTGTTCAACAAAATCAGAAAATGCACATTAAGAACACTATTTGTGGGGCTGGGAAGGTGGCTCAGTGGTAGAGCGCTTGCCTTGCATGCATGAGGCCCTGGGTTCGATTCCTCAGCACCACATAAGCAAAAAAGAAAAAAGCCGGAAGTGGCTCTGTGGCTCGAGTGGTAGAGTGCTAGCCTTGAGCTGAAGAGCTGAGGAAAACAACCAGGCCCAGAGTTCAGGCCCCATGACCGGACCCAAAAACAAAAACAAAAAAAAAGAACACTATTTGTGTTTTTAAAAACACTATTTGTCCTCCACCACTGACCCGTGGTTCTCCTACTGTCTTTCCAGTTCTTTGCTCTCATCAGCCACTTCTTAAACGATGTTGATTTTTCCCTCTAATATGTAGAGACTTAAGATCTCTTCCCCACTTGTGCCTTTTTTATTATATATTTTTATTGTAAAGATACTGTACAGAGGGGTTACAGTTACATGAGTAAGTTAATGAGTCTGTTTCCTATCAAGCATTGTTACCCCTTCCTTTGTTTTTGCCTTACCATCCCTTCCCTCCCCATCTCCCAACTCCTCCCTCCCTCCCCCAAAAGTTGTAAAGTTCGTTTTTCAACATAGTGTCTTGCACATCTCATTGTTACAACTGGTCAACCTATAAACTTATTCCAGCATTTTATCTGCTATGTCTTTGTTAACTGGGCCTTGGCTGGTAGAACAGAGTTGGGATTTGGTCTGAGTTAAGAGATGGACTCTAGAAGACTTACAGTCAGGAGCCTGAAGCCAGACCACCTAGATCTGAATCCTAGTCTGGTCAGTGATGATTCTGTGAGAGGGTTATTTGAAAAGTGACACTTAATGAGAAAGAAAATCAGGGAGGGGGCCAAGGTGGCCATGGAATAGTAGGGAAACACCGCAGCTCTCTCCAACCAAGTAGAGAGTTCGGATTTCAATACTCTTTTTCTTCAAAAGACTGACAACAACAAAAAGGCAATTACTCAGAAAGATACAGGAAGTGAGGAAAAAGGAAAAACTCCAGAACCCACACAAAGACAGTAAAGTAGGAAGACCCTTCCCCATCCCTTGCTTGCTGCCTGAGGCCGGCTCAGGACCCAGCAAGGACCACAGAGCCTCCAAGCTACCCAAGACTCCCAAGAGCCAGTGCCCACCCAGAGAATACAAACAGAAAACTCGGAATGCAGAACCCACCCGAAGACAACCCCCCCCCGCCCCCGCAGGGCGCAGTGCCTGGGTCCGGCCTGCGCAAACAGCCCAGCCCAGCCCTGAGCAGCAGCCAGCAGCAGCAGCGGTGGTGATGAACCACCCCAGACACGCAGCACACAGCCTCTCCATATCAGCCTGCGTGGAAACAACCCAGCCCAGCCCAGAGGCCACCGCAGTGGCAGCAGCAAACAAGCCCAGGCTCCCAGTGGGACACAGCACCTTTCTGCAGCAGCCCTCGTAAGTATCGGGCCCAGCCTGGGGCGACCCCAGACTCGCCACGGGGCACCGCGCCTCCCTGCACCGGCCTGCATAAGCGCCCAACCCAGCCTGGGGTGGTACAACGGCAGCTGTAGTGGGGCAGCAGCGGCAGCAGCAGCAAATGACTCTAGGCCCCTGGCGTCTTCCCCCCCCCCCCCCCCCCCAGTCCGTGGAAGCAACCCAACCCAGCTCGGGATAGCGGTGAATGCAGTGGTGCCAGCGAATGACCCCAGACGTGCGGCGCTGTGTGGTGCCTCTCTACACAGGACCATGTAAGCAACCCAGCCTGGAACGGCAGTGGTGGCTTAGGTGGCGGCAGCGGAAACAAAGGACCAGACTCACAGAGCGACCCTGTGCCTCCCTGCGCTGGCCCGCGGAAGCAGTCTAGCCCAGAGCAGGGTGGCAGCGGTGGCAGCGGAGAGGAACCCCAGGCCCGTGACACCAAATGGGATAGCATAAGCAGTAGTAAAGACCGTGAAACAGACCCAGCCTGCACCACCATCCAGTATGGCCCATAGTCAACGAACTAGGAACATGGAGTTGAACAGCAACCTACAGCACACAAAACCAGCCATCTGCCACAGCACTTCTGGACAGCTCCCAACCAGTACCAGGATAAGCAGGAACCCTAGCCCTCTTAACTGCCTGCCCCTGACTGGTCAGGATCTGAGTGCGCACCCCAGCAGAGGGCAGAGTGTGTCTGCCCACAACAAAGTTAACAGGAGTAAGCCCTACTTGAGTCAGACCAGCAGCTGGAAAGCAGTCCCCTCCCACAACAGAACCTTGGACCAGGTAAAATACTCTCAACCAGCCCAGAGCTGAGAGCAAGCTACATCAATTGATTCAGGAACAAATCCAGAACCAGGCAAAGGTAGCCACCTAGTGATCAAAACAATCAGGGTCTGGAATTGGTCTCCAACAATCCCTGAATCCACATGCGAAAATCACAGCAAATAATTGCAAAATTCATCAACAGCCAAGACAGTAAACCAGACTCAAAGGCCAGCAACCACACGGGAGAACGCCAGTGGAAACGAAAAAGAAATGGAAGACAAATGCTACATCCAAGAGATGATAGAGGCAATGACTCAAGAATTAAAACGAGAAATAAATCAGAAATTTAAAGAACAAAGATCAAAAGAGATCTAGCCTTCAAACAAGAAATACACACAAAAATACAGTACACACCTTGCTAAAAGATGAGATAAGTTCTCTAAGGAACGACATAGAAATTATAAATGGCTCAATCTCCTTCATGCAAAATTCAATTTCCTCCATGCAAACCACAATGTAAGCCACAGTTAATAGAATAAATGAAGTGGAAATAGAATATCAGATACTGACGACAAAGTGCAGGCACTGGAAAAAAAAGTTACAGATATGGAAAAAACACCCAAAACATGCCAAAGGGAAGCCCAAGAACAAGCAAACAGTGCCAAGAAATTTAACCTTCATATAATTGGGGTGGGCGAAGGGGAGGAATACCAGAATAAAGGAATGCAACACTTATTCAATAAGATCATCATTGAAAACTTCCCCAGTCTTAAAAGAGAAAATCTTACCTATATAACAGAGGCCTAAAGAACACCTAACAAGCAAGATCCCAGGAGGAACACTGCTAGGCACATTTTAGTAAAAATGCTAGATTTTAGCAATAAAGAAGCAATCTTGCACGCAGCAAAAGCAAAGAAGGAGCTATACTATAATGGGGGAAAAAATTAGAATCACTGAAGATCTCTCCACACAGACTCTGAATGCAAGGAAAGCCTGGGAAAGTACCATCCAAGCCCTGAGAACCAACAACTGCCAGCCCAGACTGGTATATCCAGCAAAGCTACCATTCACATTCAAGGGAGAAACTAAAATGTTTAATAGTAAAGAAAAATTAAATGAATTCATAAACAATGAGCCAGCATTACAAAGAATATTAAGAGTAGGAATACAACCTGAAGAAACCATTAAAGAACAGGGATATCCAGACCAGATAGATATTGTTAGGAGACCAAGTTAGTAAACACAGGAGGGAAGGAAAGAAGAAAAACTTAGGAAAGTATAAAATGACAGGAAATACAATATACCTCTCTATAATAATCATAAATATTAATGGATTCAACTCACCAATCAAAAGAAAAAGAACCGCAGATTGGATCAGAAAACAAGATCAATTTGCTGTCTTCAAGAGACCCACCCTCACAGCCAAAGATAAAAGCAAACTCCAAGTAAAGGTATGGAGAAAGATCTACCATGCAAATGCCCCCAGCAAGAAAGCAGGAGTTGCCATTATGATATCTGATAAAATAAATTTTACACTAAAATCACTACAAAAAGACAAAGAAGGTCACTAATAATACAGGGAACAATCCAAGAAGAGGACATCACCATTGTCAGTCTATATGCCCCAAACATCGGTGCACCCAAATATGTTAAGCAAATACTCTCAGATTTACAGGAAATGATGAATCCAAATACAATAATACTAGGAGACTTTAATACTCCACTCTCACGGAAGGACAGATCCACCAACCAAAGAATTGGCAAAGAAGTCTCTGAATTAAATAAAGTCATATCTCAAACAGACTTAACTGACATATACCAAGTTTTCCACCCAACAACAACCCAGTACACATTCTTCTCAGTAGCCCGTGGAACTTTTTCTAAAATAGATCATATATTAGTTCATACAAAGAATTTAAGCAAATACAAGAAGATTGACATAATCCCCTGTATTTTAACTGACCATAGTGGAATCAAACTAGTTTTCAATAACAAGGTATACAGTAGAAAAAAACTCAAACACATGGAAATTAAACAGCACACTGCTGAGCAACACATGGGTCACAGAAGAAATTAAAGAAGGAATTAAAAAGTTCCTATAATTCAATGAAAATGAAGACACATCACAAAGAAACCTATGGGACACAGCAAAAGCATTCCTGAGCGGCAAGTTTATTGCTCTCAGTGTGCACATCAAGAAAACAGAGACAGACCAAATAAACAATCTCATGATGCAACTAAAGCTGCTAGACACACACAAAAAAGTTAAACCTAAAGTTGCTAGATGGCACAAGATAACCAAAATCAAAGCTGAAATTAACAAAATAGAGACTAAGAAAACTATAAATAAAGTTAATAAAACAAAGGGCTGGTTTTTGAAAAAAAATCAAAATTGATGGACCTCTGGCAAGATTAACTAAAAACAGAAGAAAGGAGACCCAAATCAATAAGATCAAAGATACCACAGGAACAATTATAAAGAAATATTTCCAGACTGTATACTCACAAAGGAAGGAAAACCTAGTAGAAATGGATGAATTCCTAGAGAAACACAAATTGCCCAAACTGAACCAAGAAAAAAAATTAAATCAATTAAATATACCAATAACCTACAATGAGCTAGAGGAAGCAATCAGAAACCTTCCAACAAGGAAAAGCCCAGGACCAGATGGATTTACTATGGAATTCTATTAGACCTTTACAAAGGAACTAATACCCAAACTCCTCCAGCTCTTTAGAGAAATAGAAGCAGAGGGAGTAATCCCAAACTCATTCTATGAAGCCAATATCACACTCATCCCCAAACCAGGCAAAGACCCAACAATAAAAGAGAACTACAGACCAATCTCTTTGATGAACACAGATGCAAAGCTCCTCAATAAAATTCTAGCCAACAGAATCCAGAAACATATAAAAAATATCATACATTGTGACCAAGTAGGCTTCATCCCAGAGATGCAGGGATGGTTTAACATACGTAAGTCAATAAATGTAATCCATCACATCAACAGATCCAAGGTCAAGAACCACATGATTATCTCCATTGACACAAAAAAGGTTTTTGATAAAAATACAACATTCATTCATGTTAAAAGCTCTGGAAAAAATTGGAATAGAAGGAACATTCCTTATACCAATAAAAGCCTTATATGACAGACCAACAGCCAATATCATACTTAATGGGGAAAAACTACAACCAATTCCCCTAAAAACAGGAACAAGGCAAGGATGCCCACTCTCTCCACTCCTATTCAGTATAGTTCTGGAATCGTTAGCCAGAGCAATAAGGCAAGAAAAAGACATTAAAGGGATCCACATAGGGGAGGAAGAAGTTGAACTATCTCTTTTGCAGATGACATGATTTTATACCTTACTGATCCCAAAGGCTCCATCCCCAAACTCTTAGAGCTTATAAACCACTTTAGCAAAGTAGCAGGATACAAAATTAACTCACAAAAAATCAGTCACCTTTCTGTACACCAACAATGTACAAGCTGAAAGGGAAATCAAGGAAACAACCCCATTCATAATAATTTCAAAAAAAAAGTATCTAGGAATTAACCTAACCAAAGATGTAAAGGGTCTATTTCATGAAAACTATAAAAGCCTTAAAAAAGGAATCATAGAGGATACCAGGAAATGGAAAGATCTCACATGTTCCTGGATAGGCAGAATTAACATAGTGAAAATGGCTATACTGCCAAAATTGATATACACATTCAATGCAATTCCCATTAAAATTCCAATGATGTACTTTACTGAAATAGAGAAAACAGTCCAAAAGTTCATATGGAACAACAAAAGACCTAGAATAGCCAAAGCAATTCTAGGCAAAAGAAACAACACAGGAGGGATCACGATACTGAATTTCGAGCTCTACTATAGAGCCATAATAACAAAGACAGCTTGGTACTGGTACAAAGAGACCTGAAGACCAATGGAACAGACTACAGGACCCAGAAATAGAGCCACATATGTACAGTCAGTTGATATTTGACAAAGGAGCCAAAGACATAGAAGAATCATAACCTCTTCAGCTATTGGGGCTGGGAAAACCGGTAGCCACATGTAGAAAAATGAAAGTGGACCCTAGCCTATCACCATGCACTAACATCTACATCAACTCAAAACGGATTAAAGACCTTAACATTAAACCTGATACTCTGAAAATACTGCTGGACAGAGTAGGAGAGACACTTGAATTTAAAGGCACAGGCAGGAACTTCCTGAGCAGAGTCCCAGGGTCACAACAAATTGGAGAGAGACTGAACAAATGGAACTACCCTAAAATAAAAAGTTTCTGCACAGACAAAGAAATAGCAACCAATCTAGAAAGACAGCCAACTAATTGGGAAAAAATATCTACCAACATTATACAAGGAACTCAAGGAACTAACCTCTCACAAATCTAACAAACCAATCATGAAATAGGCAAGAGAACTAAAGAGAGACTTCTCAGAAGAAGAAATAAAAATGGCAAAGAAATACATGATCATCCCTGGCTGTAAAGGAAATGCAAATGAAAACAACACTGAGTACCACCTTACCCCAGTCAGAATAGCTCACATCCTAAAGTCAGCCAACAACAAATGCTGGAGGGGATGCAGAGAAAGAGGAACACTACTGCATTGCTGGTGGGATTGTATACTAATACAATCACTCTGGAAAGCAGTCTGGAGGTACCTCAGAAAGCTAAATATAGACCTCCCCTCTGACCCAGCCATACCACTCCTAGACATCTACCCTGAGCAACAGGAACCAGTATACAAGGACACATGCACCTCCATGTTCACTGCAGCACAGTTCACAATAGCCAAGATTTGGAAACAACCCAGATGCCCCACTACTGATGAGTGGGTCCAAAAATTGTGGTGCTATATACAACGGAATATTATGCAGCCATTAGAAAGGACAAAATGATGGCATTTGGAGGAAATGGATGGAACTAGAGCAGATTATTTTGAGCAAAGCAAGCCAAGAACAAAGAGACAAATGGCACATGGTCTCCCTGATATGTGGATGCTAAGGCCAAAATACAAGAAGATATGGCAAACAGGACTCAAGAAACAAAGGACAGCCACCCATTTTGTCATATCAATGCTAAATGACTCCATGTTCTGGACCATATATATGGTAGATACATGCACGCAACAGAGGGAAGCCAGGAGGAGGAACAGAGTAAGTGGGAACAGCCCACACTAAGCAAAAGGAAAGAAACGTAAACCTCACCTGATGTGGAAAAAAATAACTTGTCAAAGCTCATAGAATTCACAAACTGTATGGACATGATAATGACAAACACATTAAAATGTGTGTGTGACTCTAAGTATCACTATTCCACAATACTGTGAAATATGTGAAATTTATGTAATCACCTCATCTCAATTAAAGAAAAAAAGTGAGAGAAGGGATGGGTTAAGAGAGATGGGTGACAATGTGGTCAGACACTTTGTACTCATATACTGTTTTGTAGAATGGGAGCTTCTTTGTACAACTACTTAAAGATAAAAAATTTAGAAATGGCACTTAATAAGCACATCTACCTACCAAAGAGGTTGTGAGCATTCAAAAATCCAAATAGCAGGCTAGGAATGTGGCTTAGTGGTAGAGTGCGTGCCTCGCATGCATGAAGCCCTGGGTTCCATTCCTCATTACCACATATACAGAAAAAGCCGGAAGTGGTGCTTTGGCTCAAGTGGTAGATGCTAGCCTTAAGCAAAAGAAGCTCAGGGACAGTGCCCAGGCTCTGAGTTTAAGCCCCAGGACTGGCACAAAAAAAATCCAAATAGATGATGTGCTTAATAGGGTGTCTAGCATATAGCAAGTCCTCACAGGAATTGCTCTGAATCATGTGTTTTCTACTGTGACCCTCATTCGATCTACAGATTGAAAACCTTTCTTGGAAAAGGCCTTACAAAGATGCTGGGGCTTCAGAATCGGAGGTCTTAGAGGAGTTCTTACCCTCTCCAAATGTTTTTGCTCATCTGTCCAACAGAGATACTACCTACCTTGCAAAGTTGCATGACATTGAATCTCATGAGTAAGATCATATATTTAAAAGCACATGATTTTTGCACATAGCATTCAACAAATATTAAGGAGAGGGAAGGTGAGAGTTCATACTCCCCAACTTTCAGAGGTTGAAATATCTTTTTTAAAAAATGTATAATTTCCTTGGCTGAAAAACACCATCCTTCTTGACCACATGTATTTTATTCCAATTGTGCTGATGTTTCTTTTTTCTTCTCCATCCCCATGTGTCCAAGCAGTCAGTTCTGGAGTTGCTTCTTCCTGTAGTTTTCTGTTCTGTCATCCTGTGTTTTTATCCCTGCTCCTGTATTCCTCTTGTTCTGCAGTCCTCTGCTCCTATCTCTTGTAGAACCTATGGTGTGGAAATTTTTCTATTTGTGCAAGTGTCAAGGGCATTAGTATAGCTCTTCATTCTTCACCCTTTGCATAGTCCCTGGTAAATAGTAGGCATTCAGTTAATGTTCATTGAAAATACAGATCTACCATCTTTCCTCATTTAAGAAGAGATTAAATGCAAAAGCAGGTGATTTCTGGAAAAGGACTAACTACAATCATTTAAGATCCATTCTTTCTTTGACACAGAGTTTCACTATATAGCCTTGGCTGGCCTTGAAGTCACTATTTTCCTACTTCAGCTTCCTGAGTGCTGGCATTACAAAAGTGTACCATCACACCTGGCTCAGATCTGTTCTCATGTAGGAATTATTTTTCTGTATTAAAAATTCTAAGATGTAGTAAGAATAACGATTGAAAGCTGGAAATATAAATGACTATCGTGAATATTTTATGCAAATTCTTGAATTTGGCACATCTTAGTTACTAATAATAGAAATCCACTGTCACCATAATCAGCTCATAATTATTCATTAACCAATCATTTGGTTTTAGTGTTTAATTCTAAGGCCTCTTTTTCTTTCATATTGTTCTGATTAGGAGTTCATGCAAATGCTTTATTTTTGAGATATGGGAAAATATATATCTAGAATTGAATCAATAGTTTACATTTATTTTCTCTAGATAAATAGTGAAAGATTTAAATTAGAAAGTAATGAAAGCTGTTCTTTTCAGTGTTCTTGTTCATGCACATGTAAAACTATGTGTCATACTCCACGGTGAATGATTTGTTATATGATAACAGAAAAATATGTATAAGTAGTCTAAATTCTGGCAGCAAGTATGCTTCCTAAAGTTATTAATTCTGGTGAAACTGTCTATTCAATGTAATCTTAGAAAAGAATACTTCTAGCTGGGTGTTGGTGGTTCACATCTGTAATCCTAGTGACTCAGGAGGCTGAAATCTGAGGATCGTGATTCAAAGCTAGCCAAGGCAGGACTGTCTGTGACACTCCTATCTCCAATCAAGGACCAACACCACAGTAGCGCTGTGGCTCAAAATGGTACAGTGCTAGCCTTGAGTAGAAAAAGCTCAGGATCAGCACCCAGGTCCTGAGTTCAAGCCCCATGATCGACCAAAAAGAAAATTATCTTCTTCATACGTAGCAGGTGTTAGAACTGGGTATTAAGTGTCCCTCAGAAAACCATGTGCTCAAGGCTTATCATCAAGGCTGATGCTATTGGAAAGTGGTAGAAACTTTAAGAAATGAAGCCTAGTAGAAGAAAGTAAGATCATTAGGGCATGTTTTTGAAAGGGACATCAGGCAACTCTGCCCCTTCCTTTCTGCCTCTTACTATCTGGCTACCATGAGATTAGAAGTGCTCTACACTGGGCTGAGTATGTGATTTAGTGATATATTGCCTGCCTAGCAGGCATGAAGCCCTGGGTTTGATTCCTCAGTACCACATACACCGAAAAGGCCAGTAGTGGCACTGTGGCTCAAGTGGTAGAATGCTAGCCTTGAGCAAAAGAAGCTCAGGGACAGTGCCCAGGCCCTAAGTTCAAGCCCCAGGACTAGAAAAACAAAAATGTGTCCTACACTCATGATGTTCTATTGACTTGCCATAGGTCCAAAACATTGGTACCAAGAGACAATCCAGTGAAACCTCTAAAACTATGAGCAAAACAAACCTTCCTTCCTTATAAACTGCATACTTGTCACAGTGACAGAAAGCTGGCTGACAGAGATATATAGAAAGTACCATCCATGCCTCCAGACATCCTCCATTCCCAAGGTATTGCCGGCTACCTGCGGCACAACACACAAAAGTATCCATTAGCTGTCTTCAGAGCCACACCTAATCAGCCTCCACGCCACATCACCCCACTTAGCTAGCCTTGCTGGCACAGCCTCAAGACCAGCTCCTTGCTGCCTTGTTCCCTGGCTCACCTCCCCTGACATTACCCATTAGGAGATTTTTATAGACCTGGAGAGAGATACCATCTCTGGTTGGCCAATAAACAGTGCAGAAGCACAAAAAAGATTAACCAGTTTGCCCAAAGTCATTGAGGATAAACAAGTTTTTCCTACTTACCTACTAGCTTGTACAAAATGTGCAAAATGAAGGTGAGTGTAGACATTCCATCCACATAGCTGCAAGTACACATCAAGTCTACCTTTCATGGGTGAATTTGTTTGTTTGTGTCAACATTAAATTTTGTTACTAAACAATCTTCTTTTCTCCTTTGTAAAAAAATAATCTGTTGTATATCATATACTAATATAAAACGCTGTTGTATTTGGAAAATGTAATTTGGTTTTAATTGTCCTTGGGGGGGGGTGTTTGTTTGTTTTTGTCAGTCCTGGGGCTTGAACTCAGGGCCTGGTTGCTGTTCTCAAGCTCTTTTTGCTCAAGGCTAGTGCTCTACCACTTGGAGCCACAGCTTTTCTTTCTGCTTTCTGGTGGTTAATTGGAGATAAGAATCTCAAGAACTTTCCTTTGAATAGCAATCCTTAGATCTCAGCCTCTTAATTAGCTAGTATTATGGGCATGAGTTACCACCATCCAGCTATCCTGTCTTTTACATTAGGAAGTTGGTACATATTATTTCTAAGATGCTTTAGTGTTGATTCTGTGTTTTTAGATCACAAAAATTATGAGTAATCTTTATCTTAATGTGTGTTTGCCTATTTTCCAGTTACATAGAAAATGTTCATCTGACTACATTCACTTAATGTTATATCTGTGTTACCCTTTCAGGGTAATTTAATCCAAACATTGTTTTCATAGGTTTGTATAATTACCTATCTTTAGACAGTCTAGCTTTTTAATTCTCCAAAGGTTAACCTTGAGTGCCATCTTGTGGCCAAAGGAAGCACTAGCACTAGAAGTTTCTCCTATCCTGATGTATGATAGGAGAAACAATAGGAAAAAAAGATAGGAGAAACAATATAAACAGAAGTTTTAAAAATACCTTTTAAGGTAATTTCTGGCTGAGGGTGTCTCCATGCTAGAACATATGTCTAGAATTCACAAAGCTCTGAAAAGTAAATCATGATAAGCAAATAAGAATAATTCTGCCAGGCAATTCATTTTGTCTCTGCTTGGATGTTAGAGGCAGAGAGCTTAGAACTTCAAGAAGTGCTCAAATAGTCAGACACTAGTAACTCATGCCTGTAATCCTAGCAACTCCGGAGGCTGAGATCTGAGGATCGCATCTGAAGCCATCCCTGACAGGAAAGTTTGTGAGACTTTTATCTCCTATTCACCACCACCACCACCCCTTAAAAAAAATTTTTTTTTAAAAAGCCAGAAGTGGAGCTGTGGCTCAAAGCTCAGGGACAGTACCCAGGCCCTGAGTTCAAGCCTCAGGACCAGCACATATACACACACACACAAAGTATTCAGATAGCTCTAAAAGCCCTGTCTTTAGCTTGTTATGCCTATGGTAGCCAGCCATTCCAAATTTCTTCCATTTGTAGGCAAAACTGTCCAGAAAATGAGAGATTATCTCCATTTTATAAGGAAGGTATGCAGAAAAATTTAGATAATAAAAATTAAATTCCTCAAGGTTACACATTTATGAAGAAAGCTGCAATTCAAACTCAGGCCTGCCAGGTGGTCTGCAGGCCTCTGGAAGGCTTTGGGGCTGGGAGAGGGCAAATCAGAGGATCGTGGGGGGCGGGGGGTTACATAGATGCACAGGGCTGGGGCGGGGGTAGGGAGGGTGTATGGGAACATAAATAGGACTGCTCTGGCTTGGGGAGCTGCCCGTTCAGTCTCAGAAAGTATTTCTCCCACTAAGTTTTCAGTTCTTTGGACTTAAAAGAAAAACAAAACGCTCTTCGGTTTTGGTCTTTATTTGTGGGTATTTACTTAATCCATCTCTTTCTCTGGCTAGCTCTAAAACTTCACTTTTAGAGTTGTTGCAGCATAGACTTCGGTGGATCCTGGTTATGTTACAGATGCCATAGCTTAAGGCAGCTTCCCCTTATTGCTCCAGAAATAGAGCAGTTTTGATATGAGTCAAAAGTGCATATGAGCCTTTTCTTTTTTTAATCTATGAAAATGGATTCCCTCTTCCCTCTCTCTTTCTCTTCCTCCTTCCTTACCACTCCACCGATCCTTTCCCTGTCCACCTTCCCCTCCCCTCTTCTTGCTTCCTCTCCCTTTCCTTTTTCTCCTTCACCCCCATTCCTCTTCCCTCACTGCCAGAGAAGTATGAGGTGTGGGCTGGCTTAGGCCTTGTCCATTTCCTCCCTAAGGGGAGAGGTCGAGGGGGTGCTATATCCCCAAGGAGGCTATATCCCCAAGGGCATATTAGATCATCATTTGCCAGAAGAAAGAAGGAAGCCCTGAAGTCCCACTGGGACTCGGTTCCCAGTCCTGGGTTACTAATGGGCGGGCACAGCAAGAGACAGGAAGTTGTGTGACTCCTGCTCTGTTCTCTGCTACTTTGCAAGAGCACAGTGCTATTTACAATGTCATCATAGCCAAGAACTGAGAACTGAGCATTAAAGTTTCCCATTGTATTTTTTTTCCAGCTTTTTCTGCTTATGTGGTGCTATGGAATCGAACCCAGGGCCTCATGCATGCGAGGCAAGCACTCTACCACTGAGCCACCTTCCCAGCCCAGATATTTTCCTTTTAAGAATGTCCATGGAAATTTGATAGATTTTATGGATTCTATGGAACATTTTTCAGTAATATAGTCATTTTCACAACATAGATTCTATCAATCCAGGAATATGGGAAGTTTTCTATCTTCTGGTGTTTGCCTCAGTGTCTTTTTCCAATGTTTCATAGTTTTTATTGTATAAGTCTTTCACCTCCTTGGTTAAGTTTATTCCTCAATATGTATTCATCTATGTTTTTAGACTATTGTGACTGGCATTGTTTCACTTATTTCTTTCTCAGGATATTGCTTACTGATATAAAAACTACTGGGTTTTTGCCCAAACAGGCTTCTACTTGTAAAGATTATACAAGAATGTATTTCTTATTGTAATGTTCTTGTTAGCAATTTAAACAGTGATTCAGATGACAAAAAAAAAATCTGTGTTTTGAGTCAAGCTTTTAGGGTTTTTCAAGTATAGGATTATATCATCTGCAATTAGTAATAATTTAATTCCTTCCTTTCTTTTTAGTATTGCCTTTTATTTCTTTTTCTTGCCTTATTACTCTGGCTAAGAATTCAAGCACTATATTGAACAAGAGTGGAGAGAGTTGACACTCTTATCTCATTCCCAATTTTAGAGGAAAAGCTTTTAGTTTTCCATTTATATATGTGTATATATCCTTGATTTAACATATATATATATATATATATCATATTTCTGTATCCTCACCCAGCTGATGCCCTTCTTGTTGCAATAAAAATATATTTTAGGCTGGGAAGGTGGCTCAGTGGTAGAGTGCTTGCCTTGCATGCATGAGGCCCCAGGTTTGATTCCTCAGCACCACATAAGCAGAAAAAGCCAGAAGTAGTGCTGTGGCTCAAGTGGTAAAGTGCTAGCCTTGAGCTGAAGAGCTGAGAGATAGCGCCCAGACCCAGAGTTCAAGCTCTATGACCAACAAAAGACAAAACAAAACAAATAACAACAACAACAAAAACATTCTTACAGTCCTCTTGCCTTCACATTTTTAAAACAATAAACTTAGATTCTCTACATGAGAGAGAACATTCAATATTTGTCTTTCTGTTTGTCTAATTTCACTTAATGTAATAATCTCCAGTTAGTAATATATGTATATATTACTATTTACTCATAGGTTTGTCATGTATAGTCTTTATTATGATGAAACATGATCTTTCTATTCCTAGATTCCTTTGGACTTTTATCATGAAGGGATGTTGACTTTAGTCAAAAGCCTTTCTGTATCTATTCAGAGGATCATGAGGTTTTTGTCCTGGATTTTTATTTGAATATGTTGAACTATCCTTGCATTCCTTGCATGCCTGCAATAACACTAACTTGATCATGGTGTTTTATCTTTTTAATATATTATGAAATTTAGTTTGCAAGTATTTTATTGAGAAATTTTACATTTATGTTCATCAGAGAAATTGGTCTGTAGTTTTCTTTTTCTGTTGTATCTTTATCTGGTTTTGGAATCAAGCTAATACTGGCTTCATAAAATGAGTTTTATAGCTGAGTGCTGATGGCTTATGCCTGTAATCCTAGCTAGTCAAGAGGCTGAGTTCAAAGTCTTAGCCCAGGCATGGAAAACTGGAAGTGGTACTGTGGTAGAGTGCTAGCCTTGAGTAAAAAAACTCAAGGCTAGCACTCAAGCCCTAAAATCAAGCCTCACAACTGACAACAAAAAAATGAGAAGAGGTTCATAGCATTCTTTCCTTTTACCTTTTATGGAATCCTTTTACCTTTTAAGAAGCCTTACTATTAGTTCTATAAAACCATGCTAGAATTCAGCATGGAATCCATATAGTCTGATTTTCTGCATTGAGATTCTTTAATATTGTTTTAATCTCACTAGAGATATAGTTGTTTATATCTTCTTGATAGTAGTCCATATATGTTCAAATTTAACCTTTTCTCAATTTTCTAATTTATTAGAATATGTTTTCAAAATATTCCCTAGTAAACCTCTGGATTTCCGTGTCATTTCTTATCATTATCTCTCCTTTAAAAAATTAATTTGGGATTTGGGTCTTCTCTTTCTTTTGTGTAGTTTGGCCAACGTTTTATCACCTTGTTTTATCTTTCCAAAGAACCTACTATTTGATTCATTGATCCTTTATATTCTTTTAGTGTTTATTTTACTAATTTCCATCCTTATCTTTATTATTTCTATTCATCACTATTTAGGAGTTTTGCTTGTTCTGGTTTTTTAAAAAAAATAGGTATATTATTAGGTCATTTGAAATGTTTCAACATTTTGTTTTATTTTGTTTTTGTGCTGACACTGGGGCTTGACCTCCGGGCCTTATATTCTCCCTTAGTTTTGTCATTCAAAGCCACACCTCCACTTCTGGCTTTTTGCTGGTTAACTGGAAATAAGGATCTCTTGGATTTAACTACTTTGATTGGCTTTATTCAAGTCACAAGTCACAAGTCTTCAAATCTCTAGGATTATAGGTGTTAGCCACCAGTGCCTGGCCTCTGCATTTTTAATGTTGGCACTCACATCTCTAGCCTTCTCTCTTGAAACTGCCTTTTCTGTATCCCAAGGTTCTGGTAAGTTGTGTTTCCTTTAAATTTGGTTCTAGGATTTGTAAAGATATCCTCCCTGATCACTTAAAAGTGTATCATTCAATAGCCATGTATTCATGTATCTTCTCTTGCTACTGATTTCCAATTTATCTGTGTGAGCTAATGATGCACAAGATATTATTTCAATTTCTTAATATTTGTTAAAGTTTGCTTTTTGTCCTAAATATGATCTCTTTTGAAGAAATTTCCCTGGGTTACTTTTTGCTTTCTTGATTACTATTCTTTGGGGAAGTACATGTTAAATTAGTATCTACCTATTACCTAATATTGAGCAATCAGAAATGTACCGTGTTTAAAACCCATCATTCAAAGTCCATTTAATTTACTTGATTTATTTTTCTCACTTTTATTTATTTTGTGCACTTCCCAAAACATACTTCCCAAAATTCTTTTGGGAATTAAGATGCTTTCTTCTTGCTTTCTTTGCAGGTTTGCTACCACCAAATGTCGGCTTGCTAGAGAAAATAGAATGACTCATGAAGTCAACTATAGAGCTGAAAGTATCTCTGCCTGCCCATCTCTAAGTAAATTAGCTTCAGATTGTTTGAAGGTTGTTTTTGTGTGTGTGGTTGCTGTTTGTTTAGAACTAAATTATGATTCATAACAATAAGTTGAAGTTTTCACTCAGCTAAATAAGTTTGAATGTGAGAGTCTTAAAGTATGTGTTCTCCTTTAATGCTTTTTCTATCAAAATTAATTTAGTAAACCACTCACATCGGAGTTGAAGCTCCAAAAAATTGGGTCTCTTATACTTTTAAGTATACTACCCTTTTTAATTGGTTAAAATGCAACTTAAAATTTAAAACTAAGTTCCAAAATGTTAAAAATAATAATAATGAGTACTTCTACGTATGTATATGTATTAGTGCCTGACTGACTTCCCAGTCCATCTGAGTGAATCAGTCTAATGCAGGTGCTAATAGATTTTAGACTCCCAGACATGTAGCTTTCCAGACCCTCTTTTCCTGAGTCCACTTACCTATCACACCTGAATAATTTTTAGTTTCTCTAGTAAATCCCTCACTTTTTTTTTCTTGGTTGTACAAGGGGTTTGAACTCAGGACCTTGCACTTGCTAGGCAGGTAATTCTGCCACTAAGACATGCCTTGGGCTCTTAAAACTCTCTTGATTTTGTTACTTATTAGGCTCTGTTTGCCTAACTGAGCACAAACTAGTAAACAGGTATGACTAGAAAGAAATTCTTTGGCAGTACCTAGATCATATAAATCAAGACAAAATTTATTATTACTTTTTACTATCCAAATTATTCTAAGATTAAAATCAAACAAATTCTAAAGTAGAGACTCTGTATGATACAACTTGAGTAAGACCTAGAAAATAGGCAATTAGATGGTGAACCCTTATAATTCATTTTGTTAAAACAACATCTAAGCCCCTGCCTTTTTACTGTTATGCTTCACGGACATCTTTCCCTAAAATAAAATCAGTGAGTATGTGGCAGATATATTTCATATGAATGAATTAGCTAAGAATGAAAAGATTCAGCAGAAAGTGACATTGAAATTTTTCTCAATGGTTACTTGAATTTCTCAAGGTTACTTGAAATCACTTAGATGATTGTCAGCATTCCGAGACCAGTGCTTAACCACATCACTTTCCATCATATTTTCCTGCTAAATCCATTCGCTTTCTCTTTTATTCTATTTCCCAACTCAGGTTCTACATCGGAATCAGCTAGTGACATTAAGTCTTCTGAAGCAGGGGAGCAAGAGACTGAAGATGACTTGGAAGACTTTGATGAGACATGGGAAGAGGAAGTACAGAATCTCGTTGACTGGAGTGCTGCTCTAGATGCAGGTTCTTTAGATTGAGAATGGAACTCCAGGATATAAAAAACAAACAGTTCTAACCACAGCTCAGCTTCTTGTAGCAACTTGGGTTCTTGTTTTAAGTTGGTCTTACCTTGATTTTAGAAAAATACAAGTATACATCAGTACATATGTTGCTCTGCTTTTTGTTGTTGTTGTTGTTGTCATGGGGCTTGAACTCAGGGTCTGGGGGGCCACTGTCCCTGTCCCTGAGCTTCTTTGCGCTCAAGGCTAGCACTCCACCACTTGAGTCACAGCTCGGCTTCTAGTGTTTGAGTGGCTAATTGGAGAGAAGAGTCTGGCGGGGG
>NW_012267267.1:4600193-4696586 GCF_000151885.1 Dipodomys ordii
AAAGAAAGAAAGAAAGAAGGAAGGAAGGAAGGAAGGAAGGAAGGAAGGA
Organism: Dipodomys ordii; assembly: GCF_000151885.1. Classification (NCBI taxonomy): domain Eukaryota; kingdom Metazoa; phylum Chordata; class Mammalia; order Rodentia; family Heteromyidae; genus Dipodomys; species Dipodomys ordii. Next base: position 4,600,243 of record NW_012267267.1, read on the forward strand.
AGGAAGGAAGGAAGGAAGGAAGGAAGGAAGGAAGGAAAGAAGGAAAGAAGGAAGGAAAATACCCTACTAGTCTCTGGGTACTTCCCTGGCTAACTAAAGTTATCTTAAATCTGCCTTGGTGAGTTCCGACATCACTAAGTGCATCATGAGTATTTTCTGCATGTGTGTGTTTAGGAAATAAGAGCTCTGTAAGTTCAATACTATAGCTTGGGCATCCTCAGAATGTATGAAGTTTTTGTAATATGTAGATGAGATTATATCTTGCTCTGATGACATCTCTCACCTTCCTAAAATTCTTCAGAGAGAAAAAAAGATTCTTCAAACCAGCTGTGCCTAATAGATAATGTTCACACCGTGAAGTCCCTTCATGCTTCAGCCCTTACCCTCACCTCCACCACAGCTCTGCATCTGTGTGCCTTTGTCTTGTTGGGCTGCTGTAAAGAAAATGCCACAAACAGAAGAGCTTAGAGAAAATGGAGATGGACATTTCACAGATCTGGACATTTAGAAGTCCCGGCTCAAGATGAAGGTAGACTCAGTGTCTAATGAGATCTCACTTCTGGGTCCATAAAGAGCTATTTCTGGATAACCTTCATGGCCCAGGGGCTGGGGGGTGGGGTAAGGGAGGCTTTTTTCTTTTTAAGATTACAAAATCCACTTATGAGGACTCTATCCCACAACCTAATAACTTCCCAAAGACTTCATTTCCAAATACTATCAATTTGCGATGGAGATTTTAACGCACGTAAACCGCTGCATTGAGTTGGTGCTCTCCCACAAGTACCATGCGCTTCCCTGCTCCCCTGCCTTTGCTCAATGTTTGTCTCCACTTAGAACACTTTTCCCCATCTGTATTTGGCCAAATCCTGTTCGCCTCCTAAACTCTACTGCATCAGCCCCCACATTTTCTCTATATATCCCCCATGCTAGGCAAAGTCTCACTATGTAACTCAGACTGGCCTTTAACTCTAGTCCTGTCTCTGTCTTCTGGGTGCTGGGATTACTACCAGGTACCACCATTGCTGGCTTTTCTTTTTTCTTCTTTCTTTATTTGGTGCAGGTCCTGGGGCTTGAACTAGGACTAGGACCTAGGCATTATCCCTGAGCTTATTTTGCTTAAGGCTCACACTCTACCACTTGGGTCACACTGCTATTCCAGATTTTTCTGAGGTTTGTTAGAGATGAGTCTCAAGGATGTTACTTCCCGGCTGGCTCTGAACCATAATCCTCAGATCTCAGCCTCTTAAACAGCTGGGATTATAGGTGTGCACCACAGATGCCTAGCTTTGCTTGTCCTTTGACCATCTATAAAGTCTATAGTGACGTCTTCTTTCTTTTCCTTCATCAAGTAGGGGCTTAATAATTTCAACACTTTTCTAAAATTAAAAAAATCTAACCTAGTTTTGGTTTTACTTATTTTCTTTATTGTGTCTATTTTCTTGCTTCCCATTTAATTTTTTATTCCTTCACTTATGGTTACTTTGAATTCAGCTTATCCTCCCCTTTGCCCCCATCTCCAGTGATTTGAAACCTTCTTCGTTTCTTTTTTTAAAAAAAATTATTTTATTGTAAAGTGCTGTAGAGAAGGGTTACGGTTACATGAGTAAGACAATGAGTATTATTCTTGTTGAGCATTGTTGCTCCTTCCCTTGTTGTTTTCCCACTATCCCTTCCCTCCCCCACTTCTCTTACTCTTCCCTCCCATGCTGAAGTTGTAAAGTTCATTTCCAATATACTGTCTTTTGAGCATCATTGTTGCAGTGGGTCATCCCATGTCCTTGTTTCAGTGTTTCTTTATTTTCCCTTCCCCTCCCCAAATTAGACAAATGTATGTACAAGATGCAGGGTACCAAAATCAAGTACAGTGACAACAGGGGATATGTGAGGAACATACAAAAGAAACAAAAAAATCACATAGTACATCTAAAACAACAGCAACAAAGAAAGACCTCGTGTCCATATCTTGGGGTTCCTTTCACTTAGCATCACCTTATATGGTCATATGTACATAGTTTTTTTTTTTTTTACCTTTTCTGCTTGTCTGGTAAGATTATCCTGGATGTATACTAATTATTGCAAATGAGGGAAACCATAGGACCTATGTTTCTTTGGGTCTTGCTTACTTCACTTAATATAATTTTTTACAAGTCTTTCCATTTCCTAACAAATGGGGAAATGTCATTCTTTCTGATGGAAGCATAGAATTCCATTGTGTGTGTGTGTGTGTGTGTGTGTGTGTGTGTGTGTGTGTGTGTGTATACATACCACATTTTCTTGATCCATTCATCTACTGAGGGGCATCTGGGTTGGTTCTATATCTTAGCTATGGTGAATAATGCTGCAAAAAACATAGTTGTGCTGGTAGCTTTAGTATGGTCTTGTTTGTGATCATTTGGGAAAATGCCCAAAAGTGGGATTGCTGGGTCATAGGGGAGCTCTATATGGAGTCTTTTGAGGAACCTCCATACTGCTTTCCAGAGTGGCTGAACAAGTTTACACTCCCACCAACAATGCAGTAGGGTTCCCTTTTGGCCGCATCCCCTCCAGCATCTGTTGTTATTAGATTTCTTGATTATAGCCATTCTAACTGGGGTGAGGTGGTATCTCAATGTTGTTTTGATTTGCATTTCTTTTATGGCTAGAGAGGTTGAGTATTTCTTCATGTGTCTATTGGCCATCCATCTTTCCTCTTTAGAGAAGTTTCTCTTTAAGTATTTAGCCCACTTATTAATCAGGTGGTTGTTTCTTTGAGGATTTGTTTTTGGAGGATTTAATTTTTTGAGTTCTAAAATATGCTTAGAACTCAAAAAATCAAATCCTTCTTCACTGCTAATACAGGTATTTCATACTATAGGTTCAGCAAGCAGGAAAAAATGTCCTCTGAATTTAGCATCTCACAATGGCTTAGGCAAGTACTTTGTATTTGAGCTACACCTCAATCCTCTTTTTGTCTCAGTTATTTTTCAAACAGTCTCTCACACTTTTTTCCCAGAGCTGGCCTACCTATTCTCACATGTAGCTGAGATTATGCTGTGCAGCACCTTGTTTGGATTGTTTGCTGAGATGGAGGTCTTATTAACTTTTTTTCCTGGACTGTCCTTAAGCTGTGATCCTCCAGATCTCTGTCTCTCTACCCCTGATTAGAAAAATTCAAAAATTTCTTCTTAGAGAAGCACAAGTGACAAAGTCTATGACAATATTCTGAAATCAGAACACATCCCACTGGGAGTGTATTAATCCCCCTGTGTAAGCACTGCTCTGGCAGCTTCCCAACTGATTTTCACATATTATATTTCCATTCAATTCAAAATACTTCTAACTTCCTTTTGATTCTTCTTTGATCAGTTTGTTACTTAGAAGTTTTTTATGCAATTTCCAAATATCTGGATATTTTCCAGAGATCTTTCTGCTTTTGTTTTCTAAGCAATTCCATGTAGAAAGAAAACATCTGCCTGATGTATCAGAGAACATTTTCATTCTTATCTTACGGTTAAATATTTTCTATATTTAGATGCAAACAAAAATATATTCTAAGTATATATGTGAAGGCTAAAATAGAAATGTTTGTTTTCAACTCCAATTGAGGATATTTCTTCTCTGTAACTGGAGGGTAGCAGCATGGGAAGGTAAAGGGAAAAGCAGGTTCTGTCTCCAGAATTCCTGGATCTGTTGCATGATTACAGTTGGGTGGCCCTGGACAAGTTATTTAACCCATATTCTTCCATACTGGTGCCTGCAAGTTAAGGCCAGATAATAATGGCCCCTTCGTTGCTATTGTTGAGAAAACCAAATAAATACATCAATACATTAATATTTATGAAGTGCTAAGCATAGTCTGTGACTTATAGTAAGTACTCTGTACTTACTTATCTGGTTATGCACTTACATACTCTATACTGAAATAGAAACACATTTCAGGGTGAGAGATAGCTTAGTACAGTGCTTTCCTAGTATCCACAGAGCCGTTGGTTTGTTTCCCCAGCACTGAAAGAAAACAAAACCAAAAAAAGACACATTTTACCTCCAATAATTGATCTCATAGAGTATAAAAGAACTTCGTCATCAGGAGGCCTATATAGAAGCCCATTCATGTATACTTGTTGTTGTTCTTGTTGTTGTCTGTTTTTGTACTGGTGCTAGGGCTTGAAATCAAGGCCTGGGCATTGTAGCTTAGTTTTTTCTGTTCAAAGCTGGTGTTCTACCGTTTGAGCCATAGCTCTACTGGCTCTTTGGTGGCTAACTGAAGATTACAGTCTTATGGACTTCCCTACTGGAGTGGCCTTCAAACCTCAATCCTTAAATCTCAACCTCTTGATTAGCTAGGATTACAGGTGTGAGCCATTGTGGCTTAGCTAATGTTTAGTTTGGGTCTGGTTGGTTGGTTGGTTTGGTTTGGTTGTTTGTATAAAGCTCAGGCTCCTGATAAGGCAGGATTACAGGTATGAGCCACCATTGCTTAACTTAGTGTGATTTTCAAACTCCCTAGCTGACTCCAGATTCTCACTCGGGAAGGTCACTGAGATTTATTTCCCATGTGCTCATCACTGGCGATGAGGAATGCAGCTGGCAACAGCAGTGTTGCCAGGTAGAAAAACCTTTGTGGGACTGATTGCATGGCTTTCTTTGGACAAGAGTCCATTTTAAAGTTGAAATTTGTGTAAGCCAGAAGCTCCAGACTGTGACTGAAACAGAGTGAGAAAAGAGGCAAGAAACTGCACTTTGAAACATTTCCTAAGATGTTTGCATTTGTCATGATAGTCTTAGGACTCACACAGGTTAAGTATTCGCCCTAATTGTTTAGGATAAACTTTCCCTCCAGGTGGCGCCAGTTCGCTATTTTATGTGCTCAAGTCCTAAGGAGTACTGTTGTTTCAAGAACCTGGGCACCAGGATTCTGCTCTTTCCTGAGGGTAGTTTTGCTTTTCCTCCTCAGGAAGATGTTTAGTCCATACTGGGAAAGGTTTCCTAGAAGGAAAATGATCCAGAGCTTATAAATAAAAACCAAAGACCCAAACTGGAGAAGTCAGAGGTTCCCCCGACCCCCCACTAGCCCAGGAAGGACCACACAGAAACAACCCTCCTAGCTCATAGACAAGAGAGGCTGGTGTTCGCTTAATAACTTCCAGACCACAGTTCCTCCACCAAGGGCTGCTGGGCCTCCTACCTGAGGAGAGAGGAAGTTCTCTAGGGGTGATGGGGTCTGACCCCCACTTACCTTCACTCTCCACTTCTCACTTAAAGGCCATGGATAGCCCCTAAGCAGCAAAGGCCCATGTGAAGTGAGTTGAGGGTCAGGTGAGAGTGTGTATATCCTACTGCCTGGCTGATAACTGAGGGTAGACTTCCGTTTTTCTTTTCGTTTCTCTTTCTCTTTGAGACCCAGGATTACATTTAAGTGGCTGTCTCCAGAGAGTGAGATCTCAAACATTATCTAAATATTCAGTGACACTATTTAGCCACCCTTGCAGGGGCTTCGGAACTAATCTGATTCCCAGATGCAGAAGCAAAGGATCTGAGGTTTTCATCAGCAAAGATGAGAGCAGCTGGCACTCATTTGCTCCTCAATATCCCTTGGTAGATCTGCAGGCGAGTGAGACGAACTGCCCTTGCACTGTCTGCCCCACCCACACCCGCCCTGCTGGCTCTGCCTTGCAGCTGTGACGTCCAGACCCTCCGCCTGCCCTGCACCTCACTCCTTGAGTTCTAGAGATTAGACCAGAATCCAAATAAAAAGTGAGCATCTGATGACCCAGAATACTTTGATTTACAAGCTGAATTCTTTTTCAACTAATAAAATTACAGCCTCCAGTCCGATTACCTGAGGATTCTTGTTTTTGTTTTTTAATGTCTGGATAATTAGTTTATGGATCAATTTTTCCCCCTTGTTGGTCATGGGGCTGGAGCTCAGGGCCTGGGACTCTGTCTCTGAGCTTTTACACTCAAGGCTAACTCTCTACCACTTTGAGCCACAGCTCCACTTCCAGTTTTCTGGTGGTTTATAGGAGATAAGAGTTTCGTGGACTTTACTGCCCCAGCTGGCTTTGAACCGTGACCCTCGGATCTCAGCTTCCTGAAATAGGTACAAACCACCGACACCCAGCTCATGGAAGTAATTCTTCATTGACAGAAATGCTTTCAGGGGAGAAATCCACACTGCTAGGTGAGTTCACAAATTGCTAACCATTTTGAAAGGAAACTGCCTAAAGTATTGCTCTAGTTCAGTGTTTGACAGCTATATTAGAATATGTCTAAAATAAATCCCAATATCATAAGTGAAGATTGTTAATAAGATGTTATTTAGCCAGGCACCATTGGCTCACACATGTAATCCTAAGCTACTCAGGAGACTATGATTCTGAGAATCAAGGTTCAAAGTCAGCTTGGGCAGTTAAATCTGAGAGAGTCATATCTCCACTTAACCAGCAAAAAGCCAGAAATGGAGGTGTGGCTCAAGTGGTAATGGCCAGCCTTCCGCAGAAAAGTTAAGGGACAGTGGCAAGGTCCTGAGTTCAAGTCACAATAGCAGCACTTTCACTCTTTCTCTCCCTCTCTCAAACACACATACAAGAGATTATTACTTTAATGTTCACAAATATTTAAATAATTTGGAACCCTCATACTGTGTGACTGCTAAGACTTCCTCTTACATTAAGCTACAAATAGGAAAAGATCTAATTGAAAATTAAAGCAATCAAAGCTCTGAACTGTAACCCCTCTGTATAGTATTTTTACAATAAAAACAAAACAAAATCAAAGCACATTTTCCTCACTAAATAAGGAACCCCAAACTAGTTGTTCAACCATGATGTCAAAGACATTTTAGCTGGGTGTGATAGTGCCCACCTGTAATCCCAGCTGCTGAGGAGGCAAAGGAGGATTTTATTCCAGGTCAACTCAAAATTAATGAGGAACTATCTCAAATACAAAATACAAATGAAAGGGAGAGGGCTGGAGCTCAGGGTAGGGTGCCTGCCTAGCATAGGCCTGAGTTTGATCCAAATACTGGGGGGAAAAAGAGGGGCAACTTGTTTCCCTCTCCTATCTTTTTTTTAGTGTTGTTTTTTGTTTTTGTTTTGTTTTGTTTTACCTCCCTGCCTTTAATCTATGCCTGTGAAAGCTCCAGACTTCATCTCTGTGATTAAGATGGAAAGAAGAGGAGAGAGAAGGGAAAGAGAGCAGGGTTGCTATCTACCTCTGCTCCAAAACAAAGGCCTACCTTAAAGTAGCATCTTTAATACTAAAAACCCAAATTGCTAGCAAATCTTAATGATACAGTCAATTCATTATTCATTCAGTGCCGAGTCAATGGCTAGTTTGCAACATCCTTTGAATTGTTAAAATCCACTAATATGGATAAGGACAGGATATATGATTTGATGTAATTTTATTTATTCTTACAGTTCGCTACTTGCAAAAATGTCCAAGCACTTTGAAGAGGAGAGGAGACAGGGAACCCTAGATTTTGACATCTTGGTTAGAAGACCTAAAGCAGAGTTTTAATGTTTTCTGTGAAACTAAGAAATATAAAAATGGGGGCTGGAAATGTGGCTCAGTGGTAGAGTGCTTTCCCAGCATGTATGAAATCCTGGGTTTAATTCCTCAGTACCACATAAACAGAAAAAGCTGGAAGTAGTGCTATGGCTCAATCGGTAAAGTGCTGGCCTTAAGCAAAAAGAAGCTCAGGGACAGTGCCCAGGCCCTGAGTTTAAGCCTTGGGACTGGCAAAAAAAAAAAAAGAGGTAGAGACAGAGACAGAGAGAGAGACAAAGACAGAGACAGAGAGAGACAGAGACAGACAGAGAGACAGACAGAGACAGAGACAGAGACAGAGAAGGAAGGCAGGAAGAAAGGAAGGAGGAAGGAAGGAAGGAAGGACGGAATAGTTTTCAAACAAGGTCCTTCTAAGTAATTTTTTGTTTAATCATAAAGTAATCTAGAATGAACTGTAAGGTGACTAGGCCCTTTCTGTATTTCAGAATGACTTCAATGGCTTAGACAGCCTGTTAACACTTCCTAGAGTACCTTTAGACCATATCATACAAGAACACAGATGGCAGCTAGCAGGCTGGCCAGGCCCAAGTAGACCCAGAAAGAGATGCCCTAATGTCCGCAGCCCGTGGAAGCTGCAGATCCAGAATACAAGAATGAGATAGGGCCCTGAGGTGCCCATGATGAAGAGCAGTTTGGCTTATTGACTACATGTGGTAAACTCTGGCATCCTGGAGCTGGGGGTTGGTAGGGAGAAGGATTCAGTCCTCAAGGCTTTGCTATATTAGGGAAGCTCTGAGCTAGAGAACAACCTCACACTACATGAACTTCCTGAGTCTCCAGTTTTGGTTCTCCTTAGTGACAGAAGTTAAAATCCTTCACCCTTGATCCACATAGAACATCTGATTTGTACAGGGAGATTGAGAGACATTCAATGGCTCTTCTTTGATCTTTAACTTGGAGTTGGGTATAGTAATTTGGCCAAAATTTAATGAAGATTCATACCAAAGAATGTTCTTGAGCTCTCATTCTAGTCAAGTAGAAGAGAACTTTTCCTTAACTTACAAAGACATAAACACAGTGGTGTCTTGATCAGAGCATCTAAGTGATACCCTGTATCGTTCTGGCAAAGACAAATGCACAAATTACTAATATAGAAAAAGACTTGGAAATAAAGAAAGTCTGAATTTCTTGAAGGAGCTTGAGAAACATTAATTCAAGCAGATATAATCTTCCAAATTAGTTACTATTCTAGTTTAAAAGAAGTATGTGACTGGGTCCACATCCAAAGAAATTAAAATGAGTATAGTGAAGAGACAAAAATCAATCTGAATAACCAAAATAACCAGATTTGGAGATGTTCGTTCATTACCCCTCTCTCTAGAATTTATGTTCTATCAAAACTAATTTAATTACTGCTATGTTCCTTGTCCCCTAAAGAGAATCTCACATATATTAGACATTTGATATGTATTTGAATTTTTTTTGGTTGGTTGTGGGCTTGAACTGTGGGCCTGGGCACTGTCCCTCAGCTCTTCAGCTCAAGGCTAGCGCTCTACCACTTGAACCACAGTGCTATTTATGTTTTTTTTTTCTGAGTGTTTTATTGGAGATAAGAGTCTCATGGACTTTCCTGCCCGGGCTGACTTTGAACTGCAATCCTCAGATCTCAGCCTCCTGAGTAGCTAGGATGACAGGCGTGAGCCACCAGCACCCAGCTGTATTTGAATGTTGATTGAAAATTTTCTCTGCAATGAAATGAGATGGACAGAAGACAGAAGAAAGCAGATGGCAGTGATTCTTCATGGGAGAGACCAAGTCATTTTGCAGCCCACTTGTGCACAGGTACTTCTGCTCTTTGTTGCTTATTTAATGCTGTCATGTTTGTTTGTTTTTTAGTGTTAGGAAATGTATCAGAGTGAGGATTGCCTATGAGATGGAATGATCACCATTCCTAGCTCTGGTTAGCAGTGGAGTGAGATTGAAATGGGCCTTTGAATTGGTCTTATTCATTTTAGCATTTGAATAAATGTACTTGCAAAGGAAAGAATATGGAATATATAACAAAGAACATTTTATTCTTCAGGAACTAAAAATTCAGTTCTTCCTTTCTCTCTACTGACTAATGATAATGCCTTTGGGGGGGGGTAGCAGAAAGGTGGAACTGTGTTTACTTAGCTGGAGAGCAGTGATCATTGGCTCATCCTCATATTCACTCATATTCCTATGTGTAATATTTATTCATATTTATTGAGTAATTTTTCTAGGGATAAGCTCTGTCCTCATTGAGCTTATAATTCCCAGGGAGCACAGAGGAATAAGAGAAGCCATGGGATACAGGAAGTTCAAGCTGGATTGGGTCTCCTGGCATAAATAAGATTTAAGAGTTCAGGAGGAAGAGTATCTAATCTGAGCCATGAAGAAGCTTCCCAGGTAATGAGGAGAATAGTGTATTGACTACTGAAATAGGTTGCCTAGTGACCTGCATGAGACAGGTGACAGGACACCTGGGAAAAGCTGAAGGTAGTTCAGTATAACTGGGTGTTAGAGTTGGTGAACAAGAGGTAGAAAACTAAGGTGAGAAAAAGAGGCAGGGGACAGGTCATGCATGAGACGAGCACCCAGGTGAAGAGTAATGGGAACCTGCCAATGCTGGGCAGAGAGAAGACTGAAGGGTAGGTAGAAAAGCCTCAGTGGTGAGACTTGGTAATGAATTGGATTCAAGGAGAAAGGATCAGACAGCAGAGCCATTTATTGGGATGGAGAATTAATAACTTGGAAATGGGATGAAATGTTTAAGCATTTGAGGATTGCACAGGAAAGATGACTCTTCAAAACAATCCACAGGTACCAATGGCTTATACTTATAATTCTAGCTATTTAAGAGGCTGAAATCTGAGGATCATGGTTCAAAGCCAGCCCGGGCAAGAAAGTCCTTTTTGACCACAGCAAGAGGCTTGATCATAAGATATGATTCTTCATGTCTCCAGAACAATAATCAAACTGCTTTTCCCTGTCCTCTATTACTTTTGGGCATCTATCTTCCATATGTTTCCAGGTGCTAATATTCTCAAAAGCAAATTTTAAAACCTTCCTTCCCACAAGAAAGAGCTCGGGTTGTGTAACACTGCTCTGGAGCCAAACTTCCTGGACTGACATCCTAACACCACCCAACACTAGCATTGGGCAAGAGGCTTGGCATGCCTGTGCCCAGGGTCCATAATCTATGAGATAAAGATAAGAGTAGTAACAATCTCAGAGGGTTTGTGAGGATTAATTAAGCTAACAACTAAAAGCACCTAGAGCAATTGTGGTTTAGGGAGTCTCAGAGTGACTGCTGGCTACTTTCACAGGGTCAAAGGAAACCCATGCCAGGCTCCTTCTGTCTTCATGCTCAGAAGTGACGCAGTAGCTACGGAGAGGAGCCAGTGGCTCTGGAGTACCAAGCCAGCTGAGAGGAGATAACACTGGCCAGATTTGTCAGTTAATCTCACCGGATTGCAGTTCATGGGACAAGAGTCAGTCCAAAGCCAGGTACTGGTGGCTCACACCTATAATCCTAGCTACTCAGGAGGCTGAGATCTGAGGATTGCAGTTCAAAGCCAGCCCAGGCAGAAAAGTCCAAGAGACTCTTATCTCCATTATACTCCCAGAAAACCAGAATTGGAGCAGTGGCTCAAAGTGGTAGAGCACTAGACTTGAGAGAAAGAGTTAGAAACAGCGCCAAGGCCCCAAGTTCAAGCAGAAATAAAGAACCAGCCCACTGCAGAAGCACAGAGAGATTAAGAATCTCTTTTGAGGTCATTGTCCCAAGACTCTGCTGGGGAGAAAAAAAATCTAAGCAAGGATCAGAGATAATTAGAAGTGTACTTTGAAGCATATAGGTTGCGTTCACGAATTTCTCTTGCCAGAAAATCGCATGACAAGGGTAAGAATCACAGTTGTGTTTCTAGAGTCAGTGGAGTCTTCTGTTTGTGTGTTAACCCCCTCTCCAGGGGGCCTGCACCAGTTCCTCCCAACCTCCTCTGGAGAAGGAGCTGGGAGGTGTCATCTGCACCCTCCCTCCCCCCCTCCTCCCCCTCCCCCTGACCCCCAGCCTGGAGATCACATCTGCCCCATCTGCCTGCCTCCTCCTCTTGCCAACCGGGCTGACCTGGCAAACTGCCAGCCTAAGAGCCAGGGTATTTGGGGAGGTCTGATTTTAATAAATTTCTATTTCCTGTAGAAAACCGGTTTTTTCAGTGGCTTTGTAACTCAACCATTTTTGATCACATTAGGACTGAAGCTGGCAGCCAGCTTGGCAGCTTGTGTGCAAATTACACACAATGGCAGATTGTTTCACCCTTCTTGCAATTCAAAGAGACTCAAGGAAAAAGGAGAGAGGAAAAGAAAAAAGGAAAAGTGAAAGGAAAGAAATAAATCCAAGCCTCCTATTATGTAACTGCATAAAACAACAAACTAGTAATTCTCTATAAGGAAAAGATAGAATAAATTAACCTCCCTGTGATTTTTCTACCTCTACCTCTCTCTTCTTCTCCTTCCTGCCCATCTGCCTCCCTCCCTCCCCTTCTCCCTTTTTCTCCAACTCTCAGTGTCTTCCTCTCATACATACAAACATACAAATCAATGACAGCACTGACAATTAAAGAATCAGACATCTTTTTCTTGTCTTTTTCTTTTCTGCCAACACACCTCATATTCAAAGACAGTTGGAATAGTGAAAAAATCAAGAAAACCCTGAGGGAAAACAGTTAAGTAGAAAGAATCATAGAAACAGGAATTAAAAATATGAGTACTTCTGTGAGAGTGAATGAAGGGCTATAAAGGAGCAAAAAAAATAAGAAACAATGATAATCGACATATTAAAATCATGAGGTTAAAGAAGGACAAGAAGTTAAAAACTACATAAATCAAATGATAATGCAGTGTCCAATTCCATTCTCTATTCTCAGAGAAAGCATTACATGATAAGCTATTGATCTGCTTTTACTGGATTGGTCAAATGTCTCTGCCCTCAACTCAAACCCATCCCAGGCTATGAGTACATACATTTTATACATATATATATATATATATATATATATATATATATATATATATATATATATATATATGCACACCCTGCTTAAGTGCCAGATAGGCCATCTCCTCTCATCTTCCTTCCCTTCTTCCATTATCCAAGCTTGCTAAATTCAGGTTTTACTCTTACAGTGTTCTGAGCTAACCAGATATACTAGCGTGTGTTTACAGTTGTAATGTTTGCATTATTCTGAGGGAACACATAAATTAGAAAGCCTACTAAGAATTCTAGGCACCTAGCAGGAGTGTTGCAGAGGTATTTCCTGCAAGGGTGGTGTTCACATATCCAGTCAGTCATACAAAAGGAGATCAAAGATTCATCTGCAGCAGAAATAGACTTGTTGGGTGTCTGTCATTAACAAGGGCAAGCACATTGGGACATACCTCAGTGTCCGCTGTAAGATTCCATTGAGAGTGGGTTATGAAGTCACTGACTATGGATTCGAGTGGGCTGAGATAGATAAGAACACAAGATGTCAGGGAACTCAACCAAAAGTACAAGCTTGGAAACAGCAGTTCCAGACACTACTTGGGTAGGGAAATGAATATGGGTAAGAGAATAGAACTTTTGATTCAACAGAACAATTCTTCTGAGCACCCTTATGTCCTTGACATTGTTTTGAATTCACAATGATAAGACAATCTGTAGTTCACTTTCTTTTTGAGGTAAGAGTGGAAGATTGGGGATTATAATAGTACATAAATATGAAGCAATTAGAAATGGGTTTCAAGCTGAGACATGATTAGGAAAAGGAACTGTAAGGATCATAGAAGCCTTTTCAAAACATACTCCAGATTATATGAGTCAGAATCTCTGAGGGGAGAGGAAAGGAAAATACACTTGCCTGCTTTGAAAAGCTTCCAGGAGATTGGGTTCTGCACCCTTGGTTACTATGGAGTTAGACTAATATATTCTCTGATCAAAGAATCATTTACAAAAGTTGGTATATATTCCCTGGCTCCGCCCACCTAGAGAGTTACTGACCCAACAGGTCTGACATAGAAATGGATATTTTCACTTACTTTTAATTGACAAGTGAACATCAAATATATATGCATATATGTTGTAATGATGCTTTGATTATATATTGTGAATTGTCTAAATCAAGCTATTAAACCTTTATCTCACATACTTATCACTTTTTATGATGAGAACTCTAAAATCTACTCAGCAAATTTCAAGCACATAGCATATTGCTATTAACTATTATCATGATGATGTATAATCTCTCAACTGTTCTCTTTTTTACTAGCATTATTTCAATACCCCGACCCCTAGACTTGCTAACTGCTACTATATTTTCTACTTCTATGAGTTCAACTTTTTAAGATTTCTCATTTAAGTGAGATCATGCAGTATTTGTATCTCTATTGTCTGGCTTATTTCACTTGACATAATGACCTCCAGGTCCACCCATGTTGTCACAAATGACAGGATTTCTTCTTTATTGAGGTAGAATCATATTCTGTTGTATATGAATACCGTTTTCTCTTTATGCATGAATCCGTTGATGGACACTTAGCTTGGCTCAATATCTTAGCTCTTGTGAATAGAGCTGCAAAGAACATGAGATGCAGATGTATCTTCCAAATACGATTTCACATCTAGAAGTAAGAAATGACAAATTCTCTTCTTGGTGTGGTAGAATCTCCATGCTTTTTTCCATAATAGCTGTATTAATTTACATTCCCATCAACAGGGTATGAGGGTTCCTTTTTTGCTCTATCTGGGCTAACAGGTACATTTCCTTTTTCTGATGATAGCTTTTCTAACAGGTAAAGGGTGATATTTTATTGTGATCTTAGTTTGCAAGAAATGCACATTTTAAACAATTGCTCCAGGCAAATCTTTTTTTGTGGGGGTGGGGGGGGTCCGGTCGTGGGGCCTGAACTCTGGGCCTGGGCACTGTCCCTCAGCTCTTCAGCTCAAGGCTAGCGCTCTACCACTTGAGCCACAGCGCCACTTCCGGCTTTTTTCTTTTTGCTTATGTGGTGCTGAGGAATCGAACCCAGGGCCTCATGCATACAAGGCAAGCACTCTACCACTGAGCCACCTTCCCAGCCCGAGGCAAATCTTATAAGTAAGTTTGATGCATACTATATTAGGTCATATTCATATATTAAAGAAAAACATCATTGAATACTTTCCATCATGCTAGATGCTAGGGAAAGAAAGGAATCAGATCCACTGGCCTACAGGAGCCCAAGGAAAAGGCAATCAAGGGCAAGGTGAGAGATGAGCAGAGGTTTTGACAAGAATGAGTTCAAGAGAGATTTATGGGAAGGAGTGGGAGTTGACGTGCTATGGAGGATTTGGCTGTGTGGGAAAGACAGAAAGAAAGGTCACTGCACAGGAGGTCAGGAGGAGGGCAGCAGGCTTGGAAACACTCAGAACTGATAGCTGGCTCAGAAGCCTGTGTTGCTGCCGCTCTGTGCGCCATCACTATGTCCAATGGCAATGTTTCAGAATGTGGAGAGAATACCCCCCAGGGCCATCCTGCCAGCATTTTGCTCCCAGCTCTGTCATGATCTGGTAGTTGAGTTAGCTCAAGTGTTTCTCAATTACCTTATTAATATGTGGGAACAGTTATCAACTTCCTAGGTTGCTGTGAGGTTTGCATTTATGCAAGTACCCCATACATAGGGCACTGTAATTGTAATGTTCAGAGTACAGATTCATTAGACCTTTACAATGACCTGGTGAGGCAGACATTGTTACTAATCTCATTTTACAAAGGAGAAAATTGAAGCCAAAAGAGGTTAAGAAATCCAAACAAGCTAATCTTGGTTTAAACTTGAACCCAGGACTCTTAATACCACATATTATGTTCTTTCTCTTCTTATAATAAAATGAGCAAAATCAGATTATAGGAGAAGCCTTGAGTACCACACTTAATGAAGTTCTACTGCATTCTACATATCTGAAGAAACATTTCAGCAGGAGATAGACATATTGAAGTCAGAGCTGGGGAAAGTTGCATCTTCTGAATTCTGTGGAAAATGGACCCCAGATAGAACCTCAAGAGAGAACATTCAGTTAATAACAGTATGCTGGGAGTAAAACAGAATGGTAGCACAGGAAGGGTGGGGGGGAGAAGGAACAGAAAGGGATAGGCCCTAACAAGTAGTGACAACTGGATTACGAAGTGTTTGAAAGGGGACAAAACCCACAGCTGCTGTTTTCCCTTCTAATTGCTGGAACCTCATGGCAAGAGAGTCACCTTCTGTTTCTCTTGTCACTCTGAATGCCTCAGCATTTCTTCTACAACTGCCCATAGAGCTTTTTATTGGCCAAGGACTGCAGTCATTATTTACTGCTTCTCGCATTAAGGATCCAAGGTCTCAGCACTTAACTCTACAAAGTGGCCTTAAAAAGCCTTAGGGAACCTGATTGTGGGGCAAGCCTTTCAGCCTCCAGAGCATTAATATCTTCCAAGTAAAAGCATTGATTGGAAAGCCTGGATGGATAAAATTAGTGGCTTCAATCTTAAAGACGTCTGGTTCACATCCGGGATATAAAGGAGAAGGAGCTTTATGGAGCCTATTAACGTCAATATTAAATGACATGAAACGGCATTATGGAAACCTCCTCTACAGAATCTCTCCATTTCATTATTTGCAACCCTCTGGTGTGGCTCAGGGTCCAGGAAAGTTCCCCACAGTCCAGCCAGGTGGGAATCAGATGCTGCTTGACTTCTTGTCAAGTACTGGATTTGATTTTAGAAACATAAAATAAACTTGCTAAAGGAACACAGCTAGTAGATTGCAAAATCAATATCCAAACCAAGTTTCTGTATCTATCTCTATTGCTTCTAGGTTTACTGACAAATGTGGTATTCTAAAATAATTTAGTAATAGTTTATGATGGAAAAACTCAAATGGCACAGAGGTACTTAAAACAGGAGGCAATCACCACCTCTACCCCCTGAGACACAATCACCTTTCTAGTTTCATGACAGGTTACCACCTAATCTGTACAAGCCATGGCCATGGAACTCTTCACCATTTATCTTTGTAAAAGAAAGATGGACCATTATAGAATGCAGTCCTGTAATCTACTTTTAAAAAATTCAACAAGCTAGTGCTGTGGCTCAAGTGGCAGAGCACTTGTCCTGAGCTGAAGCCCACAACCAACAACAACAAAAAAATTCAACAAAATAGACCAGACCTCCTTAACATAGAGAACTCTCTTATTTGCTTTCAGAGTTCTTCCCAAGGCATCAAAATCTCTTTAACAGATTTCCCAATGATGGGAAATAAGGTTGCTTTTTTATCTTACTTGTTTATTTACAAGTACTAAGATGTGAACTCAGAGCCTCTCGCTCTCACTTGGCTTTTCCCTTCGAAGCTCGGCCTCCACCACTTGATAGACAGTCAGGCACAGGCCAGGGTACACTGTATTCTGGACAGCTCTTTGCATCAAGGCCCATCCTGTTAGACTTGGAGTTCTGAGGTCTTGTCCATCAACACATCTCTGCCTCTCTGTCAGGGTCCTTATGTGTCATGACAGATCTCAGTTGTTGGCCAAGTGACTTCTCCAGAGAAGCTCCACTATGGAGATACACCTCTAAATGGTTAGGCCTGCCTTTCCACAGACGCCCACCTCCATCTTAATAACCATCAGAACTTCAGAACTGAACTCCAGCAAGACTAGACCTCACTTGCTATGTGACTATGTACCTCATCTGTCAAGTGTATTCTCTCTCATATCTGTTCTGGAGATTCTTCTTTCTTTAATCGTTGTGAACAATGGGGAAGAAAATCTCTGTAGACCAACACAACATGCCACTTGTGAAGTCACACTGGGATTATCTCCTAATCGTAACTATTAAAAACAAGAAAGTAGAGAATGCAGGCAAAGAGACCTGGATTTGAGTGGAGAATGCTTGGGACTACTCTCAGAAACAACTGAGAAGAAACCTGAATGAAGGAAAGGAATGGGCCAAGAATAATCCAGGCTCAGAGAAGAGCAAGTGCTAACGTGATCCTTGGGCAGGAACCTAGCTGGCATGTTTAGAAGAAAGAGAAGGCTCCTATGGCAGAAGCAGAATGAACAAGATTGTAGGAGTGGCAGGAGGCAAAGACACCAAGTCTTTGGTATTAGCCAAACTCCCAAGTGACATGAAAACCTTTTGGAATGTTTTGAGCAGACATAGGACATGATCTGACATGACAGTTGTTGGGTGGGGAGTCAAGGAAACCTAAACTGTGAGTTAGGAGCCCAGAGCAAAATCCAAGGAAGCATAGTGGTAGCCTAGGCAGAAGCAGTAAGGGTGAGAAGAATGGGCAAATGGCTTTAGGGGTGAGCTTACAAAACTTATGGATGTTTTGGATGTCAGTGT
The DNA here is from genome assembly GCF_000151885.1 of Dipodomys ordii. Taxonomy (NCBI): domain Eukaryota; kingdom Metazoa; phylum Chordata; class Mammalia; order Rodentia; family Heteromyidae; genus Dipodomys; species Dipodomys ordii. The sequence continues at coordinate 4,618,152 of NW_012267267.1, forward strand.
GGGAAAAATAGATAAGTCAAGAATACCCCCAAGTTTTGTGACTTGAACAAATAAAGATATAGAGTTGTTATTTATTAACAACCCTAAGATAAGAGTGATCATGGAAAGAACAGGTTTAGGATTGATTTTAATTTGGGGATCAGACAAAAACAAGAATGAGAAAAAGATCATCAGTGGCCCCAAAAGTTCTTTTCTGAAGAACTGAGCCTACTCCAAATAAGGGTCAAGATTTCACCCTTTCCTCAACAGAGGAAAGAACAGTTTGGAAAGAACATGAAAGAATGGTTGCAAATTGACTCTCTAGGAGAGGAGAAGAGAAATGGAGGAAGAGAAAGGCAGGGACAAGATTACCATCTGACTCTATATTTTTCACAGTAGTAACAAAATCTAGCTAGTATGTATGTGTGCCGATTAGACCTGGGGCTGACCTGGAAGAGCCCTTAGGCTCCACCTACCTCAACTTTACTCCCAGAAATAGAGCATCTGTGAGTTATACTGTCTGTAATATCTCTATTCTCTCTTAATTAAAGTGGGGTTTGCTTTGCAATATCCCAGGTGGAAGACACAGTTTAGGCTAAGGGGAGAAATGATGCTCAGTGCATGGTTGGGGGGAAGGTGGCTACAAATACACTGAATTATCAACATTCAAGACCAGAAATAACAAAAGTGGGGCTCCAGGAAGCATCACCAGTGCTGGAGAGCTTCAAATACATGCTCCAGGAACTTGGGCTTCATCCCAAGAGCGAGAAGGCAGGAAATAACTTGCATGTTACATAAGATGTCAGCTCTTGGAAGTGGCACTATGGCTCAGGTGGTAAAGCACTTGTCTTGAGCTGAAGATGTCAGTTCTCCTTAACCTAACAAATGCATATGTTACTGGACTTAGCATTACCTTTAATCAGCTCTGGCTGGTAGATCTATCTATCTATCTATCTATCTATCTATCTATCTATCTATCTATCTATCTATCTATCATCTATCTATATGTATATTTGTAAACCCAAAGGAAGTGGCTTAAACAACAGACATGTATCCTCAAATATCTGGAGACTGAGAAGACCCAAGATCAAGTTACTGGCAGATTTAGTTTCTGGTCAAGGTCCACTTCTTGGTTTGTAGATAGCCATATTTTTTAACTGTATCCTCATATGGTAGAAAGAAATATGGATATGAATCCCATATATGGAAATATACATATAATCTATATAACATATTATGTAATTATATATTATATACATATACGACAATATATAAGATATAATATGATATATAATACATGTATACTTGTACACACATGCACATATTAATATATTAATCCCATCACAGGATTCCAACTTCATGATCTCATCAAACGTAATTATCTCCTAAAGGTTTTACTTTCAAATACTAATACCTTGGGAACTAAGGTTTCAGTATATAAATTTAGGATGATATGACATTCAGTCCTTAACAATATTATTTAAAAAGAATTCACTAATGCTCTGCTCTTTCATTTTCTGCATGAGTAGACAGAAAACAATGAGAATCAGGCAACAAACTTGAAGGCAGATTCCTCTTGTTTGTCATATAAACTTGAACTGGTTAATAACTCAATTTACAATGAGTAAATTGTCTGAACCACAATTACTCATTTGTAAAATTAGGATAATAATGTTCATACATTTCTTAGAATTTTTGTGGGAATCAAACGTACAATAAATGTACATAAAAGTCCTTTATAAACCATAAAAGCATGATTCAAATGAAAGTTATTATGTTCCCTGAATAGGTCATATCCCTGCCACCGCTTCATAATAGCTGTTCTCATGGGATCTCGTATAGCAAAACAATTTGTTTGTATGTGTTCTCTCTCTTATACCATGAGATCCTGGAAACATTTATTCATCATTAGGGCCTCGTGTTGTGTGGCATCTTCTTTTATGTAGACTGTATATCAGTCTTAGACTCAGTCTTAGACTAAGAATCAGTCTAGTTATTAATCCTCCTTATTTCTAAATTATATGATGAGTATCTGGGAAATATTGTATAATGTGTATATGAATTATAGGACAAGTCTAAGTAGTAATATATGTGATGGAGCTCAGAGTCTTGTGTATAGGTTGGTTTGGCTTTCTATTTAGAATTCTCTCCTTCCTTTCAAAACACATATGAATATCTTACATGATCAAACAAGATGTGAAAGGACAATTAGCATCAAGATGAAATTCGTCCCATTAAATTGAACAAAGGAATCCAGAGCAAAGGAATAGTCTTAAGCACCTGGAATGGGTTAATTACCGTACTTTAGGCAATTAGTGCTGAAAACATCAGTAGTTTTTTCCTGTTTTATTTCTTCCTTTGTGAATTTTAGTTTTCATTGAAGAGGGGCTTTTTTCCCTCTCCCATGCCAGCATGTCAGATTTGTATTGGTTCTATGAATTGATTGATTTGCTCTCCATATCCCTCTGTAACTGGATAGATAGCATTGGGGAAACGTTCCCATCACTGTCTCTGAAAGTGTCATCTTCTGGAGTATTGAGTGCCATTTATTCTTGAGGCAATTGTTCCTTAAAAGCATGGTACATTAATTGTTACAGCATTGCACAATTTCCTTAGAAAAGCATATTATAGCCTCATTAAAACCGCATTACCCTATCATGATTTATAGTGAGAAGAGTAGGAAATGAATTATTGAGTAACTTCTTATTAACACGAAAGAAGTCTGCCATGCTAAATTATATACTGTAGTTTAAGACATCAATTAAGGACTTCAGAAACAGAGTACACAAAGATGCTCTTCAAACCAAATGTTCCACACCCTGAGAATGCTCCTGGACTTCCTGAATGGTTGTGTCTACTGAAAGATATGTTACCTAACAGTGTATTTGCAGAAATGAAACTTAACTATACCAAGTTGTTGCAAGAGGTAAATAATGGAGGGCTGGGGACATTCCTGTGGAATTACTACTCCACTTTTCCTAGAAACAAATAACTATTAACATGAGTACAAAACTTATGAAAGGAAAAATTCCAACAGTTACAGACCATCATCTTTACAAATCGGATTTACTTGCTCAAAAACCAAAAGGTTAACAAAAAGGCATTAATATTAGTTAGGGACACAGCTGAGTTTCATCTTGATCTCTTTCTATCCCCCAATTCTTTCTTTCCCCAACTTACTTTGACTTTATCCACTTTACTATATACCTTTTGTGTGAGTGTGTGTGTGTGTGTATATGTGTGTGTGTGTGTGTGTGTGTGTACTTGTTTTATTTTGACTTTTGGTAGTGGGGCTTGAACTCAGGGATTGGGCACAGTCCTTGAGCTTTTTTGCTCAAGGCTAAAGCTCCACTAACTTTGAGCCACAGCACTACTGCCTGTTTTCTGGTGGTTAACTGGAGATAAGAGTCTCAAAGACTTCCCTGTCCTAACTTTGAACTGTGATCCTCAGATCTCAGCCTCCTGAGTAGGTAAGATTACAGGCTGAGCCACTGGTACAAGGCTCATAAAGCTTTTATATTATAATGTTTCTTTATCTAACAACTTGGAAGGTGAGTATGAAAGATAAAGAGTTCCTTTTAGGCTTAGAACCTTAAAAATAAGCATTTCTAAAATTCTTTTCTCTCTTAACAAATATAATCTTCTGCACATAGTAGTCGGGGATGGGGAGGGGAGTAGAAGATCATGTAATAACTATACTTAGATGTAGATTGACTGGAACTTGCAAAACCCCTTCCCAGTGTCTGTAATGTAGGCCTCATAGTGAGTCTGGTCTAGAAAGACAATAACATCTTATGGAAGTTTAAGTGACAAGATAAAAAGATCCAAGGCCCTGAGGACTTCACAGACCAGAACCATTAGAACTTCTTACACGTTCACCCAAAAGACAAATGGCTATCCCAAGTGCTGGCAACTTTTTTTTTACCTGAAAAGGGTAAGTATATTAGGCTTTTCAGATCATGCAATCTCTATCACTAACTTTGCTGTTGTGGCACTAAAGCAAATATAGAAAGTCTGTAAAATAATGGGTTCAGGCTATATTTCAATAAAACCTTATTTACAAAACCTGGTGGTATGTTGGATTTAGTCCCAATGCATAGTTTACTAACTGCTGATATGAAGAAGTGAGAACACATTATTTTAGGTTTAAGCTAAATCCTATATTCTCAGTTTTTTAAGTACTAATCTGAAACTTGTTAAACCTGTTTCCTTACCATTTGATTGCTATCTTGCCATTTTCTTTTTCAAGAAAGTAGAAAATATTTCAGCTACATGATCTCCTGGGCATGTGACCATCTTTCTGTATAATTATTTATTGAATCAAAGATCAAAGTAGGCCATTCTTGCATTTGAAGGAGTGGTCTAATGGTCTTTATCAGGTCTTCTTCTGAATTCAACAGAACTCTGAAAAACTAGTACCAGAAACCTCTCTAAAGCTTTGTCAGATTCAGCCCATTTTCTTTTATGTATTTTATAAATATTTTCAGGCACATGTGCTAGGTACTGAGCTAATTACCTTTCTTTCACTTAATGCTCTGTAAAGTAAGAAGTTCAATATTCATGGATAAATTTTTGCCCTTTATGGAATTTTTGGGATCTGTACTATACCTTTAGAACCAAGCTTGGAACCTATAGCATCAAGATTTTCTTAGTTTCCATTTTTAAGGCTTTGTTTTTTTTTTTAACTTCTTTAGTAATAGTCATGATAATTCTGGTAACTAAAGAACCCTCACCCACACACAGATTTAATTGCAAAATATATCTATTTATTAGGGAATATGTGTCTTTCATGTGAGAATTTCCTACATGTAAAAATAATTAAAGCCAGATGCTGGTGGCTCACGCCTGTAATCCTAGTTACTCAGGAGGCTGAGATCTGAGGACTGCAATTCAAAGCTAGCCCAGGGACAGCTCCCAAGCCCTCTTCTCTCCTCCTCCTCCTCCTCCTCCTCCTCTTCTTCTTCCTCTTCTTTTCCTCTTCTCCCCCTCCTCTGCCTCCCCTTCCTCTTCCTCTCTTCCCCCTCTTCCCCCTCCTCCTCCTCCTTCTCCTCCTTTTGGGGCTAGTATTAGCTTGAACTTGGGGCCTCAAGTTCTCACTTGGCATTTTCACTCACAGCAGGTACTTCACCACTTGAGCTGTTCATCCACTTACAGCTTTGTTCTGCTGGCTAATTGAAGATAAGAGTTTCCTGATTTTGAACCCAGATTCTCACACCCAGTTTACTGAATAGCTAGGATTATAGGCATGAGCTATGTCACCAAACCAATGTCAATCTTCTTTAAAGGAAGATAACATTATCTAAAGCCTTACAGTTTTTCTTAGACAAGTTCTATTGTTCAGAGCTAGCAGACATACTAAGAAATAGAAGAAAAAACAGCTGATAGAAACAGACTCATGGGCAATATGGATACTAGAATTTTCTGGCACAGACTTTAAGATGATAGCTATTACATTCTAAGAAATTGATCACAAGACGAATAGTTTCACTTAAATAGATTCTAGGGATGAGAGATATACTTTAGTAGTAAAGTACATGTTTAGCAGGCACAAGACCCTATGTTCAATCTCCAACCCTACAAGGAAGGAAGGGAATGAAGGAGGAAGGGCAGGAGAGAGGGAAGGAAGAAAGGAGGGAAAGAGGGAAGGAAGGGAAGGAAAGACAAACACAAACAAAAAAGAAACTGTGTGTATAAACTTCCTGTGTGTATTCCAGACTAATCTTTAACAATCAATTCTCCTGCCTTGCCTTCCTGAGCTTATCTTTGCTGGGATTACAGGTATGTATTACTATTCCCATAAAACATTTTAAAATAGAAATAGCTATATGTTGAAACTAAGCAAAACATTTCAAAGTGAGTCATAATTTAAAGTTTATATCTTAAAGCTAAAAATATTTTATCTAGTAATGAAAATGTGCTAAATCAAGGTTTGTGAGATACAGTAGTATATGAAAGGTTATTAGAGACTTAACACATGTATTAGAAATAAGACATGATTTAACAATCAATTATCTGTCAATTCTAAGAATATGAAAATTCAAAGTAATACTAAAGAAAAAGACAATAAGAATTCTGAAAATATACAAATGAAAACAAACACAAAATGGAAAAACCAACACTCATTTTTTGAAAACCTTTAGCAAGATAATCAAGGGAAGAGAAAGATAAACTGCCCAATATAAATGAAAAAATCATATAGATCTAGTAGACATCAAAAAGATAGTAATTAGCCAGGTGCTGGTGGCTCACACCTGTAATTCTAGCTACTCAGGAGACTGAGATCTAGGGACTGCTGTTCAAAGCCAGCCAGGGCAGGAAAGTCCATGAGACTCTTATCTCCAATAAACCACTAGAAAACCAGCAGAGGAGCTATGGCTCCACTAGCATTAAGCCTAAAGCTCAAGGGACAGTGCCCTGAGTTCGAGCCCCATGACCAACAAAAACAACAACAAAGCAAGGTAATAATAGTAGGATAGGATAAGTAGATGCCAACAAATTTGAAATTTTAAGTAAAATGTCAGTTTGGATAACACAATATAGCAAACTGGCAGTATGAAATTAAAATTTTTGATGGTCCACTTCCTAGTGTAAAAATAAATTTTTAGAACAAATCAGACATCTATCTCCAAGTACATTTTGTTTGTTTGTTTGTTTTATTTTTGTCAGTCATGGGGCTTGAACCCTGGGCCTGGGTGCTGTCCCTGTGCTCTTCAGCTCAAGGTGAGTGCTCTACCACTTGAACCACAGCGCTACTTCTGGTTTTCTAGTGGTTAATTGGAGATAAGAGTCTCATGGACTTTCCTGTCCAGGCTGGCTTTGAACCATGATCCTCAGATCTCAGCCGCCTGAGTAGCTAGGACTACAAGCATGAGCCACCGGCACCTGGCTAGCACAGGTTTTTTTCATGAGTGAATTTTCCAATTGCTTGGGAAGAAATTATACTATTTTGCACAATTTTGCCTAAATGTCAAAAAAATAGAATTATTTACAATTCATTTCATAATTGTGAACATAGCTGCTGTGAGATAGAAAACATAAAGGATATTTTAATACATATCAGGAAACTTCAGTCCAATCTCTCTTATGAGCACTAACATTAAAAAGTCTTAAATTATTTGCAAAGCAAAGAATTTTTTACAAAGCAAATCCAGCAGTATAGAGTTTGAGGATATATATAGTTAGTAGTTGCGTGCTCACCTAGCATGTATAGGATTCTATGGTCAATACTCAGCACTGCACAAATATATATATATATATATATATATATATATATATATATACATATCTGCAGCAATATATTAAAAGGCTAATATGTCCCCCATTACCAAATAAGATTTTTATCCAGGATTCCATAGGTGATTTACTATTAAAAATCAATTAAGCTAATTTGTTATATTACAGGAATAAAAGAAAAAATTCATATCATGGTCATAAGTACAGAAAAAGCACTTGACAACATTCAACATTTATTCAAAACCAATTATATATTAAGGAATCTGAGAGAATTTCCTTAATTTGATATGGTATTTATAGAACAACACAAACCTCCAATAACATTTAACACTTTTCCCTCTGGGTTAGGAATGAGACATGGATTACTATTATTCATATTTTTAGTTAACTTTACTGTCAAAATCTGTGGACTAGAAGAAAGAATAGGTAGTGAAGCTTCTAGAATCATAAGTGACTAGTCATTTTTCATTTGTACCTTCTGCCTTTCAACATCATTCCATACATTGTTCTACCACAGTGCCTATAAATTTGCTTATTCTTCTGTTTCTTTTCAAGCTGACTCCCAGTGAGTGTTCTTTGAGCTCCTTGAGCACTGAGATCTGGTCTGACTCTTGACTGTAATCCTTGGGCCTTGTATATCAACTAACATAGAGAAGACACTATGAATTGTTGAATCATAATGCTCCTCATAGCTCCTTGCTCCAGTTTCTACTATTGTGGAACAAATTTTGTCAAGCATTATAAGATCAAGTATGAACCATTTTATTACATCTCATGGACCCTCATCTTTAGTAGAACTTGATTGGTGGATCCTGCTGCTTGGTTGGGGTACTCAGCCACAGATGGTCTAGTTTAGAGTTTATTTCATGAACATGGTTGGTACAACCCAGCTCCTTTATGACTGTCAATGGAAGGAGCCACACGAAGCCTTTCCCCCAGTAAGGTATCAAAATGGTCAGGTTCTTGCAAACAACTGGCCTCCCAGGAAAAATCAAGATATGCAGGTGAAAGATGCAGGATGTTTTTTAACCTAGCTTTGGAAACCACACAGTATCACTTCACATCTGAGCTCTTCTTTTAGTTATTAGTGACTCATAGGCCAGCTTGGATTCGAAGTGAGAGGCTCTGCTTCTTAATAGAGTGACAGGGCAAATTCACAGTGTAGAACAAAAGTGGGGGTGGGAGATATTGTGTTCACCATTGGAAAGTTCAGCCTGCCAATTCCATCTCATCTCAGATGGTTTCCTACCCCAGGCCAGCGTTTATGGCAGCCTACCATTAAGATTATGTTCAAGTAAAATGTTATGTTTGGGGTAAAAGTAATATAATATAACAGACTTTAAATTAACAAGTAATGTAATATGATGTACTTGGAATTAACTTGACCATGCCCTGAGAGATAAGAGGTAATATTCCTGTCTAAGAATTAGACTACAAAACTGGCCTATCTTCCACATTAGGAACTTGACTTAGAATTAGTATAATGGAGGTCCTGATTCCTTTCTTTGTTGGCTTCAAAATCAGTCTTCATCTTTATTAAAATTAAACAAAAATATAGACTATGGTGCACAATGGTATTTAATTGGAAGGGTTGAGAGGAAGCAATCTTGTTGACACAAGTACTTTGACAATTTAGAGTGCTGGGCTAGTCACGCCTCTCTTCTCAGTGAGATGGAAAGGCAGCTGGAAAATACTGACATTTCTGTGTCCCCAAAAGACAAGGACCTTACAGTCTAGACAGTGGGCTAAAGAGACATATTAAACTGTAATACAGCCTCTTTTCTTATGTGTACATAAAATACCTTCGAGAGAATGGGTAGCAAAGTACCAGTGGTGGTTTCCTCTCAGAAGGAGGAATGGCAGGACATGGGTTGCGAAGAGATTTTTTTTTTCATCTTATATCATTCTTATTTTTTTTAATAATGTACTAATACTACCAACATAGTAACTGATAGAGCTAAAAATGCATTGAAGCCGGGTTCCGGTAATTACACCTGTAATCTTAGTTACTCAGAGGCTGACATCTGAGGATCACTGTTCAGAGTCAGCCAGGGCAGGAAAGTCTATGAGACTCTTAGCTCCCATTAACCACCAGAAGACTGGAAGTGACTCTGTGGCTCAAGTGGTAGAGTGCTAGCCTTGAGCAAAAGAAGCTCAGGGACAGGGGCTGGGAAGGTGGCTCAGTGGTAGAGCACTTGCCTTGCATGCGTGAGGCCCTGGGTTCAATTCCCCAGCACCACATAAGCAAAAAGAAAAAAAAAAGCCGGAAGTGGCGCTGTGGCTCGAGTGGTAGAGCGCTAGCCTTGAGCTGAAGAGCTAAGGGACAGGGCCCAGGCCCAGAGTTCACCACCAGACCCCCCCCCAAAAAAAAAGAAGCTCAGGGACAATGCCCAGACATAGAGTTCAAGCCTCAGGACCAGCAAAAAAATAAAATAAAATAAAATAGCAGGGAGGGAAAGTGGGAGGAAAATGAGGGAGGGGGGTAACAAGTGTAACAAGAAATGTATTCACTACCTAGCTTCTATAACTGTAACCCCTCTGTATATCACCTTAACAATAAAAATAAAAAATAAAAAATTGAAATAAATATAGATTTTAAAAAGCTTGTGTTCTGGGGGCTGGGAAGGTGGCTCAGTAGTTGAGTGCTTGCCTTGCATGCATGAAGCCCTGGGTTCAATTCCTCAGCACCATATAAGTAGAAAAAGCTGGAAGTAGCACTGTGGTTCAAGTGGTAGAGCGCTAGCCTTGAGCTCAAGAGCTGAGGGACAGTGCCCAGGCCCAGAGTTCAGGCCCCACCACCGGCAAAAAATAAAAAAATAAAGCTTGAGTTTTTAAACTTCTTTATGATATAAATGGGATTATGAAAAAAAAAAACAACTTCTCCCCGAACTACTTAATTCAGGCTTCCTACTTAATATCTTAAATGAGTCATCTCCAACTACAAAACATGGGATGAACATTAAGGCTTATAAGTATCTTATTGTCCAGTTTTCCCTTGGTATCATGGAAGTGGGAAAGAGAATTGCTGCTCTTAAATTGCAAATCAGCTGTCTGGTCTTGTCTTAAACCAACCCCCAAACCTTTCTGGCTAGTTAGAAAAAGCCTAGTTCTTTTGTGTGTCTTTCTCTTCCTCCCCTACTCCTCCTTACTTTCCTCCTCCCTTCTCCCCTCCCCCAATTGAGGCACTTATATTTCTCTCAGCAAATCAATGAATGAACATTTCGTTTTGTATTTCAGTCTTCCATGAGTTGAATTAACATAAATAAATCCTTAGGCAACTGATAATTCTACTCTCATGCTTAGCAGCCAGATAGTCAACACCTCCTGGAGTTAAAAGTTGCATATGGAAGTAAGCTATAAACGCTATAAAAATTTAGATGTTTGAAACCTATGACTACTGGTTATAATAATGGGAATGATAAGATTAATGACTACCATTAATTAAGAATATACTTTGTATGTATAGGGTTTCTTTTTGTTTTGGATTTCTTTTTGTCTTCAAAGTAATATTGGTCAGAAACTATTCTCTTGTATTGAGGGGAATGAGGCCTAGAGAGGCTTTGGAATTCTCCAAGGTCACCTAGCTCATAAACATTAGATCTGTGATCAAACCTGCCACCAGGAAAAAGCACTCATTCCTTTTGTATTATATCTTATAGGACAAAAGTCAATCCTAAAGTCAATGACAAATTGAAGTATGGCTTTGCCCTGAAGTTCTGGGTGCTAGATAATTATAGAGAAAAGCCAAGAATTCTGTAAAGAAGGACAGAGACAAGTCAGCCAAGGAGTCAAAAGAAATTTCTGTTGTCATTTCAGTTTATGAAAAGCTTCTGGTTGGTGGGCAAGCTGCCTGGATACCAGCCCAGAGCTGAGCTGTGGGCCTTTTGTTTTATTATTGATATCTTAAGGAAGGAAGCTGGTGTGGCTAGCTGGGTGAGGATGGCCGCACCAATCTAAAAGAAGCAGGAAAACCATCATTGAGCAAGAAGAGGGGGTCTCATAAGATTGGTATGTGTTTATCAACACAAAAACATGTCTCACAGAAGTGATTGGGTGAAAAAGAATGTTATACATAGCCCAGAGAACATGGACTTCAAAGGAGTAGAGAGATAGAGAGTGTGTGTGTGTTTGAGCAAGAGAGAGAGAGAGAGAGAGAGATTATTGACAGTTGTTTGCCAAAAATGAGTAGTGGCTATTTCTGTGTGGTAGGATTTTTGAAAATTCCCTATTTACTTCAGGCTTTCTTGAATTTCCTTACTAGTAAGCATTGTTTTTGTACTTGACACACTGTATTTGTGGAAGCAAAGGGAGAGAAGCAGAAGTTGTAAACACTCTACATGAAAGCCATCTGCTTTCAGACATTCCTGGGGTCCTAAGTTCTACTGGTAGTATCCTGCGCTATGTCTGCACCCAAGAGAAACCCTTGCCCAAGGAACTATGAACACATCAAGACAGGCAGCAGGGGAAGGAACATTGAGTATTAAGGTAAGGAAGGGTCAGGTGCTGGTGGCTCACGCCTGTAATCCTGGCTCCTCAGGGGGCTAAGACCTTAGGATCGCAGTTCAAAGCCAGACCAGGCAGAAAAGTCTGTGAGACTCTTCTCTCCAGTTAACCACTAGAAAACCGGAAGTGGCGCTGTGACTCAAATGGTAGAGTGCTTGCCTTGAGCTGAAGAGCTGAGGGACAGCACCCAGGCCCAGACCAAAAATAAAAGACAAAGGAGGTGTAGATCCTCCTCAGCCTAACAGCCAGGATGCCCACCATTTCTTCCACAGGTGACTAGTACAGCTGTGCATCCTGCACCCTGACCACCTTCCCATTAGAGACAAAGATTCATGGAAAAGTGTCTAGGTCCCAGGGCAGAGTGACCAATCACAGGGCAGAAACCACCTCCGTGTCATGGCCTACTTCTCCTGTGCCCCACCTGAGGCCAGCATTCTCTTTGTTTCCTGTTTGATTACTCTATGTCATCCAAAGGCCAGCAAGGGTTAGGACTCCTTCAAGTTAGGGCTGTTTGGCTTTCTGAAAGGGTCGATTTGTTCTTCTACACCCAGGTCAGCTTCACTGTAACCTCCAAACCTTGTTCCAGAAAAATTAATTCTGGCCCCTTGTTCTCTTATTTATTTTTTAGTTGTTCGGAGAACCACATCCCCTTCGTGTACAACCTGGAGTTGTGACTTGAGTAGTAGTCCCAGGTACTGCCAATAAAAGAAAAATAATGGAGGAATGAAGTTCTACTGGGTTGGAAAATAATCTATGCCTTGTTTTCTGGTTTGAGAAGGCCAAAGAATCTGAGTAAGACCATGGCCCTTGGGTAAAGAACAAATCAAAGCCAATGATGTTAAGATTTGTATGTTAAGAACAAACTAGTAAACCCTCCATTGGGCAAATGGACTCTTAAGATTCCTAGAACTGCAGTCCTGAAGAAGTCTAGTTGCAGAACACCTATAAGTCTGTCAAGAAAGAGAGTCCTGCCTTCCAATGCACTTCTGATGGAGTGGGCAGTGTGGAGTGGCAGATCAACCAATGTAGCCTTTTTTCAGAAAGTCCTATAACATGTGCTAAAGCAGACCAGCAGAGTCCAAACAAACAAACAAACAAAAAAGCTTCTCTTTGCTCCTCAGCATCTAGGAGTAGGAATTCATCTGAGATAGACTCAGCTGTAGGCATGGATGATTTTTTAGAAAAGAGAGCACGCATAAGGGCTCTCTCATAAGCACGGCCTGAAGCCCTCCTTTAATTGAACACTCTGGTGTCAAGCTCCTTCCCCCTGGCTCTTGGTTTTAATGGCACTTCTGGCAACAACTATTACAGGTCAGGTGGGTGACTATCTTCCTGGGCCTCTGTTTTGTCATCAGTGAAATAGGGATAAGCATTAGCAAGTCTTAAATTGCTCAAATAAATTTTAAAATAATAGATTCTTTCTGCCACTATTTGACAAGAGCTCTGATAGTAGAAAATCAGGCATAAATAGGGGAGAGAGAAGGGGTAAGCACATGGACAAAAGAGGAAGAGGAAATGGTCAATTGACCATAAGATCTCTTCCAAGTAAGAGTGGGGGGAAAAGATCCTGTAGCAGCTGGGCAACAGTGGCTAATGCCTGTAATCCTAGCTATTCAGGAGGCTGAGATCTGAGGATCACAGTTCTAAGCCAGCCTGGGCTCAGGAAAGTCCATGAGATTCTTATCTTCAGCAAACGGCCAAAAAGCCAACAGTAGATCTGTAACTCAAGAGCTCTACTCTTGAGCAAAAGGGCAAAGAGACCATGCCCAGGCCCTGAGTTCAAACCTCAGTATAGACATGTGTGCACACATATATGTGTGCGTGCTCACATGCATACATACACACACACACACACACACACACACACACACTTTGTAGTAATCAGTTCAGCTCCACACAGGCAACCAATAATTTGGCTGCTAATAAAGCTTAGATCATGATCATTAAAAGGTCCTAAATCTTGGCTTAGACATAAATGAGGTAAGAGACCAGATATGAGAACATGATGGTACACCTCCTTATAAAAGGAGGTTTTATAAGGTTCTGGTTCTGGCAGGAGCCTTTGATTTACACCTATCAAATTCCAACAAGAGGTTGTACTATGTCTGAGCTAAGAAACTTCAGTGACTTAATAGAATAGATGCATCTTTCTAATTCAAGAAAGTGAAGGTTGGTCGAGAGCATGAGGATGAGTTCTCTGCTTTGCACAATCTTTCAGCAACCCAGATTAACGGAAGCTCTGGGACCTTGAAAGTGTGACTTCCAAGTACTTTCTGAGAGCAGGTACCTAGGAAGATAAAAGAAGTACAGGGCTGGGAAGGAAAACTAAGAAATACTGGGCTGGAATGAGGCATTGATCACCTTCTGTGCCGTGACACTTATAACAGGCTGGGAAGACTGGGACAGGTAACCTTGCTGGCGGTGGGGAAGGGAAATGTGTAGATATGGTGATGAAAGTGACTAGAGGGAGTTCTGAATGACAATAGAGTGCATCTCAAACTTATTGTTATAGTTTTGGCACTGGAAAAAGATCACAGCACTTAGAACACGGGTACATAAAGCACATACAAGTGGAGCGTGTCTTTGAAATACAGGCTTTGGAATAAGGAAAATTAGGTTCGTGTCTACTCTTTGCTCTCAATGTCCCTGGGCTTAGGAGATTCTGAATCAATGACTAAGAGATCAACAATTCCTGAGCTACCTGGTCAAATGATAACTCTGCCACTTTTTATTTGAAGTCTTGCTTTATTCTTCAGGGCCTCATTAGTCCTATCTGCATACTGGGGAATATGTTACCTATATCATAGATTTGTCAGGGAAAACTGAACGAATATTATATAAATTGATTACCAGCTGCCTGACTATATTACAGGGTAATCAATAAGCAATGGCATGTTCATTATTGTTCTTAGAAGGAGGTACCTCCAAAAGACTTTGATTTCCTTCCATCCCAGGGATAAAAGCTGAAAGCCTAGGTCACAAACACTGCCAAGTCAACCAAAGGCATGACCCAGACTAGTAAAAGAAATAAAAGGCATTCCTGACATTTCAACAGCAGATGGCTTCTCCTGCAGGTGCCCAAGGCTGCTTGTAACTAGATTTCTGTTGGAACCTCCATTGAATTCCCCAGACCCCATCTATGGCCCCAGGAGTGGAGTCTGATGCTTCTCATTAAAGACCTTGCCACACTGCCTTTATGAGTCTTTCTCTTTTTATTGTGAAATTCCTAGTTCTTCTCCACTCTCCTTGCTTTCAAATGCAACACATTTTTTGACAGATTAAAGGAGGCTGGCAGTTGTGAAAGTGCAATGTTTTATTGGATAGCATGATACAAAGCTAAAATGGGGAAAGAGATGGGAATAAATAGGAGTTTAGGGATATGAGTTTCTTTTTAAGCATAATGATATATCTATCTTTGTATTGGTTATTTCTTTAGGTGTAAAGGAACCCTAGCAAACATTTATTTGGAGGCTGGAATTTCAAATCATAATATAACAGTTTCTCCTTTTCCATTCCCTTCAACCTCCCTCCCCCATCAATTCCTAAAAAATGTATTTAATACTAAACCCTACATGTATATTTTTATTACATATATATATACAGGCCTATGATAAAACTTAATTCCTATCTTAGTCACAATTAAGGGATGAAGAATAATAAAATAAGACAATTATAACAATATACTCTTATAATAGTTATATGACTTCTCTCTTTTTCTCTCTTTTATCCCATTGCTGCTCTTGCCCCCAATATAGCCACTCTTCTTGTGATGTTTATGAGATGGTATTTAAGGAACAAAAACTTATTGCTTCTCTTGTATATATATGAATTGCTTTGAAGCCATTATACATAAGATAAGAGTTGTTTGAATATAAGCACTGTGACACTATGAAAGTCAATCTGATAACCAAGGAAATCACTAAGTGACTGGTGGTTAGGGTGGTATAAACAGCATGGATACAATGAACTGAGTGATTCTGGGGAGGGATAGCCCAGGATAACCCATAATCTAACACAAAACTGAAGACTATTTCTGGAATTTTCCATTTAATATCTTAAGAGCACAGTTGACCACAGATATCTGAGACTATGTAAAGCAAATCCATGAATATAGAGGAAATACTGTATTTACATTCGACTCCTGATTTCACCACATAATAGCAATGTGCCTTTGGGCTAACCTCATTTTTCTCAGCTATAAAATAATACCTACTATTCACAGTGATTGCAAAGGCCAGATAAATCACATGTGTGAAAACTGCAATGTTAGGGAATTATAAATTCCCTCTTGTAAATATAGGCACTGAACTTGGTATCTATGTGAGTTGTTCTGCTAGTCTGTTTTCACTTTTTGACACAGGGTCTAGTTATGCACCTGAGGCTCCTCCCTCAGCCTTTCAGGTACTTGGGCTATTGGTATGTGCTACTATAAGTAATACTTTCTTTTGAAAGACTGAATAATTTGGACTGGGGATGTAGATCAATGTTAGCACACTTGCCTAGCATGTACATGGCCCCTGGATCTAGTCCCTAGCACCACCAAACACAAAAGCAAAAAGATATTAAAAGCCCAGCAAATAATGAAAAAAACTTTGAATAAATTTCCATTGTGTGTATATAACTGTATGTATATATGTACATGTACATTTTTAATTTAATTATTCATCATTGAACACTTGTATAGGAGTACATACTTCGGGGTAGTGATTTTGTAATTTGAATGTATGTGAAAATATGAGATTGCTGGATCATATAGTGGTTTTATTTTTAATTTTGGGGGAGGAACCTCCATACTGTCTTCCATAAATACAACAAACAATGTATACTCCCACCAACAGCGTGTGTGTCTTTTCTCTACATTTGTTCCTACAATCCGTATGCTATGCCTTAGATCCTAGATGTCCACAGATGCCCAAGGTATTGAAGGCTTGGTTTTCAGCCCATGAAGACATTGGAAAGTGGTGGAAGCTTTAGGAGATGGAAGGAAATTAGTGGAAGGAAGTTAGGTTCCAGGGATTGTGCTCTTGCACAGGATAGTAGGGCTGCGCCTTTTCCTCTCTTTTTGCTTTCTAGCAGGCATAAGGTAAGAAGTCTACTCCACCACATGCTTCTACCATAATACAATGTCTTCACATGTCCAAAGCCCAAGGGCCAATCAATCTTGGACTGCACCCATAAAGCAAAATTAACATTTCTTTATCAAGTTGATTTATCCTAGCTATTGTTACAGTGGCAGAAAATCAATGCATCAGTAATAGCCATCTTAGCCAGTGTGAGGTGATATCTCAGTGTGGTTTTCAGTTGCATTTCCCTGATAATTCATGATGCCCAATACCTTTTAATGTACTTATTGGCCATCCATATAGCTTCCTAAGGGGGAGAAAACCTGCCTATTCAGGTTCTTCGTTCATGTTTTAAATTGGGGGGAGGGTGAATTCCTTATATAGTTTGGATATTGACCCTTTATCAGACACAGGGTTTACAAATATTTCCTTCTGTTCTATAGGCTGCTTTATATTTAGCTGTTTCTTTTGCTTTGCAGAAAGTTTAGTTGGATGTCAAATCTTGATTCTGCCTTTTATTATATATGTTATAATGTATTATTTATTATTAATATGTTATATAATATTATATATATGATATTGGGACTAATGGTGGTTTGTGATAATGATATTTACTAAGCATTTGTTATATAACCAGTGTTGGAGTTTGTTATCTATTGAATATTTTATCACTTCAGGGAATGTGAGAGGTTATTCCATATTTCCGGAAGAAAACCGAGGCATATGTGATTGAGGTCGATAGCTCGCAGAGGTAGAGCTGTGATAAATAGTACCAACTCTGAAGTTTTGATTTGGGACTAGGATTTACAGCCTCCTTGTAATGGAACTTGACTTAAATCCAAGTTTGCATAACAAACACATTGCTTTAAATTAGAATGTGTTGCAGATTAATAAAAAAAGAAAAATTCTACATATGCTTTGATTCACATTTATGGAAAAGAAAATATCAACATACTCATAGCAAAAACTGTGAACACCCAAAGTGGTGGCTTTGAAGATGCTGGTGAGTAGGATATCTAAAATCATGGATGTGAATTGCTGGTCTCTTGGAGGCAGCCAAGTGTCTCTGCAACACTGCAGAGAAAAGGATAGGACCTGAGACACATATGAAGGTATGAACATGCTTTCTGAGAAATCAGTAAAGGGAAAGCCATAGTCAGTTGAAATAGTTCATCTGTGATTAATTATCAGCGGAAAAACACAAATTCCCCAAATAATTAGACCAACTTAATGGGCCCAGAAAAACCACAGTCTCTACACTTCATCTGTTAGTTATAAATGGAGCCACAGGAGCCCGCAGGGCTGGAACTGGGGCTGAAGAAAAGCCTCCCTGTTTACATTTTTTTCCTTTAATATTTGGCACCAAAAAAAGTATCTAACTGCATGGTCATCGTTAGATGTGAGCACTCGGAGCTTTATAGACGCTTAGCACTTTTTTATTTCCTGCTCCCCTCCCCCCAGGTTAAACAGAGCCATGAGGGGAGACACTGTTGACAGGTTCTCAGGTTTGCCAGATCCAAACCTACTGTTCACCTCGTCACTCTAACCCTTTACTCTGCCTTCCCATATCTGGGCCTTAGCCATTCACTTGTTGGCTCTTTCCAGGGCTTATGGCTCCTACCTGTGTCCCTTCTCTTTGCTGTGTTTTTCTAGTTAGATTGGCTATAGGATAGCCCTATACAATTCCATATATTGGAAGCATTTTGTAATTGGTAATATACTACATACTGGATAAAAATAGCTCTCACTTCTTAAGTATTTTCTAGGTTCTCAACTTCATGCTGAGCATTTTATATAATTTAATCCTCACAAAAAGCCTATGAGACTCTATTTCTCCATCCTACAGAGAAGGAATTGAGAAATAGGGACATATAATAGCTTTGCTGAAGTCAGACCAATCGTTCTATACCAAGGTTTTTCAAATTCTGAAACTCATAAGTGTAATGACTAACTATGCTGGTGTTGTCATTATGAATAATAACTTCTCCTAACACTTGCTGGTTTTGAAGGTGAGATAACTAGAGAATACTTTATCATAATAAACAAATGGAAGTTCAAAAGAAAGCATTACTTATAGTAGCACATGCCAATAGCCCCAGCACCTGAAAGGCTGAGGGAGGAGCCTCAGATGCATAACTAGACCCTGTGTCAAAAAGTGAAAACAAACTAGCAGAACAACTGGCACATTATAAACTTGTGGATACTGGGCCTAGATAAGAATGTGGGCTTCCTAAGGTCAAAATGAAATGGATGTGAGCTATGCCGGCTAAGGAGAAAGCAGCCAGGAGTCTGTCACTTCCATGCCTGCCGTCCTGATAGACCAAGTCAGTGGTCAGAGAAAAGCCTTTCAGCCCTCTCGTTCCAGTTCTTGAAATCCCCTCTATCAGGCACCTGTATGAGGGTGTGCACTCTGCAGAGACCTTTCATCCTAAAAGCTTTCTATGGTCCTCCTCTGCCTACAAAGGCATTACTGCTTGCCTACATTAGTCTCCAACTAATTTCTGGACCCATTTCTTACTTATTTTTTTAATCCATGGGGAATATGGGTCATCATATAATTATGTTTTATTTACATATTTACCTGTAACACATTATCAAGGCCAGGGATTTCATTCTGCTCACTCCTGTGGCCCCAACAACTAACTCATCTCTTGCTAACAGACTGGCCAGGCAGTATTGTCAGTTGATCATGTGGTTAAGCATAGAGGCCCAGATTGGATGCCTAGTTCCTGCATTCCCACATGCAGAATCTTCATAGAGAATCTGATGCTCTAGACTCAGAATTCTTCTAGCTGCATCAAGGTTCTTAGATGTATGTACCTTAGGTTGTTGTGAGGTTACATGAAATGCTTGTATAAGCTGGGTACCAGTGGCTCTAGCTACTCAGAAGGCTGAGATCTGAAGATTGTAGTTCAAAGCCAGTCTGGGCAGGAAAGTTTATGAGACCCTCATCTCCAATTAAAAAGCCAAAAGTGGTGGTTCAAGTGGTAGAATGCTGGCCTTGAGTAAAAGAAGCTCGGGGACAGCATGTAGCCCCTAAATTCAAGCCCAAGAACTGGGAAAGAAAGAAAGAAAGAGATGAAGGAAGGAAAGAAGAAAGGAAGGAAGGAAGGAAGGAAAGAAGAGAGAGAAAGAGAAAGAAAGAGAGAGAGAAAAAAAGAAAAAGAAAAGGAAGGAAGAAAGGAAGAAAAAAAGAAAGAAAGACAGAAAGAAAGAAAAAGAGGAAGGAAGGGATGAAGGGAGAGAAAGAAGGAGAGAAAAAGGAGGAAGGGAGAAAGAGAGGAAGAGAAGGAAGAAGGAAGGAAGGAAGAAAAGGAAGAAGGTAATTGAATGTATAAGGTAGAGTGCCCAGTGCCTGGCACAAAAGGTTTTATTGAAAGCTAGGAATTCTCACGGACTAGATTTGGAGAATTCAAGGTTAAGCTCTGACAAGTTGTAAAAATCCAGCTCAACTTTACCAGTCAGAGTCGACAAAAATCAATCATTGTAACAGCTAATGGTAAACTAAGTGCTCTGCTCTGAAATGCAGAGTACTTTGTGATAAACAAGGCATATTTTATCCATTTCCAGCCTCTCTAGCTCAGCACCACACATGGGATGCAGACTCTTAATAAATGTTTGCACAACCCAGTACAGGAGGAGCCAGGCTTTCCCCAATTGGATGGAAACCAGGTATGACTTTCTTAGGGCTAAAGAAGAAATCATCTCAAACTAGGTGGTTTAAAATAACAGAAATTATCCTCTCACAACTTTGGAGGTGAGAAAGACAAGACCAAGCTGTTGGCAGGGCTGTGGTGCCTCGGGGGGCACTAGGAAGGGACTCCTTTCTTGCCTCTTCCAACCTCTCATATTTCCTCATGGTTCTTGGCCAATCACAGCATCATTCCTAAGTTCTCACAGCCTTCTCCTTTGCCTCTAAAGAGGACACTTGTCATTACATTTAGGGCTCATTGGGGATAATCCAGGATTATTTTATCTCAAAACCCTGTAATTTATTGTATTGACAAATAGCCTTTATTGTCGCCCATTCTAAGGTTCCATTCTAAGGTCCCATTTAGAGTCCAAGTGGCAAGAGCTTCCATTGCAGCCACTGTGCTAGGCATCACCATTGATTGCACTTACTCAAAGCAGAGTCGCCATGTCCTCCTGGGTATGCAGAAGGAAGAGGCCTAGGCACTCCTGGCCATGGGGAAGGCGTGGCTTTGCCAATTTGATTGCTAAGCTTGGAACTCACATTGTATCCCTGTGAGTCAGAGCTAGGGCATGGCTGGTGAGGCCCAGGCCTCTGACCCAGCAGGGTGGGCAGAGGTGCATGGGGGCTGAGGATTTCTGGGGAGTCAACACCAGGGCTTTTCATGTTCTTGAAACTCTACTGGCCCCAAGCAGCCTGTACTGTTGCCGGATGATTGTGGTTTCGAGCTCCCAGCACAAGTTCTGATTGGAGAAACTGGGCGAACTTAGAAAATAGCTTTGGAGCCAAACATGGGCACTGCAAAGTTACAAGGGCCCTAGAATCAAGGGCATCACTGGCCTGGAAGAGCATGCAAGGGGCAGCGTAGGACCAGGCACCATCTGGGCTGCGCAAGAAGCTAGATCTGAGGACTGTCAGTTCCCCTGTTGACTTTCTGCTGAGCAAATGGAAACAGAAAGATGGAAGAAGTTCTGTGATTGTCAGACAGTTGGCTGGGAGTCCATTGGGGTAGGGAAAGGAGCACCTGAATGGAAGTCAATAGACTCCAGGAAGTCAGGATTTGTGATCATTTAAATTAGGGGGAAAATCCCTTAAGCACTGAGCACATGCTAAATGCTATGTACTGTTCTAAACGTATGAATCGTCTTGTAGTCTTCAATAATAATCTGACAAGGCAAATGATATTATCCTCATCTTATATATAAGGAAAAAGAGGTCATGCCCAAGCTAGTGGGGAAGTTGGTGGGAAAGCATTAGTTCTGAATAAAACCCAAGTTCTGATTAAGTCTTGCTCTGGAGTCTGAGCTTATGTTCACCACACACTCAGTCCCAATCAGTGGTTATGTTGAAGAACATGAGAGGACCTCATTTGATTCCCAAGTTTTCTTGTAAAGAGGTTAAGTCAGGGCTTGTTGTCCCCTTTGCAAATTAAAAAGTTGGTATTCAGAAAAAGTGAGAGACTTGACTTACATACACCAGAAGACTGTAGCAGGGACTTTATTTGAAGCTTGATCTCAGGACCCAGGCCCAAGTATTTCTACATCTCCATGCTACCTTCCCTTGAAGCAGCTAGTATTGAGAGGGTGTGCTCAAGAAAAAGAAAGATGGAAGCCTTGACAAAAGACATTGCTGTGGAAGTGGCGCTGTAGCTCAAGTGGTAGAGCGCTCGCCTTGAGCTGAAGAGCTGAGGGACAGCGCCCAGGCCCAGAGTTCAAGCCCCACGACCGACAAAAAAAAAAAAAAGACATTGCTGTACCTACTTCTGGAACCCCTGGACCCTTTTATGGGCATGCAGCAATTACTGTATTCATTGATCAAACATTGGTTGAGCCCATGCTTCCAACAGGAATGTAGAGAGATGGGGAACTCCATTTTTTTTTAGTGATGTCCTGGTTACCACACCCCCTCACAGAACCAGCACCCTTTCCAAAGCTGGCAAATGCCACGTCCCAGCCAACTACTTGACAGAAATTGAAGATGGCAGGCTAGATGATGGCCAGCCAAGAGATCCTGGATTCCAGCTCTGGAACTCACCTAAAATGCACTGTGATTTTTCAGGGATTCTTATTTCCTCCCCTGTAAAACAAGAAAACTAGGCTGGGTATCACAGAGCTGTCACTACGTAATAAGGGATTAAATTATATAATGAAATAAATGATTCTGTCATAACTAGCCTGACTGGGAATGAATGTGTGGGATAAAGTCAACTATGTAGACAGGCTAGTTTCAAATTTAGATCTCACCTGGGGTATGGCTCAACTGGTAGAGTGCCTGCCTAGTAATCATGACATTCTGAGTTCAAATCTCATACTGACTAGATAGATAGATAGATAGACCTATATAGTCATAGATATATAGCCATAGATATATATCATATCTAATGTTTCCCTACTAACTTAATGAATGTGGCCAAGTTACTTTCTCTTTAGTTTCCTCACAGTTATTAGCTACCTTATAAGATTATTACTGAAAATTATGAGAATTGTCAGTGTTCTCAGGATTTTCTCAGACCTGTCTGCTTCTAGGTGCTTGGTATAGAGAGTCAGTGGAGGAATCTGTTCACCACACTTTCTAGGAGGTTGTAATTTTCTAAAATAGGTTACCACACCTTAGTCTGTAATAGAGGTTGATCTATAATGATCAAAACACTTGTGTGGCTATGGGGATGAACATATTATCACCTGGATTCTCACAGTCCTTCTGTGAGATGAATATGATTCTCTTCACTCTCTAGGGAAGTGAATTGGGGCTTAGAGGGTTAACTTCTAGCTCTACAACCCCATAGGTAGCAAGATATAGAGTTGGGTTTCCATAATACCATATGGCTAAGGACAATCCCTTTCTGCTACCCATACACATAACCCCTGAAGTTTTCATGTATCAGCCCAACCACACGGGGGCATGGCTAGTCTTAAGCTTAGCCTGACAAAGACAAGTTTGTGATCACCTGACCCCGCTAAGACATCCCAGGTTGCTGAGAAAGAGCTTGCCGCGTTACAGAGGTGAGCTTTCCATTTCTGACTTCTGTTGGGCTACAGCCCCAAATGGCCTACTTGTGCCAAGTACTTGGCAGCTGCCAGTTCCAGGGGGTTACCAACTACAGCGTTTTTGAGGTTTACTCAGCTTTCATGTCTGGCCACATTCAAACACTTGCTAGGCCTTGGGCCAGCCTCAGGAAATGCCTCTGGCAGCTGCAGCTGCATCCAAATAGAAACAACTCCTTGATGCTCAGAGAGGCCTTTTCCACATGTCTGAACTCCAGGAGTGGAATGGGATCCAGACCCTCAGAACGCTGGCAACCCCAAGCCCCAGCGCATCAGTGAAGAGCACCAGCAGGTGGACTCATACTGGGGCTCCCAGTTTAGGGAAACACATTCCCAGCTGGAATCACACACATGACATAAAGCCATATACTCCCTGTGCCCCACCCCCTGGATTTCAGCAGTGAAATCCAGCCAGTTTACTTGTCTTTCATTGGCAGCCCTACAATCTGCTGTGTGTGGATCAGGAAAATGAAGCCACAGAATAGAGTAGAAACCCTTTCACCACTTGATTACATGCATGCTGTTATTCCCTTTTCTCATTCATCTCAATCTGACCACTTCCTAGTTTTATGGCCCATGGGAATCATTCTGTGACTCTGTCTCCTTATCTGTAAAGATGGAGTTGCTAGTTATACTTCAAGGGAGAATTCATTGAGAGCAGGTATATGAAGTGCTTAATGAGTGCCTATTATATACAGCATGTGGTATTAATTTCTAGTCACTTACAGAGAATAACTCAACCATCCAGTAGCTAAATATATGAATCCTGTATATGAACACCTGCTATACCAACTGTATGGCAGACTGCTGGCAGTGGGAATGCAGCTATGAATGTCACCTTACCACTTTCCATAGTATAAATATTCCTGTCCAATTTTAGGCTACCAGTCATGTCATTGAATACACAGAAGTGTACTCAGTCAGCTCTCATAAGCTTGTGTAGCTACTTGTTATAGACAATACACACTGGGACTCCTGCATTGAACTTGAGATGAGAAATCAAGACTTGAGGCTTTTTCCAATTGCCATGAGCTACTTGCTCCTCTCATTTCTACTTTTTTCTCCATTCATTCTGTAGAGAAATCCTTGCTTACTGATGACCCATTTGGCCCAGTGTAGATTATCAAACATTTCACAGCTTACTGATCTGTCTTCTTAGCTCCTGAGGTGAGAAAATTGATCATTCACTTTGTCTTTCAGCATCAGGAGAGTAGGCACTCTACTATCTCACTTTGCTTTACATACTTCATGGCACGTGGTATCCATTTAGTTATGACCTGTCTCCCCATTTTAATATAACGTCTGTGAAGGCAGGAACATTGTGTGCGTAGTACCTAGAGTCAGCCACTAAATGTTTCTTGAACTCCTGGGTAAGTGTGCGATGAATTCCCAGGCTATTGACTGGATTGTGTTTGCCCAGTTTCGGGAACTTGAGTGTGGCAAGAGAAGACCATATGGTTCTTAGGGCAGACCCTTAAGGGGTATTTCTAGTTCAGTTATCACTCACTTTGCATACTGTTCTCCACAGAAATAACATACACCCTAGGAAATTAAATGTACCTATAGGGTAGCCTCAGGAAAGCTCAATTGTAGAAAGCTGCTTTCTATCTTGAGTGGATCAATGTAGCACACTATTGGTGGGATTTATACTTTCAGTAAAAGGTATCTGTCACATTATCTGCCTAGGAGTCTCTCATTTTTCTAAGCACAAAAATTCCTTTGTTTAAGGAAATACTCCTAGCCAAACTTCAGCTCTCCAATTTAATTGGGTGTCATCATGTTCCTGAAAATCCCTTACTAGTCACAGCTGGTTGGATCGGGGGTGAAAAAGTTATTCAAGCTAAATATCTCTCCCTTTATTTGGTTGGCATTAATGAAGGAAGGTGTTTCAATCTTTCTCTGGTGGTAAAAGAAGTTGCATATGGGAAAGTTAGAAACTCTTGATAACTGGACATTGCCAACAAGGAAAGCCAATCTTTTTTATTAATTATTTTTATTGTTATTATAAAGGTGATGTACAAAGGGATTATCATTTCATAAGTTAGGTATGAGTACATTTCTCTTTGTATAGTGTTACCCCTTCCTTCGCTCTCTGCCAGTTTTTCATTCCAGTCACCACCAAGTTGTATAGTTCATTTTCCGCATAGTGCCTACTGAGTACCCGAGCTGATTTTGTTTA
The DNA here is from genome assembly GCF_000151885.1 of Dipodomys ordii. Taxonomy (NCBI): domain Eukaryota; kingdom Metazoa; phylum Chordata; class Mammalia; order Rodentia; family Heteromyidae; genus Dipodomys; species Dipodomys ordii. The sequence continues at coordinate 4,643,844 of NW_012267267.1, forward strand.
CCCTTTGTCCTTCCATAAGAAAGCCAATTTTTAGAGAAAGGTCATGATCTCAATAGGCAAAGTTTGGAGGAATAATTCCCTATGCCCAATGACTGGTTCAGGATTAAACAAATCTAAGCCATTTTGAGCCAATGAGAGCAGAGGAAAAATATATTGGAGTTTTGGAGAAATCATTTATTGGGTCTTAGAAATAAAAATCATAGCATATGCTTTTGATTGCTGACAGTCACTTTTCATGGACAGAGGAATCAACATTGGTATGAAGCCAATCAACACTGTGGGACTCGCAGCAGAAACTCAAAAGGAGTCCAGCTCCTTACTAAGGTCATTGAGCCTCTTGATCAGCCAAATGTTGTCTTTCTGCCTTAGAGCTCCTCCTTGGTGAGCTGATGCTGCACAAGTTAAATGAATTTCCTAGTAGGTAATAATGAAGCACCTTTCTTGATACAGACATTGGTAGGAGCATTGCTGTGCATTGTCATTTGACCTTCAATCTCTGTGTAACAGATGAACAGTTATGCTTTCTGCTTGATGCCCTCAGAATCAACATGATATAATAATTAAAATCTCTAGCTCTGAAGTCTGAATTTGAATCCTATATCTTCCATTATATAGCTAGAAATTTTACTTGGGCATTTTTGCTTAATTTATTTTCATTCTCTTATATGTAAACTAGACATAATCCTAGTGTTACCTCCAAAGGATTGTAAGACCTAGAAGAGATCAAAAACATGAGGCACTTGGTGCAGGATCTGGCACAGTAAATATTAGACATTTTGGTGATCTCTTAGGTTGGCTCCATCTGTTTCCATCTCCCAGTATGCTTTCCAGTATAAGTCAAATGGATAACAGCTCAGGTGACCATGTCATTCATCATCCAAATTGAAATGCTTTTTTTTTTTCTGTGATAAATGGTAACTTGGAGTACAGGGACAATCTGTCCTTAGGAAACCTGGATTCACAATCACTTCAGTAATACCAAAAATGAATCCTGGAAAGCATCATTTTCCAGCAAGTCTTGTCAACTTTAGATGTGATTATTGCACTTGGTTATAACTTCCTGGAGTATGCAGGAGTATAACATTGTGGTCCATGATGAATGGGAGTTCTTTACAAGGAGACCATTTTAGAAAAGTTAGATGGCAACACAAAGTTAATGTCTAGCATATTTCCTTTCTGCATTTATATTAACGGAAACTTTTTACAAGCTCTTTGTGGACAGCACTTAGCTTCGCCATATCTGTAATGCATTTCAGAAAGATGCAAAGAAGACAACATTTGAGGAACCTTCTTAATGTAATTATAGGAGATGGATTATTATCCCAAGTTGAAAAGATGACTTTTTCTTTATTCTGTGCCAAAAGAAATTTCAGAAATGAGTTCAAGCTGTAATCTTCCCCGCTGCTACCTCAAGCATCAGTGTGACAGGGGCTCCGGATCTAAGAGTACGTGCTCTGTGCCAGGAAAGCGACTGCCTGCAAAGACTGTGGGACATCGTTTTGACTCCGAATGAAGGTCTTCGTTTTTAGATCTGTGGGCTTTCAGGGACAAAGCTACTTTACTTCTGGTGTAGTTTTGGATGAGGTTCCTAGGAAACACATATATGCCCTCAGGGAATTGGACTTGGTCTTTCCAAATTGGAGTCTCCAAACTTGAAATCAAGTTTTGATTTCAAAACTTGACCCTGAGATGCGATGACATTGATCAGGATGCATTATTGTATTCACAAATTGACATGTTGAGTTGAAACTCCTTTGTACAACTGCTTAAGGATAATGAAAGAATAAAATAAAACTTATGGGCCCAAAACAAAAGAAAAACAAACAGAAAGTTGACCCTGGACATCCTTCCTTGCTGTTCCCAAGAGTAGAAGATTTAGAAAATAAAATTTTGGAGAGTTTGATTTAGCAACTAATGTACTAAGCAGGTAGTTGCTGCCACAATACCTATTAAATACACACACACACACACACACACACACACACACACACACAGAGTGCACACAGTATCACAGGAATGTTTTTTTGAATGGTCTTGAGCACTTCTAATTCCAGGAATCCAAGCCACTGGGGTCAACTCATGAACCTTGACACTGCAGTTCAAGAATAAATGTGAAAAAAAGGAGGGGTTGGGGGAGAATACATGTGACACAACTTGGCCCAAGCAGAGAGAATATCTTCTTCCCCTTGAGTGTGGACAAGGAAACATATGGCTCTAGGGACACTGGCAGCATCTCCACACCCTGAGGGATGCCAGCTGAGGATGCAGCTGTCTCACAGAGGAGACCAGAGTGGAGAGAATGGTAGAGAACTGGAAACCAATCACAAACAAATCATACCTAAAGCCTCCCTACTTTAGGCTTCCCAATTTCATGTTCTACAAATGCATTCCTATTGCACTAGGCTGCAGGCTTTCTCTCAGGGACTTGTGCAGCTGGAAAGCCCTGTCCAGCTCCCAAATCAGCCATTCAGGAAAGATACAGTTGCTCTCTGAATGGCTCCTTTACAAGAATACAATTGTCATAAAGACTTAGAGAAAAGATGAATTTGAATGACATGAAATTGCCAATATTTGGCTATATTTGGCCTAAAAAATGGCAATTTCATGTGGTTCAACCAGTTAGCAAGAAAGTGCTGCTTTTTTAAAAAAAAACTAAAGCCAATGTTTTTGCTCTACTTACACAATATCTTTCCTATCCTCTTCCTTTCTGACCCAAATCAAGGCCATCTCTTGCCCAGAAGGCTGCTAAAAAACCCTAAATAGCCACTCCTATCCCCCTCCAATCCAGGATCCTACTCCATCAGACTCACCTCTTCATAATGGAAATCTGCAGCTCTCCTGCTTGAAATCCTTTAATGGTATTATTTCTCAGAAAAAAAAAATGACTTCAAGACCCATGAATAGCTCTCTGCAATCTAAACTCAAGGGCATCTAGAACAGTCTTAATGAGCAGTCTTTCTCCCTCTCACTTCCTCATCTCTGCTCAGGTTCTTTAGTTTGCCTAGAACATTCTCCCTATCTCTTGTTGATCACAGTTGTCTGTCATCAAATTGCAAAGCCACCACAGTGTAGGAATAATAACTATATGTCATGGCACTCCCCTTCCTATTGGCGACAGAGGAACAAGTGTCAGATTTGGAAAGTATGAAGTTCTTTGTGCATACCAACCAAATATGGCAGTCATTTGAAAGGGGTCAGGTAGAGAACGTGGTAAGAACCAATAGGTATTCCAAGCCTCTCGGCATTTCAGACCATGTTGTGATTATCCTTTTCCTCTTTGTTTTTTGTATGCAAGTGTTGAGTATCTACTATATACAGACTCTAGACTAGACCCTCAGGAAACAAAAGTCAATAGATTCCAGCCCTCAATAAACACTGAGTCCACTAGTAAATACAGGTAAATTAACACGGTACAATTTAAAACCACGTGCTGAATAAGTTATGGTTAAAAAAAAAATCTAAATGCCTCAAGCAAAGAGAGCCCATAAAACAGTTGCTTAAGATATAATAAATATATACAAGTGCATGTGTATATTATATGTCTATGTATAATACATATGTATGTATATATATATATATATATACACACACACACTCTCTCTCTCTCTCTCTCTCTTAAGCAGATTTTCTGTCCCATACTGTTATCTAGGGACCCAGGTTCCCCTATGGTCTTGCCCTCATCTGCAGAGTGACAGGTGATTGGCCTGTTTGTGCTCCCACTAGTAAGAAAGGAAAGGATTTTGAATGAACATGAAGTGAACTGTTTTAAAGCTCAGGAGTGGAAGTGAATATATCATTGACCTGATATTAGTATTTGCTTAGTCACATGAACATTCATAAGTCAAAGCAGTTAGACTGGACAATGCACATTCTGTCTGCAGGTTAGGTACCACACATCAGGTACCATCGTGTTGTTATAGAAGAAGAAGGAAACAAAAAGAGACATCATAGACAATGAAACCTCCACGGGCTAAGTGCAGGTGTAACTAGAACACTGAGGCGTCTTCCTCAGGGAGCAACAAACATGGGAGCTGCCGTGGAAGAAATAGCTCTTGAACTGTATACATTCTTACATGGCTGATCAGCTGTGGCATAACTCTGACTTTTCTAATGTTACCTAATTACTGGCTCATCTTTCAGGAGGCACTTTGGCAGGCTGCAGAGATTTCATGCTGAGGACCTGTTTTCTAAAGTTTTCCTGAGACAAGTTATATCCTCCAACTGTCCATAGAATGAGCCAACACTCAGTTGAGTCACTCTCCTTTCCAAGTAGATAGTTCCTTTTACTATGAGCACCCCACCTGGCCCTTCCATGACCCTTCATTCAGTCTACAAGAAGCATGCTTTTTGGTCTTCCATATGTACAAGGTCAAGTACCCTTTCTGAATAGTCTTCTGTCACCTCAAATATCCTTTAGATTTCTGGAAAAGGTGCTGGGTCCTCTGCCTTTTGAGAAATACAATTGTCTAGAGACCCTATGGTCAAATACTGAGAGCAAGGGGGAAGTATTTCAGTAATAGATAGGAAAGGTGAAAGAATATCCATGACTTTGGACACAAAGCAACTCCTCCTACTGACTGACCTCTTCCTGCTGCTCTTCTACACAGTGCGGGTAAAGGAGGCTCTCCTGTCAGGAATAATGCTTAGCAAGTCAGGCAACAGGAGTTCTAGCCTTCTTTGTGATGTGGGGTGTCCTTGATTGTCCCAGGAGTTACCATTTTCAATTAAGTTTATGAAGAAAAAAAAAGGCTGGAAAGAACTTGCCTAGCCTATGCAAAAGCCCTGGGCTCAATCCTCAACACCAGAGAAGAGAGAAAAAACAAAACAACACAACAACAACAACAAAACAAGCTCTCTTTCCCCCACCCCATAAAAAAGGAAAACTAAACATTTACGTTTTTTTTTCAATATTGCTTTTATGGTATACTCATGAATTCATTGGCTCTGAATAGTAGACCATTGAGTTTAGTACAGTGGTGCATATCTGTAATCTCAGCACCAACGAGGCAAAGGCTGGAGGATCACAAATGTAAGGGCTGTCTGGACTCCATAGACAGAACGCTGTTCCTAACGCAAAATAAAACACACCAAAAAAGAAATCAGCAACAATAACAACAACAAAACCCAGATGAGTGGTGGTGGTGGTACATCCCATAATCCCAGCATTTGGGAGGCTAAGTGGGAGACAGAACACCAATTCAAGTGAAGCCAGCATCCTCTTCAGTGAGACCCTCACTCAAAGGCCAATGTTGTTTGCTCCCTTCTTCCACCAGCACCCCATCAGCCCCTCCCCCTCCTGCCTGAGACTGCTGCCAGCCGACTCAGGGATGATCATTCTTCTAACATTTCTTTGTACAACTACTTAAAGATAAGAACAAGTTTAAAAAAAAAAAGTTTAGTGAGCACACACTCTATGCTGTGCACCACTAGTTTCTGAGGATATGTTTTGTATAAAAGGGAGATAAAATCTTGCCCCTTGAGGAGCTTTTGCCTTTAAGTTGGGGCCAGGGAGGAGAAGGACAATCAGCAAAATAAATGCAATGATAGTATGATAGTTTGCAAGCTTGTGATAAGTGTTCTAGTAAACTCCCACCTGGTATCCTTCCAGATGGGGAGAGATTCCTAAACCTCAGTGATTCACCCCCTACTCCCCCACAGGGGGCATCTAATAAGGGAGAGTGAATGGGATGTAAACACAATTAGAATACAATGCTGCTAACGTGAGTCAGAGAGAGGGTGTGTACAGAATGCTAAGTGACTAACCCTGCTGGCAGAAACAGGGAAGATTTCACCCTTTTTGTTTGCAGAACACAGTATTGTATTATAGAAAAGTGGGAGATAGCTATCTTCAAATGGGAGCTCCTGGCAGCTTTCCCCAGAGCCACAGGCAATTCCCACCCAGGACCTGCTTGCTTCAGCTTGCATTCTTGCTTGCTAGTTACCTTGCTCTGGTTCAACATTGAGGCCAGAAGCGAGCTAGGTGGAGGGTGTCTTATTCTTAAAAGAAGCAGAAGCACTTCATGATCAGTTCATGAGATCCATCGAGAAGAGGCCATCGGTGACTGTGACCAGTGTCCTTCTGCGAGCTCTAACCCCAGGCCCAACGTTCACCCTCTGTGTAATTAGGGGCCTGGCTGGGGCTGGTTCCAGGGTGGAACTCATCTATGTCTCTTTTTAGATGGGAAGGTCCCAGCAAGTACCTTCTGCCTCACAGGCATGTTCCTTTGTAGGGGTCCCACCCAGCAGCCTGGCAGGGGACTCCCCATAGCAGCAGTTTAGCAAATGAAGCTGGACTGCAGTGAAATGAAGAATTCAGAGACTAGGACCCACCTGCATACACTGGAATTTATATTCTGATCTTTTCCATGTGATTTGGGGCAAATTGCTTCACCTCTCTAAGACTTTCCCTGTATTTACAGATAAGATGTGTGAGGTGAGATATACTGACTAAATAAGGCAATAGGATGCTATTTAGTGCAGATCCAGGACATCAGAATTGCTCAGTACAGGGCCATTGTCAGTAAGGATGAAAACTATAGTGAGGGTAGCTAAAGCTCAGTAAAGGGGGAGGGGGAAGGAAGCTATTTAACTAGTACAGCTCATTAGTAGTCAGTTGTGAAGTGGTGACCCTTCCATCATTGGAGGGACTCAAGTAATGAAGCTAGAAAGCAGATTTTCCATAAACCTCTGCATTTGAGAGGTGAGACTAGCTAGGCTTCACACACCTTACAAAAGGTAAAGCTTGCCAGATGTCAGGTTAGCTGATTCTGGAGAATAGATTTACAATTAGGAGCATGAGTTTTGTTGGTCAGGCACAGTGGCTTATGCCAGTAACCCCAGTTTCTTGGGAAATGGACATGATTGATCATGGTTCAAGGCCAGTATGGGTAAAAAATGTTAATGAGACCCTATCTAAAAAAACAAGCCAGATATGGTGATATACACCCGTAATCCCAACTACTCAGGATGTGTTGTGTAGGAAGGTTGTATTCTAAGACCTGGCTGGACCCTATCTAAAATATAACTATAGCACAAAGGTCTAAAGCATGAGATCCTATCTGAAATATAACTACAGCAAAAAGGCGTGGTTTGGTGTGTGTGTGTGTGTGTGTGTGTGTGTGTCTTAAATAATAGAGCACAGCCTGAGGCCTTGAATCCAAACCTCAGTACAGAAAGCAAAACAAAAACCTGGGCTCTGGAGAGGCTTTGCTTAGGCTGGATTCAAATCCTTGCACTGCCGCTTTACGAGCTCTTCTCAGGGCATCAGGCTCCGTATTTGTAAAATGGCGATACTAATGGAATCCAGCATGAGGAATCGTCATCAAGGCAGGAACATCCCCATCAGCATGGGAGCTTGCTCCAGGACTCAGTGGCCCGTGACTTATTTAAGATCTCAGCTCATCTCTCTCCTCTAATACTTGGCACCTTGATTAAACTGGATGACTTAAAAAAGAAAGAAAGAAAGTGAACACCATAGTGCCAGTGTTTCTGGGTTAAGTAACCATAACTTACTCTGTAAGTTTTGAATGCTGGAAAGTTTTGACATGGGGAGTTGTACAGTGCCTTCCAGACTCCTGGGGACTAGAATAGGTCCACATAGCACTTCTAGAGCCCCTCAGTAGCCTGTGAATATCTCTTTAGCATGTCAGATGTGATTGTAATGCTACTTCTCAATTTAAAAGCCCCAGGGGAGAAGCTCCTTACCTAATCTTAATAATCCTACTGGTTGTACAGAGAGAGAGAGAGAATACTTGAGAAAATTATGCTTAATGAGTCACACTATTATCAGTTGTGACCAAGACACCCCTGAGGACTATTCAGATGCCCCCACCTCCATTGAAGGTAAAATGGTGCAGGCAGAATCACTCAAGAGAATGCTCAAATAACGTCCTAGCCTCACTGGCTTCCTCTTTGTACCCCTCTCTTTTGTTCTGACCTCAAGAGACCCATACTATACTTTAGGATCCCTTTTCTTCTCTTTCCCTCTGTATTCCCTTCTTCCAGAACAAAATACTGATTTACTATGTGACATTACATTATGCTTTGGCTGAAGACAACATTGCCTGAAGCTCTGCCACATTAAACTTTTTCTCTCATGGAATTCTGAGCCCAGGTTCACAAGTTTAATATTTCCATGAGCTCTGTATCAATTCTACTCATGTATTTTGCTTTGGAGGCCCACCTGCTTTTGCCTGTGGGCATCAGGCAGACCCCACACTCCTTAAAACCTCAGAGATGAGCATTATTGCCCAGACTTGACCTAACACAAGTCAAGGGATTGGCCAATGAGAGCTAATGAGTATCATTAGGATTCTTTCTGACAGGATGCAATCCTATACTTCTAGGGACATAAGTGGAAAATGACCATATAGCTAGAGCTTACTAAAGAATGAAGCCAGTGCTGAGAAAAACAGATTCAAAGATGTAACAACACTAAATTATAATAGCATGACTTACATGCCCAGATCCAACTATTCCTGAAGCTTATGTCCTTTATTTTTTTAATTACATATATCAATATATATCTTTTTTGCAAAAGACTTGACTAACACGTAGACTAAAAGTTCAACTTTGGATGGAGATTTATTCTCCTTGCCAAGCAAAATTTAGGATTACAGAAGTTAATTTTTAAGTGAAGATAGATTCTAGGAGAGCAGACTGTTGATCTTCCACTGTCAGAAAAGAACTAGATCTCTATGAGATCAAGCAAGAAGCAAGGTCCAGTTAAGAATTGAGTATATGGGCTGGGAAGGTGGCTCAGTGGTAGAGCACTTGCCTTGCATGCCTAAGGCCCTGGGTTCGATTCCTCAGCACCACATAAGCAAAAAGAAAAAAGCCAGAAGTGGCGCTGTGGCTCGAGTGGTAGAGTGCTAGCCTTGAGCTGAAGAGCTGAGGGACAGCACCCAGGCCCAGAGTACAGGCCCCACGACCGGACCAAAAAAAAAGAATTGAGTATATGAAACATATGGCTCAGTAGGGAGACCTGAATCCCAGTTAGAAGCTGTTAGAGACATTAGAGAAAGCAAAGAAGGGTAAAGTGCTGATGGTTCATGCCTATAATTCTAGCCACTCTGGTGGCAGAGATTGGGGAAATCATGGTCCAGGCCAGCTGGGCAAGAGCAAGACCTTATCTGAAAAATAACCAAAATGACCTTTGGGAAGGTAAGGGGGGTGAGGAAAGAAATGGAAAATGCAGCAATGGTATCACTAGACACTATGTTGAAAATGAACTACACAACCTGTGGGTAGGATTGGGAGGGGAAAACTGGGAGTGAGCTGAGGGAAGGAACAACATTGTCCCCAAAAATGTACTCATAACTTGATTTATGGCCCAAGTAATAGAGCACCTGCCTTGCTGTCATGAAGCCCTGAGTGCAAACTCTATACTGAAATAAGTGAGAGAGAGACAGAGAGAGAGAGAGGGACAGAGAGGAGGGGAGGTAGGGAGAAAGAAAGGGAGGAAGGAAAGGAGGGAAGGAGAGAAGGAGGGAGGTGGGTGGGAAGGAAGGAAAGGAGGGAGGGAGGGAGGGAAGGAGAGAACGAAGGGAGGGTATGATGGCTGGAAGCACTTCAAGCTTCTGCTCTGTGAAAATAATCACTTCTTCCTTTGCAGCAAAATGTTCAGGAAACACCTGAAACATAATTGCAGCTTCACACATTATTATCATTGTGCTTATTATTATTTATGTATAGAGTAGCAGGAGAGAGTCAATCCAAGGCCATCTAGGGTTGCATTAGTCAAGTTCAGGTGAACAAACCTAGCTTAAAGTAGATTGAGCAGAAAGGAAGAACTCATTATAGACTTGGACTGAGGCCTAACCTGGATCTGAAGGCACCTTGAAGCATGGGCCTAGAGCTTAGCCCCACAGTGTTCTTCCTCCATGCAACAATTCTCTTGATGTGTCTGCCCTATTTTCTCCAGGAGTAGCCTGACTTATTCAAACAATGGGAGAAAGTTTGGAGATGACACACACTGTCAGAGAGGAACTGACTTGCTCTGCCTCTTCATTCCCAAGTTCCAAAATCCCAGAGAAAGCATGTGGTTGGCCCATCCTGAGTCAGGAGTGGAAACAGAGCCAGGTGCCAGTGGCTTACATCTGTAATTCTAGCTATTCAGGAAGCTGAGACCTGGAGGACTACCATTCAAAACCAGCCCAAGGGGGATTAAAACTCTGTGAGACTCCATCTCCAATTAACTAGCAAAATATAAGATTGGAGGCATGGTTTGAGTGGTAGGGCATAGCCTGAGTTTCAAGCTACAGTAACAGCAAGCCTGTATGCATGGACACATGTGCTGGCACACACACACACACACACACACACACACACACACACGAGTGGGAAGCTGAGGATGGGGAAAGTGGCTACCTGTGGTGAACACCATACTGCCCATCCAGATTCCTCCAACCCTTCACTTCCAACTGCCAGCAAATGCACAAAGGCATCTCTGTCCCAGCTGAGTGACAAGCTAGAAGTGCTGGTGACTCTCAGCCCCTGGAGATAACCCCTCAACCGTGACTATCTGTGATTGCATAGCAATCTCCCAGCTCCCTCCTGGGGTGGATAATTCTGAAGTCTATGGTTTGCACTATATGCTGGAGTCACACCAGAAAGGATACTCTGTGGTCCCCAGAGGCAAGGGGCTTCAGGAGGAACTATTGGTCCAGCTGCTTGTCCTTTGCTGGGTCTCCTGCTGAGGTCTCCCAAATGAACTGTGGTCTCGGGCATTACTTCTGGAGAAACACACAACAACACATCAGCCATGGACAAACCAAAATCAGGTATCAAAAGCCCAAATGCCAAGACAGGAGAAGAAGGAAGAAGACTCAGGAAGAAAGAAGCCTGGGCAAAGTGTGTGCCATGAAGGCTATCCTTCTGTTCCATTCTCCAACTTTCTGCAGCAAAGACTTGGGCAAGGTGGGGCAATTAAACAAACAATATATAGACAGAACCAGAGGCAGGACAGATACTGCAAGGCATTTGTTCCATGAGATTCTGGAGCTGGGAGTTCCACCAACTCAGGGGGTTAGAGTGAGTGTGGCTAAGTACAGTACTGTGTGTGAAGTGAGCAGTTGGGTCAGTGTGTAGTGGGTCAGGGTGTGCAAGTGGGGCCTGTTGTCTTGCCGTCTGCACACACAGCCATGCCTTTCTGTGTGACTCGTTATTTCATATGGAAGGGAGAGAAAGGAATGCCTGGAGAGGGGCTAGGAGTTGTGAAGGCTATGGTGTTCCATCTACCTGTCAGAAATTTCAGAAATCTTTACAAAAGAAAGATAAAAACAACAAGCAAACAAAGAAAAGGGCGTGGTGCAGGCTGACATGATAAAAAAGGTGAAATGTGCAGGCCCTGTCCCTGGCTTGAAACCAAAAAGGGTGAAAAAGGTGAAATGTGCAGGCTCTGTCCCTGGCTTGAAACCAAAGCATTTTTGGTTCTGAGATAAAAGGCAGTGAGAATGGCCCATAACCAGGCTTGCCCCGCTAGGCAGCAGCCCCAGGCCATGGGCCAAGGCAGCACTCACCTCCTGGCTGGCTCTAAGCAAGCAAGGGGAGCAGCAGGTGAGCTGATTCCCACAGGAGCTCCAGCTCCCAGCGGGGGCCAGTTGAGTAGAAGATTCCCCCCAGGATGGAAATGCTAGGAAGCATATGATGAGCTTCTGACAACACAGCAGTGTGTGTGCGCGTGCTTGTGTACAGGTGGCATAGGCCAGGATAATTACCTACCGTGAAAAACAAAACAAAATAAAACAGCTCAACACATCCTCTGATCTTTGGAATTCCCAGAGAATATTCTGGAGAAGTAATTCTGTAGAATTGCAGACCTACTAGTAGTAATGTGGTCTATATTTCAGACTACCACACCCCCATGCGTGCAGCCTTGTGTTTAAAATTTTCTTGGAATCACAACTGCGCCGGGCTGTGGAAAGCCTGGCTTTTAAATTCTGCAACTGTCAGCTGACCTGGATTTCCTTTTCTCTGGGTGTCAATTTTAATTTTTTTTTAACATAGGAAGTTTCACTAAGAAAATGATTTCCATTTTGTTGTTTTGATCCAAAACTCAGCTTTCCAACAAAAATCCCACATAGCATTTCCATTAGCAAAGCTTCAGTTGTCATGAGGGTAATGGGTTCATGCCACTTGTTTAGACTTCCTTTTTTCTTCAAACAGACCCAGAGGGATCCCTATAGAATCTTCAAATGCTAGGAAGCCACTTTGGAAAATACCCTAACTCTAAGTTTCTTCCAGCTCTAGAATTCTTGGGTTCAGACGAGCTATGGGCTATCAGGTTATGTTTAACCGTCAGTGGTGACTTCTCTTCATGTAGCCTAACGAGCTGGCTCTTCAGAGATTTAACGCTGCTGCCCTGGTACCCACATCCCTTTAGCACCCTGAGGGGAGTGCTCACGGCGTAAGTTACCCCAAAAGTCCTTATGTAAAGATTCTGTCCAGATCAAGCCCTAGAACTGGTGCACTAGAACTGATAGTGGAGGTCTCAAAGAGAGAATACTTGACCACTCAGAGGGCTGCCATCAGCCATGAACAAAGAGGGGCACACCACAGATCCTTAACCTTGGAGGAAAAGGGGAAGCAGAGAGAAAGAAATGATGTTCCAAGCCAGGCACTGTTGGTACCTGTTATCTTTTAGCTACTCAGGAGGCTAAGATCTGAGGATCATGGTTCAAAGCCAGCCTGGGGAAAAAGAGGGCATGGAGGTGTGGCTTAAGTGGTAAAGCTCCAGCCTTGAGCAAAAACAAACAAACAAACAATTCAAAAACAAAAAACTAAGAGACAAGCACCCATGCCCTGAGTTCAAGCCCTAATACTGGCACCAAAAAAAAAAAAGTAATTTTTCTTACTTTACAACTCTTCTTTAGTGATTCTGCATGCCCTTCAGAATGGAGTGGAAACTTCTAAGGACTTCTCTGCCTCCTCTTGCTTTCTGTCTTTTTTTTTTTTAAATTTATAAAAGGTTTTGCTAATGTACCTCAGACTGGCTTCAAACTCTTTATCTTTTGTCTAAGTCTCCCCAGTCTTGAGATTACAGGTGTGTGGCACCAATCGTGGCTTATAATTTCATTTTCGAATTAACAAACATTTATGAAGACTTAGATGAGAAGATGAGGGAAAGTAAAATAAATTAGATTATATCCAAATGACCGTTGGTCTCATCCATTTTAATTCCAATTCAATGTGTTATGCATGTATCTTTTCATTTTAGTAAGTTGTTTATTTGTTCCCTTGCTCTACCAAGCCACCAACTGTTCTTGTCTATGAGCCTTTCCCTGCTTCTATCTTCCAGAACATTTTCCTCACCACTGAGCCAACTGTCTGCCTCAGCAAAGCCAACTGACTTCCATGTCTGCATCATTTAATTTTTTTTCTTTTTTTTTGGGGGGGGGTAAATGGGGGATGAGGTGGAGTCTGAGGTTTGAACTCAGGGCCTTTCAATCACTTAACAGGTTGATCTACTATCTGGAGGAACCGTGGCTCCTCTGACACATTGGTTTCCACTCGGTGAGACTGATTGCTGATATCTGGCCTCCAGAACTATGAGATGGCGAATGCATCTGATTTTAAAGCACAGGAAACAAATAGAACTATCAGATGCCACTGCATTTGAAAGAGTGACAAGGAAAGGCTCTAAATGTTAGAAGCTGTCAGAGTGGGGGGGGAGGGAGGGAGACAGAGAGCTGAGGGGTGGCACAGGGATTTGCTGCATGACCTACAGTATCTCAAGACACCTTGACACCCCGTTCCCTCACTTCTCCTCCCTGCAGACTGTGTTAATAGTAGGGGTACCTTGTTGCCATCTGGGACTCTTCCAGTCAGAGGCTCTGAGGGTTCAACAAGGGAGCAGTCTCTGCTTTGGTTTCTCCAGGTTTATGTTGTTGTATATACATTTGGACAGAGCTAAAGAAGAAGCTAATTGGAGAAAAATTCTTTAAGTTATCATTGTTCTTGGTCACACCTGTCCTGCCTGGAACTCAGAAGGAAGGATAGATTACTGCTTCACCTAGGGCTGGGAAGGCTTCTCTGCTCTTTAGCTCCAGGGGTAACTCTTCCTTTCCCATTGCAGAGACAGGAACACCAGAACAGTGCCTGCTCTTCCATCTATTTAGCTGCTTGTGAAACCGAAGGAGAGAGTTGCCTTTATTCCCATCCAGTTTTCTTGTTAGTAAAGGGTGACTGGTGGCCCCAAACTAAACCACCTCTTACGTTTGCTGGAAGGAAGACAGTAAGATTCCACTCACAGAAATACTTTGAAACATAAAGCTCGGAGCACTTCAACTGTCCTATCTGTAGAGTCTAGCTCCAAAGAAACTGTCAAAACTACCCATGACTTCTAACCACAGGTTAGTAACTGATTACTATGCCCTTTTACCTATAGATCCTTTTCACACGCACACACACACACACACACACACACACACACACACACACACACACACACACAAAGAAACAGAAGCAAAATCTGAGTTATCTGAGTATATAGTGGGTATATAGTGGATTATACATTAGAAGCCAGATGCTGGTGTCTCACGCCTGTGATTCTAGCTACTCAGGAGACTACTCTGAAGACTGCAGTTCAAAGCCAGCCAGGGCAGGAAAGTCCATGAGACTCTTATCTCCAATAAAGCAACAAAAAAGCCAGAAGTGGAGTTATATCAAGTGATAGAGTGCTAGTCTTGAGCACAAAAAGCTCAGGGATAATGCCCAGGTCCTGAGTTCAAGTCCCAGGATGGGCACCACAAAAAATAAATAAATAAATAAAATAAGATGAACAAATTAGAAGCAGTCACTGCTGTCCTTGAGACTGCATTTTTTGGTGTTTTTGTTTTGTTTTGTTTTTGATAGTACTCATTTTGCTCTTGCTTTCTTGAGCTATGCCGTCAGCCTTAATTTTGGCTGATTATTTTAGAGATAGAGTCTTAGATTTTCCATATCTCAGCCTCTTAAATGCATAGGATTACAGATATGAGCCACAGATGCCCAACTTGAACTTTTTAAAATATGATATTATTGTTATTGTTAAGGTGTTATACAGAAGGGTTGTCATCTTATAAGTCAGGTAATGAGCACAATTCTTTTTTTGGACAATGTCACCCAGTTTCCCCCTCCAATCTCTGCTCACAACCAACTTGGATTTTTATTAAGCAGGCCAATAATAAGAGAAGAAGCATCTGTCTAGTAATAGGTAGTAATCATTTCATGCAGAAAAAGAATAGAACACAGAATATCATGGGGAAAATATTGCAAGTGAATGTATTCTATATTATTTGAAAGGTTTGTTCAACTCTGTGTGTGTGTGTGTGTGTGTGTGTGTGTGTGTGTTGCTGGTAGTAAATCCAGGGCTTCACACATGCTTGGCAAGTGCTTTCCCATGGAGGTTTGCCCCTCTCCTCCCAGGCTTTTGTTCAACTTTTTTTTAACATTTTTTTTACTTCAAGTACAATGGGAAGATGTGGCAGGGTCTGCGTCACATAGATAGTGATCTTAACTTTAATTTTGAAGGTCAGTGAGTGGAAGAGAGGTCACTTAGGGGCCTCAACATCGCCTGTAGCAGGTATTGTGTTTCCCATCTTGTGAGCTATAGTCTCAGAGAAGTGAAATGACTCACCCTAACTTTCCTAGGGAAGGTCAGAATGGGGCCTCCCAACCACCTCTGTCTCAGAGTGGAGCCCGGAATCTTTACCAGTGACCAACCCACCAGCTGCTGTCATTTCTCATAAATGCCCTGGTAACCATCCTAATAGATCTTCATGCCTATTCATTTCCAGTACACTACACATTCTGGAAAGAGCTGTTGACCTTATTTTTTGACTTTTAAAAGTCAGCTCCCTAAAAGAAAACCTGAAGTCAGCTCTCCCAGCCCATCCAGGCAGAGGCTCTGACCTCCTCCTTGCTGGCAGAGGAGATTCAAAAACCCAGGCCTGCACCTAACAAAGCTTTGAAATGAAAATAAAATAATAAAAATCTCATAGAATCTGCTCCATTTCCCCTTCCTTTTCACATTCCTCTACAGGGATATTGACTGGTTAAGCCTTGTAGGTTATAAATCTGCTGGGTGGCTACAATTTCACAACCAGGAGTGAAATTCTTCATTCCCTAGGCTGCCTGTAGAAGCCTGGGCTGCCATCTCTCAAGCCCTGGGAGCTGTTTTAGAAATACAAGAATGAGCTGGGGCCATGGGTGGCTCAAATCTATAATCCTAGATATTCTAGAGGCTGAGATCTGAAGATTGTGGTTCAAAGAGTGTGGTTCCAGCCTGGGCAAGGAAGGAAGGCAGGAAGGCAGGCAGGCAGGCAGGCAGGAAGGCAGGAAAAGAAATGCAATGGTCTCTGTGGGACTCTCCCCTCAGAGACTAGGATAGAGATACAGGGGTCCCATGTGCTATCAGTGTACCAAGGTCAGATTGCCAGAAAGCTGTATTTGAACCTAGTTCTTGCCCCCTCAGCCTTGGTTTCCCCATCATGGCCCTCAAGAGTGTGTTGGGGCCTACCACAGAGCCCCATAGAGAAGATGCTCCACCAATATTTATGAATGAATGGGTGAATCATTGTTCCCCAAATACAGATAATTCTAATGTGTATCTCATAGTATTGTTGAAATGCTTTAATGAAGTAACAGCACTAGAATTCCTAGCAGAAGTTACCAGGCTTCTTC
This sequence comes from Dipodomys ordii, assembly GCF_000151885.1. NCBI lineage: Eukaryota > Metazoa > Chordata > Mammalia > Rodentia > Heteromyidae > Dipodomys > Dipodomys ordii. Next base: position 4,660,506 of record NW_012267267.1, read on the forward strand.
TCTTCTCCCCTTCTTTCTTTCCTCTCTCTTCTTTCTCCACTGCATCTACTCCATGAGGAGCAACATCTCCTTCAGTCCCTTTTGATTTCTCACTTTTTAACTTCTTCCTCCTGCTTCTCTTTTGGGCAGGAGATAACTAGAAGCTTGAAGGAGAGCCCAGAGCAAAACTTTTCAAAGCAAGCCCCTAACTAGAGCCAGGGATCCACTGAGCACCCCACAAGCCAGGTGTGGGAAGATCTAAGGCCTCAAGACAGGCCTTCCCTGGGTATTTCTCACAGCCTGTTGGCTGTTGGTAGACTGTGAAGCTGTCTGTTCCTTTGACCTTTCTTCCTGAAAGTATGTAGCCAGTGAGGTTTCTGACTTGGTTTGCCTGTGGGAAGACACAGAGCTGAGCTCTTACCTGCTGATCACCCTCCAAAAACAGACAGAACCGTAAACCGAGCTCTGCTGGTCACATTGTAGTCTACTCACACTCATCAGGAGCTGAATTTTTACCATTGGCTGATAATTGATACTGAGTTTGCTAGCTGACTCAAAGTGTCCCCAGGCTAACGATTTACTTTTTGTTTGTGATCTCTCTGTTAGTATATGATATGAGGAGAGTTTCAATAAAATTCTGTTCAATGAATGACTTATTGTTGGCTGCATGATTTCCCTCATTTGTAATAACTACAATGTGCCTATAAATCTACCAGTAGACACACTGGATGGCAAAAGAGAAAAAATACACTGGGCCATAATATATTTTATAGGTCTCTAGACATACACACCGTGAGACCAAAGGAAGATATTCTTAGGAGAGGATCACAAAAGCTCAATAGCTATGCGCACATCATCATATAAAATAATATTTATCGAAATGAACTCCACAAAATGGAAACAAGAGGATTTTTTTGTTGCTGCTTTTGTTTTCTTTACCTTTTGTCTTATTTCTAAGGGTGGAGCACAGAAAAGGTGGGACAAAGCAAGAACAAATGCAGCAGTGGTACTTACTAGATACCATGTTGAAAATGAACTATACAACTTGGGGGTGGGATGGAAGGGAAAAAATTTAGAGAGAGCAGGGGAAGGAGTGACATTGTCCAAAAAGAAAGGTACTCATTACTTGACTTATATAATATAACCCCTCTGTATATTTCCTTTACAATAACAATTATATATACAATAAGCCGGGAGCTAGTAGGTCACAACTGTAATCCTAGCCAGTCAGGAGGCTGAGAGCTAAGGATTGCTGTTCGAAGCCAGATTGGGCAGAAAAGTCTGTGAGACTCTTATCTCCAATAAACTACTCAGAAAAAGCTGGAAATGGCACTGTGCTAAGTGGTAGAGCACTATCCTTGAGCACAAAGAGGCTCAAGGACAGCACTGAGTTCAAGTCCCAGGACCACCCCTCACACACACACACACACACAAACACACACACACACACACACACACACACACACACACACACAAAGAATTATTTAGTTCTTATTATATGTAAGGCCCTACTATATAAAGATGAAAGCGTGGGGGTCCCAAACTTTAAAAACTTTTATTTTTCCAGGGAAAGCTCATATCTGTGCATACATACCTTTCACTTTATAGTAATAGGTTCTGTATTGTGGAATCTAGTATTGAATATTAGTTTATCCATTAGTACTTCTTGAAATATAGTCTGTGCTATTTAAAAAAAAACCTTTTATCAGCATAGATAGAAAATATGTCATGTGTGTTATTTGTTCTGCAGTTTTCAGTCTGCTAATTAGAGCGAACTAAACGGCTATCTTTTTGCCAGGTGATCAGGCATTCTGATATTTGTTAGTATTGCATTCGTATTATTTATAATGTGAGTAATATTGTTGCCTGAGAATGAAATGATAGACAAACATTAAGTTTAAATCTACCTTCATGTGGTGTCACTGGCCTTTGAATCTGCATTTAATAATTTCTTTCTCTCTCTCCTCCCAGTCCTTCATCATCACAAAAAATAAATCAGAAATTCTAAGTCTTGTCAGAGGCCTGCTGAGAAACTCTCTGCTTGGTTCTTACTTCTCTCTTCCTTTGAGCTTGCAATGTAATCTTTACTTACCGTCAACTCCAAGAGGAAAAAACATGCAGCAGGGTATTACATTGAAATCCAGACATTTTTCACTTGCCTAAGGAGAGATGGGGCCTGCAGGCTGGAAATGGACCATGACGCAGTTACACACTCTGATTTTTCAGCTGGGAACTCATAACTCACATTGTGATCCATGATATGCACCAGGGGAGCTTGTGCTCCAAGGGGAACATGTTCAGCACAAGACACAGAAAGGTAATAACAGTGGATTCCCCACTCTGCAAAACTAATCAGGCATCCCTGAAAGGCTTGGCATCTTAATAGCAAAATCACCAGGAAAGGAAAAAGCCACTAAGGTATCCAGACATGGAAAGTTTGTGCAAACTCACTCCTGTCTAGCAGGAGCAAAGACGGGTTCCCGAATAAGCTCCACTATAATGAACATTAAATAACTTGGAGAATCATCCAGATACTTGGCCAAAGTCAATGTTCTTGTCTCCTTCTCCATCACCAGCAGCCTAGGGGCTGCTGTCAATTTTACATCGAAAATGGTCTTGTCTCAAACTAGCGACTTTTGGGGTACATAATTAGCTCACACTTATACTTCTATACTGTCTTCCATTGTTTTTCATCATCCCATTGCCCTGGTTTGTATTATGTGAGATTTCCTCTTTCTTATGCTACATGGAAGAATACAGAGGTGAAGTGACTTGCCCAAGATTATTCAATTAGAGGCAGAATCTGAACTAAAATTTTAGTTCTTCTGGACTTTACTGGGTTTTCTTGCTTCATCTTACCTTTCTAGGGATCTACAGAATAGGGTTGCCTTGAAGGAACAGAGATTGTCCTTCCATGTGCCATCTTCTTAGGTTTCTTTATGTCGGAGTTCAGATGGGCCAGTTAGTGACATCTAGTTGAGACATTCCAAGTATTTGATCTGTACACATGACAGATTATTCCTTTATGTTCTCTACCATTCTGTGTGTTTATTTCTCTTACACCAGTCACCTTTGTTATCTAACCATATGTTTCTCTCAGGAATTACTTGCTTATCTTAGCACCCCTAATTTCTAGCATGTGCCAGGTTTCTAAATAAACTATATGAAATTATCACATAGTACATGTAAAGATTTTGTTTTGTGTGTGCCAGACCTAGGGCTTGGAATCAGGGCCTACGCACTGTCCCTGAGCTGTATTTTGCCTAAGGCTAGTGCTCTACCATTTGAGCCCCAACTCTACTTCCATATTTTTTTGGTGGTTAATTGGAGATACGCGTTTCACAGGCTTTCTTACTGGGGTTGACTGTGAACTGAGATCCTCAGATCTCAGCCTCATGAGTAGCTAGGATTACTAATGTTAGCCACCAGTAGCTACCACATGTGAAGTTTTAGGGCTCAGAGGTAGAGATTAACAATACCCATAGAGAAGTGGCCAATGAATTATGTGAGGGTGGGGTCCCATTACGGAAAAGACCCCTCTTACAGGCCTTATAAAACTGACCCTGTCTCTAGATCTGAGCCCCTAGAAAGAGGGATAAGTACTTGGTGTTAGCCAGGGTAATTTTTTTTAAGTAGAGAAAAAGGACAAAACATCTGTTTTATATGAGAGCAATGGAATGTGTACTCCTTGAGTGGAATATGCTTCTGAATCTCTAGAGTGAAAGATTTTTATAAAGGTCAATCCTTCAAAAAAATTGAATTGAAAATGTGCCCATTTTGTGAATAAAGGGTACAATAAACTTGTCAGGAAGAATCTGAGAAAGTTCAAGTTAGTCATTGCTTTTCCTCTATTTTCCTGCATGCTTCGTTCTTGAAAAATGACAAAATATCACTCACTGTTCTAATGATAACCAAAATAGGAAGCCAGGAGCCTTCCCCTTCCTGAGCCTATTAGAGAATAAGTCATTGGTGTTGGACTTTGAAGCCTAGCAGCCTTGAAAAATTCTAAACTGTCTTTTTCAAGCAGCCAAAGCAAAATCTAATTCTGTTCTGAATAGTTTACAGGTGAATTATGGCTTCGTATTCTAGATAAATTATCATAAATGCTATCTATGTTGACTATCCATCAATTAAATTGAATATTTTAGGTTATGTATTCAGTTTTCTTGACCACAAGTCTCAGACACAGGTGTCATTGAAGCTAAGAAGCTTCCATACCCTTCTTACTATTAATTTCCAGTCTATACACTCACCTGTCCCTTACCTCATTAGGTGTTTGTGTGTGCTGACAACCCTAAAACTACTTTTTTTAACACCTTTCAAATAGACAGCACAAATTTGTACTGTCCTCACCATGTTCTTCATCATAGCCAGAGTTGCTATGATTTTTTAATCTTTTAAAAATTATAGAAATCATTTTATTACTTGCTTTTAAAGATATCTCTAAGTAGTTGCACAAACCATTTAATAAAGGAGTTTATGAATACAACTCATCTTGATCAATGTCATCCCTTTCAACAGTCTCACCCATCCCTCCCAACCTACCCCTTTCCTTGCTTTTCTTAATTTTACAGGATATACATAGAAATTTCATTATTCACTTTATTAATGCTAGTTTTTCCATTGTCTTTGATTTCAGGATGAGAATCTTTGAATTGTTTCTTTTTTATTTAATTTCTGAGGGTTATTCACAAAGTTGGAATTTTGTCCTTAATGATCTGGTATGATATAAAGAGTCTGAGCGTTTATTTTCTCCATTTTAGAACAAGAAAAAAAAGGGTTACGCTTCACTGAAGAATTCATCTTCTCCAGTTTCTGCAGCTAATTGAAACGTTTTGGTTCAAAGAGAAGCAGTGGACCAGATTTCTGGGTCTTCATTATCCTAAGGGTAGTGTCAATTCGCAAGGCCAAATTTTTCTGGTTTTTCTCTTTACTCCCATTTGCACAAAGGCAGATACATAAAATTGAGTACACTAAGAGGGATCTCAATAACTGTTATAGGAGATTATAGACTCAAGGAAGTAGAGTTTGGAATAATTAGTAGAGCATGTGTCTTAGCATTATACATGTACAATGAATGGTATAACTCTTCTTCCTTAACCATAGCTGACATCGCTAATAATCCATTGAGCTTTAATAGCTGCCCTGAAAGATCTTTTTTGTACAATGTCCCCAGTAACCACTACCTAGTCCTTGGAGTTGTCAATGAGAACCCAATGTACTCTAATCATTTTACATTCTGAGAACATTGACACACATAAAGCTAAAAGCAACTTGTCCAAGATCACTGGGACTAGAATCCTTATTCTGATTAGCTTAAAACTCCCTCACTTATGAACCTTTGATAATCACTAGTCATTCATCATTATTACTATTGATTATTCCCCAGGCTCCAGAAAGAGCACACAAGAATTTATACAGGACAGATTGTTTCTACTAATAAAACAAGTTTCTGTGGCCTGAAGGAATCCACAGGAACAACTAGTTAGGGACAGACAACAGAACATTGTGGCTTTTCCTTCTTTTCCATGAAGAGGAAAGAGAATAGAAGAGAAAATAAGGATATTTCAACAAACATTATTACTGTGGGATTTAAAAAACAACTGTCCCCCAGGGATTGGGGATAAAAGGACAATGTCCTTGTGCTAATAACCACCCACAAGAGAAGCTACCCAATGCCTTCCTCCATGCTAAGGCTCCAGTCAGGGCTTAGGTTCTGCAGAAACTCTACTCTCCATGGATGCGTTTGACTCTCTAGACTGGACCTGGGGTCATGAAAAAATTGCCAAAGAGAAAAAATTGCCAGTGGTAAGATTGGATTAACACAGGGAATAATAAATTGCAAAATAAGGGATTTGTCCTTTTGTTTCTGAGAAAACAGATCCCTCAGCTGTTACTGCCCCAGGTAAGAAGTTAGAGAGTGAGGTGAGGGTATGAAATGGGGCTGACAGCAAAACAACTAAAGCTGACTGGAATGTCTCTGGTCTTGGGCTTTGGACTCAGGATGGAAATTATAGGCTCTGTTATTAAATGGAATGGTCACCCATTCTATCTCAGAGAGACTTTTGGACTTGGTTGATTTTAAAGGCCTAAGTGGAAAAGCAATAATGAGACAAAGGTGAATTTTGAACAAAATTTACTTTTTCCAGGTTTATCTATAAAAGTACCCCCTCTATAAAGTGCTAATTAAACCTTTCTCCTAAACAGAAATAGACTTTAAGATGCACACAGTAGTAGCATTCTGAAGCATTGAGAGAACTGGGAGTAACTAAGAAGGAAAAAGCAAAAGATCCTGAAAAAAATAAGAGCAAATTTCCATTCACCAAAGAGGACAAGGGAGGGGAACTGTTCCAGCCAGCCTGGTGAAGGTGTGATGAGTCTTCACCTCTTTCTCCCTTAAACTCCAGGACTGAAAAGTGTGATGTCTGTGGCACTGGAGAAAAGGAAGGAAGTGCCTTACTCCTTCTGGCCAAGGGCAACTGTTTACAGGCCTAAGGCATTCTGTGCTTGTTGGGACACAGCCTTTAGGTTTGCCAACTTATTTATAACTGATTCTCAAAGAAGGAACAATGATTCCATAGACTTGGTCAGCCTTCTGCAACTCTTTTTTTTTCTTTTTGTGTTTGTTTTTGTTTTTGTGCAAGTCCAGAGGTTTGAATTCAGGGCCTGGGTGCTGTCCTTGAGCTTTTTTTGCTCAAGGCTAGGGCTCTACCACTTTGAGCCACTGAGCTACTTCTGGATTTTTGGTGGTTAATTAGAGATAAGAGTCTCTCTAACTATCTCCCCACCCCACCCCCACCCCTGTGCTGGCTTTGTACTGCAATCCTCAGATTTCAGCCTCCTGAGTAGCTAGGATTATAGGCATGAACCACCAACTCCCAGATCAAAATGGATTTCTTATTCAGAGTCATTATCCAAAAAAGTTTAGGGCCACTACCATAAGTCACTTAACAAGCATGCTTGCATTGTTAGGCATGAGTTATCAAACCTGTTTACTGAGCTCTTGAAAACTGGTAAAGAAAGCAGAGCAGACTCCTCAGGGAGCACTAGGATGGAGCCATCAGGAATTCTTTACTACTTTTTGCATCTAGAACTGTGATCCACCAATTTCTTTCTTTAATGGCCATTTAAGTAAGATTTTAGGCTTGCTGGCCAGATGGCTCCCTTTGTAAATTGTCATAGGTGGCATAAATGACTGGGCAAGCCTAAGTTCAGTGAATGCTATTTACAAAACACACAGCTTGCCTGTGGGCTATAGTTGGCTTTCCTCAACTGTGTTACTTTGGATAAAAAAAAAAGTGTTTGAATTGCCCCCCCCCACCCACACACACACACATGCACACACATAAACACACACAGGAAATATTATCTCAAAGTTTTGTAGGTCATGAATCTGTGTGTAGCTTACCTACCCCTACATTCTCACAATGTTGCAAATCAAGTTCCCAATTCAGGCTGTGGTCCCATATGAAAACTTCACTGAGGGAATCACTTGTGGCAGGCATCATGCTCATAGGATTAAGTTCTTTGTAGGCTTTTCCCAGTTCCTTGCCACATGAGTGTCTCCAAGGGGGAGCTCACCGCAGGGCAACTGGTTTCCATTAGAGTGAGTAATGAGAGAGCACCAGAAGGCCAGCAACAGGGAAGCTAGGGTCCTTCTGTAATAACCTTAGAAATAGCATAACATCATTTTTTCCCCATATTGTATGCACTAAACATTAGTCACTTGGCCCAATTACGTATTAAGAGGAGGAAGTTATATAAGAGAGCGAATAGCAGAAACCAGAAATTATCAGAATCTGTTTTAAAGGCTGCCTACCACCTACAGACTAGGTACTTCACTCATTCATTTCATTTATTCCTACTGTTTGTCAGGCACTATAGTAGGCAGTGAACAAAATAGAACAAATAAGCTCTGCTTTTCATCTGACATGAGAAGACTGACAATAAAGAAAAATAGGATTTCTTACAGAATGTCATATGGGAGTATTGTAGATGGAGTATTTGGGATTTTCCTTCTCCAAAATTGCATATGCTAAATCCCTAACCCTTAACATGGATATATTTAGAGATTGAGTCTCTTTTTTTTTTTAAAAAAAAAAAAAAAGCAACTAAGAGCCAGGCACTGGTGGCTCATGCCTATAATTCTAGCTACTCAGGAGGCTGAGATCTGAGGATTGCAGTTCAAAGCCAGCCCAGGCAGGAAAGTCTGGGAGACTCTTATCTCCAATTAACCACTAGAAAACTAGAAGTGGAGCTGTGACTCAAGTGGTAGAGTACTGGCCTTGAGCTGAAGAGCTGAGGCACAGTGCCCAGGCTCTGAGTTCAAGCGCCACAACTGACAAAAAAATTAAAAAGCAACTAAGGTTAAACCAAGTCATGAAGATAGGGCCCTAATCCAATAGATTGGTGTTTTTATAAGAGGACCTTGAATCATTCTCTTACTCTTATTGTTACTATGGAAAATCCTTGTCCTATGCATACCTGTAGTAAGTCCCCCAAATCAACTCAGATGTCAAATAGACTGCCAGAGAAGAACCACAGTCTTATTGAATCTCCTTAAATGCTATGAAGAAAATACTCAAACTCTCTACTTCAGTCTCTCTTGGATAATTTTTAAATTATTCATTTTAGAGGTTACACAAATGGTCAATACATTATTAGTTTCTGAATAACTGCTGTGGATAATAGCTCTGCTGTGTGGATTATGATAACAGTTACCTCGGTTACTTTTCAGGGACCTGAATGCTGCTTTTGTTGAAAACACCGGTCACTTGGGCTTCTGATATCCAATGGGTGATTGGAATAAAATGAAACCAATTATTTTCTAGTTGAATCTATCCCCTTTCTTGCCTTCATCTTTGGGTCAGATTCTTCTTGGCTCGCATGTAGTCATGTTGATCATTGAGAAATGTTTTATCTAGTAGTATATTACAAGGTTAATTTGACCTAAATTTGCCTGGTAACTTTCTTATACTTCAAGGCTAAAGATGCCTACTAGCCACCATAACTTGAAGCCCCAAAAATGAAAGGAATGAGAAGAGGTAGCATGAGAATTCCTAAAGATCAATGCCTATTCTCAAAAAAGACACCAGTATTAGACCTCCCCTCTTGGCCCATCTCTTTCTTTGCCATTTTTCCTGTATCTGTAAACTCTAATCTTCCTTGAACTGAGAAGCTAACTCTACTCCATTTTTTCCTATATCTCTAACCTTTAATCTTCCTTGAACTGAGAAGCCAACTCTACTCTATTTCTTGACCATTGAATATGACTTTCTTCTCTTGGCAGTACTAGGATTTGAACTCAGGGCCTTGCACTTGAAACCATTCTACCACTTGAGCCACACCATAAAATCAATGAAAACTTCCAACACTGATCTTGTAGACATTAGTTTTTCTAGGGGATGAGCTTCCAGAATTAAACTTATTAACACTGTGATGTGCAGAAAGACCTCATGGGAGGACATGAGAAGACAATCATCTCTGATCCAGGAAGACAGTCCTTACCAGAAACAGAATTTTTTGGTACCCTGATCTTAGACTCCAGAACCTCCAGAACTTTGAGAAAGTAAGTATATGCTATTTAAGACATGCAGTCTGCTGCAATTTGCTATAGAGTTTGAGCAGATTAATACAGATGGTAAGTGCCATGAAGAAAAACAAAGCAGGGTAGTGTTGAGGAAGGTTCTCCATGTTAAATTCGGAGGTCAATGTAAGCCGATGCAGGTGCCATGTGAGCAATGTATGTGGGAGGTAAAGGAGTGAGTTATGTAAATGTGGAGGAAACATTCAGAGGGCCCAGCAGGTACACAGGCCTTGAGACTGAGTGGATGCTCTTCAAAGAATAAGAAGTACGCCATCATGTTTGGGACAAAATATATGCCAAGGGTGGGAAGGAGAACATTCAGGGTACTGTAAGCCCTTATGAGCATTTTTGCTGTAAAGTTGCAGGGAATGAAATCATTGCAGAGTTTTTAACTAAGTGGTGCATGACCTACAAGATGCTTTAATGACAAACTTCAGCTGCTGTACAGAGGAAAGATTGAGAAAGGCAAGACTGTCTGCAAAAGGTCAGCTAGGGGACAATAGTGGCTATAGATAGAGGAATTAAGTCTGCCTCTCACTTTCTGCTAAGAGACTCACTCTGAGTCTTTTCAATCAATACACTTTCAATTTGAGGTTAAGTGACATGGAAAGACTAGACCAGAGGCCAGGAAAGCAAATCCTAGTCCAGACTCCTTTGGTGAACTGAGGAATAAACAGCAAGTCAGTTGACCTCTGGGTCTCTGTATCCCTCTAAGTAAAATGAGATGTTTGGATAAGATCCTCTTTAACTCTAAAATTATAATTCCATCATGCTATCAGTGGAAGGTAGATTTAGAACAAATGAACAGTTGAGTTACTGTTCACTGTAAGTCTGATCATAGTTTGTGGAAGGAAAAAAATCAGAAATTGCAGAGTTGAGACCTCAGTGAAAAAATTAAAAACCAAATACAGGCAAATTGATATTCTTGGGGGTAGGGGAAACATCTTTAACCTTTAGATAGCTCTAGCTGAAAGGACAGAGATGTACATCAGTGAATTTTTCCAATGTAAATGAACAAAACAATCATACCCAAATCAGACAAGCACCTATAGTCCTCAGGAGTAGAGTGATATTATGGTTTTACAGACAGTCCAACCATTGTAATCTCTCCATGTTCCTACATGTTGAATGCAATGCACTTTGACAGGTGTTGCCCTTGAAATAAAAGGATTTAGGAGTACTATTTCATATCTATACCACCCCCTAGAAATTCACCTCAGTAAATGGCAGGAACCAAAGAAGGCATTCTTAAACATTCATGTAAAACATGTTGAGACTTGTCACGGCAGCCTTTAGAGCCTCCTCAGGCAGAGAAAAACACATATATCCTACCAAGTATCATTCCAATAATAAAATTATAATATTGTAATTGTTGTGGGTGTACTGCAAGAGATTTCAAATACAGTTTGTCTACTGCCCACTGCCTACCAAGTACATATATATACTTAGTAGGTAGATGTCTGATTGGTAGGCAATGGGCAATCCACGAATTTAACTAATTTATTCCTCACTAAAAAGCCTATATTATTTCCTTCATATTTGAATAAGTCATTCGTTTCCCTGAGGTGGCACTTCCATGGTCTCACACCGACTTCTGAATTTAATATGGAAACCCTTCCTCAACCCTACCCTGCTTTATTGTTTCTCCATGGTACTTACTATACCAGCCACCATGACACAATGCAGCAGAATGAATATCTTAAGCAATATATATTTTCTCTCATTCTAGGGGTTGTAGAGTCAATGATTAAGGTACCAACAGATTCTGTTTCCAGCAAGGGCCAGCTTCCTAGAGCAAAGATAACTATTTTCTCCCTGTGTCCTCACATGGGGTTTTTTTGCACATGATAATATTACCAAGTCCAATTCTGACAGCTCATCTCCTAGAAAAATCAATGTTCAGGAGATGAGTGTTGGTAAATATTGTAGGTCTTATTATCCCTTATTCTCATAAGGGGAAACTAAAATTGACTTGCCTGAGGATATGTAGCTATTAAGTGCAAAGCTGTACCAAGTTCTTCTATCCCACAATGCTGATGGGCTAATGTGTTTTGTCTTAGGTAGGTTCTGGTTACTATATTCTTAATAATCACAAAGCCCTGAATTGAACATCAGTCACATATTATCCATATTTTATTTATCTTCACTCTGAGAACTAATGTACATTAGAGGACTTTAAGAATACCAAATTAAACCGGGCATGGGTGGCTCACGCCTGTAATCCTAGCTACTCATGAGGCTGAAATCTGAGGATCGTGGTCCAAAACCAGCCTGGGCAAGAAAGGCCATGAAACTCTTATCTCCAATAAACCACCAGAAAACTAGAAGTGGCGCTATAGCTCAAGTGGTAGAGCGCTAGCCTTGAGCTGAAGAGCTAAAGGACAGCACTCGGGCCCAGAGTTCAAGCCCCATGACCGGAAAAAAAAAAAAGAATGCCAAATTAACCAGGCACTGGTGGTTCATACCTGTAAGCTTACCTACCCAGGAGACTGAGATCTGAGGATCCTGGTTCAAAGCTAGTCCAGACAGGAAAGTCCCTGAGACTCTTATCTCTAGTTAACTACAAGAAACCAGAAGTAGAGCTGTGGCTCAAATTTGTTGAGTGCTAGCCTTGAGCAAAAAGAGCTCAGGGACAGTGCCCAGGCCCTAAGTTCAAACCCCACAACCAACAAGACAAAAAAACAAACAAACAAAACAAATTAAGCCAAAAACAATATTAGCCTATAGAGCTTCAAAACATTTGCAGTCCATTAAAAAATAGTTTAGAAAGTGATTGTGGTCTGTGCAGTCCAACAAACCTACATTCATACTTCATCTCTACCATTTAGTAGCCATATGGACTTTGATAAGTTGCTAAACTTCTTTCTATAAGCTGGCTATAACTGTAAGCTATAACTCCACTTCTAGCCCTTTTTGAGTAGTTTGTTGAAGATAAGAGTCTCATGGACTTTTCTGGCCAGGCTGGCTTCAAACCATGATCCTTAGATCTCAGACCCTTGAGTAGCTAGGATTACAGTCATGAGCCACCAGCGCCCAGCTCTAATTAGAACTTTTTCATTATAAAACAAGAACAATAATTGTATCTATTTTGTTCAATTCTGTGTATGCTAAACACAGAAATTCACATAAGTAATGAAAACTATAGTGCTTTGCACATGGTAAAACCTTAATAAATGCTATAGAATACTTTTATTTACCTAGAAAATAAGTTTCTTTAAGGTTGCTAAGATTTTTTTTTGTTACTGTTGACCTTTCAAGCTGTTTTATGCATATGCTTGTTTGTCAGTAACAAATATCAGGGACCAACTTAGCTAGTCATAATTTTGATACTCTAATTCCCAATGAATTGGCATTGATTGGTGAATTGCTTGTTAATTCAAATCCTAAGATAGAAACATAAGTTTATAGCTGTCCCATGTCTATTGAGGAACTCTGGTGTTAAATCCCCCTTAGCTAGAATCATGGGCAAAGTCTTTTTAAGTACTCACAATGTTGATCTATAAATGGCCTCACAGAAATGTGCTCTTATCTTCTCAGAGGTTCTACTTGTCTCAGACATAAAGAGAATGTTGGAAATAGGGGTAGGCCAACTGGAGAGTATGGAAATTGCCCAAAAGATACTGTTACCATCTAACTTCTTGATCAGTCTTTGCTGGTACCTATAATCCTACCTACGAAGTAAGATGAAATCTAAGGACCGAGGTTCAAAGCAGAAATGACCTGTGAGTGCCTTATATCCTATTAACTACCAAAAAGTGAAGTGGAGCTGTGACTCAAGTGGTAGAGTACCAGTCTTTTGCAGATAAAGCTAAGTATAGCACCAAGGCCCTGAGTTCAAGACCCAGTACTGGCACAAGAAAGAAAGAAAGGGAAGAGAGAGAGAAACAAAGAGAGAGAAAAAGAGGAAGGAAGGAAGGAAGGAAAGAAAGAAAGAAGGAAGGAAGGAAGGAAAAGGACTATATCAAATAGTAAGAAAGAAAAATAAATTGGAATTAAGACCAGACATGTAACTATGATGGAGTTGGATATATATGTGGAGTTATTTCAGATGGGTTAAAATCTTACTTATTCTTCTAATATTTCTACTGCTGCATATATTGAGATGCTATTTTGAAATATTGACTCATGTTTTATTTTCCTCTTAGTAATTCCTTTTCATCCTCCAGGCCATCCACTATTAAAATTCTACTTTTAGACAAAGCTTATTGTCCTAGCAAGAACAAAGAATAAGAGTCAAGTCTTGGCTTTGAGTTATAAAAGATCAAAAGTTAAACATAGATCATGCATATGATGTAGTTTAAACCATAAACCAACAGATGAGAAGATCTCCTTCTGACATAAAATTATAGAGCATATATAAGAAGATTTTCTGGTCTGCAGATGTGGGAGTGGGCTGAGAGAAAGAAAGAAAAGGAGGCTGGGAATATGGCTCAGTGGTAGAGTGCTTACCTAGCATGCATGAAGCTGTAGGTTTGATTCCTCAGTACCACATAAACATAAAAAGCCTGTAGTGGCACTGTGGCTCAAGTGGTAGAGTGCTAGCCTTGAGCAAAAGAACCTCAGGGACAGTGTCCAGGCCCTGAGTTCAAGCCCCAGGACTGGTGAAGGAAAGAAAGAAAGAAAGAAAGAAAGAAAGAAAGAAAGAAAGAAAGAAAGAAAGAAAGAAAGAAAGAAAGAAAGAAAGAAAGAAAGAAAGAAAGAAGAAAGAAAGAAAGAAAGAAAGAAAGAAAGAAAGAAAGAAAGAAAGAAAGAAAGGAAGGAAGGAAGGAAGGAAGAAAGGAAGGAAGGAAGGAAGAGAATGTTCGCTTACAGGGGAAAAATAGGGTCTGGTCACTTACCTACTTGGAAATCAGCTCAAAAGAGAACATCAAATCAAAAGAGAACCACAGATAAGTAGCGTGTAACAGATAAGTAACATGTCAGTAGATTAGATGTGTGCCTCCCTTCCAAAAGATACTTCAAGCCTCTTAAAGATGTCTGAAGAGGTATAGCCCTATTGGCTAAAGAATAGACCTTGGCATTCTGAGAGATGCCTGAATGCCACAAGCTAGCAGCCAAATGTTTCCATGCTCTGAGAGGCAGAAGACTGCAGGATGAAAGAAGGTCTATCACGTTAGCCAGCCAGGAGGAAGTTCAAAAGTTCATGCAAGTTCAAAAGACGCAGGGACATCACCAATCATTAAAAACTGCAGTAGAAGCCAGGTGCCAGTAGCTCATACCTGTAATCCTAGCTACTCAGGAGGCTGAGGTCTGAGGATCAAGGTTCAAAGCCAGACTGGGCAGGAAAGTCCATGAGACTCTTAGCTCCAATTAATCACAGAAAAAGCCAGAAGTGGCACTGTGGCTCAAGTGGTAGAGTGGTAGCTTTGAGCAAAAGAGCTCAGGGATATTGATAGTTTTCTGATTAAGGAATTGGTGGCGCAGAGAGTGGGGAGATTGAAGATATGTTACCTTGAGTCATGGAGATATAAATCAAATTACCTTTCACACTTGTGAAAATTTAATGATCATACTCTATTCTGCATCAAATTCATCTCTCTTTTCTATGTTTCTAGTTCTCTACACCTTCTATTTTAACATGGATTTTTAATTGCTTAGGGAAAAGACCCAAGCCAGGCACTGGTGGCTCCAGGCCTGTAATCCTAGCTAGCAGGTATCTGAGGATTAATGTTCCAAGTTATCCAAGGTAGAAAAGTTTATCTACAATTAACCAACAAAAAGCTGGAAGTGAAGGGGTGGTTAAAGTGGTCCAGCACTAGCCTAGAGCAATAAAGTGATGCAAGAGTGTAAGGGCCTGAGTTCAAACCCTAGCACTGGCGCACACGTGCATACACACACACACACAGAGAGAGAGAGAAGAGAGGAGAGGAGAGGGCAAGGGAGGGACCCAAGAAGTTTTGTGGGGTTTTTTGTTGTTTTGTTTTGTTTTGTTTTTTTTTGTCAGTTATAGGGCCTGAACTCTGGGCCTGGCGCTGTCCCTGAGCCCTTCAGCTCAAGGCTAGTACTCTACCACTTGAGCCACAGTACCACTGCCGGCTTTTTCTGCCTATGTGGTACTGAGGAATCGAACCCAGAGCCTCATGCCTGCAAGGCAAGCACTCTACCACGGAGCCACCTTCCCAGCCCCCAAGAAGTTTTATGACCTAGTATCTGGTCATTTTCCCTCTGGGAATTATGGCCATAAAATAACTTAATTGGTTCATAAGCCTAACAAAGTGGTGGCTCACAAATTTCTCTGTAGGAGAGACTGAGGGACTACAGTTTAGTTTGTAGTGTTTCTCTAACATTACATTAAACTTTGATCAAGAAAAATAGCAACATTTTCCCAAGAAGCATTTATTTACTCTTTATGTAAGACTCAGAGAATGTCAGTTGTCTAAATCAAAGAAGCTTTTATTGTTATTGGTTGCTGTGTTAGAAGAGGGTGTTGGGGGGTGGAGGGGCTTTGATTCCTTGATGCTAGTGCTGCTTCCAGCCCACCCAGAAGGCACAGGTCAGTGTGGTGTGGTCGCCATCCTTCCATTACCAAGTGTGTAGTAACTCTGATGATATAACAAAACTGATCAGTGTGAGAACTAAGGCAACTGATAATTGTGTCATAGCAATAAAGAGAACTGGGCGATATTTAAGAGGAAATTTTCATCTGATAAACAAGTCATTTGGTATGTCTCCTGTAAATATGGGGAATCTATTCTAAATGCACTAATGGCTGAAAAGGGGGAAAAGAATACTTTAAATCTCATAATCTCCCAAAAGTAGGACTAACACTTTGGAATATATATTTCCTGTCTTTTTTTCTACATGTTTTAAATATTGAGAGGACAGGATGCTACAGCAAAGGCAGATTCCTATATCTTGTCATTTGTAATTTGATCCAAGTGATCTAGTGATAATCTGTGAGAAACATCTCATTCCTATTACTCCAGCTCTGCTCTGAAATATTTTAAGGACTATTTGTTGAACTTTCTATCTTTCCCTAATGTTCTTTATTTCTTCATAGGCCCCAAATCCTGGGGGACCACATGTTGGGTGTGGCCATTCACCCTTATATGAAGAGATAAGAGTGGTAAAAGGTAGAGAAAGGAGATTTATTACAACAAGGGTAGCCATGGGAAGAGGCCGAGCCCTTCAGCATATCGGCAACCTTCTTTGGAGAACAGACATGAGCTTTAGGTTTAAATTAGGAGAGAGGGATGAGAGGGATGTATAGTTGAACAATCCCAATCACTCTGGTGACTTTAGTTGATCTGAATTTTATTCAGTAATTGCCTACTTAAAAGATGAAATTATCATTAGTTGTCAGTTAAAAGAACCTAGTTGCTAATTAGATTCATCACTTTTCTGTTTATTTATTTATTTATTTTGGTGCCATTCCTGGGCCTTGAACTCAGGGCCTAGGCTCTGTCCCTGAGCTTCTATTGCTTAAGGCTAGTGCTATATCACTTGAGCCACTTCTGGCTTCTTTTTTGGTAGTTTAGTGGAAATGAGAGTCTCACAGACTTTCCTGCCTGGGCTGGCTTTGAACCATGATTCACAGATCCCAACCTCCTAAGTAGCTAGGACTTCAGAAGTGAGCTACTGCCGCCTGGCTCCTTCATTCCTTTTAAGGACAAAGTATCTAGTTAGCAGGGCTATTACATAGTAGGCTAGATGAAAATGAACCTCACTTATTCCCATGACTTTCTGCATTTCTTAAAACAGGACAGAAGTTCTTGTTTATTTGTTTGTTTATTGTGTGAGTCCTGGGACTTGCATGAGCAGGGGGTATTGCTGAGCTTTTTATGCTCAAAACTAGCACTCTATGACTTGAGCCACAACATCACTTCCAGCTTGTTTGGTAATTTATTAGAGATAAGCATAAACATGGACTTTCTTGCATGGGATGCTTTGGAACTTTGATCCTCAGATCTCAACCTTCTGAGTAGCTAGGATTATAGGCATGGGCCACAGCTGCCTGGCCTTCTCTTTCTTTCTTTTTACAAAGTTCCTTAGGTGATTCTAACATGGCCATTTGGGAACTAGTAGCCTACAACAATGCTAATGAGGCTAAGGCCATTGCAATAAACTTGTTCACTTTTTTATGACATAGTCTACAACATTGCATTCAAAACCATTAGGTACTGTAGGGGACCCAGAGAAGTTGATTTACTAATATGCTGTTGTAAAGTAAATCATCCCAGAAGCCACATATAGAAAATTGGAGTCCTTATTATACGGTTAACAGGCTGCAGGCCGCCAGTTGTTACAAAGGCCCGCAACACGCAAATACACATAACACAATTTAGGAAACATGCTAAAGAGGAAAGAAAGAACAAAAACAATACCAACAAGCCAATCCAGCTCAATAGAGAGCTAAATTGGGACTCCATGATGACTGGAGATGAGCCAGGAGACAGGACACAGGACACGATCAAGGAGACACACGTGGCATGGAGTCCTGGAGGCTAGGCTGTCGAGGCCTAAATAGGTCAGCACAGGGGGCAGATCCTCAGGAAATTCCCAGTCCCAGGCACTGGACTGACAGCTTCAGTAACCTATCATCAGCCAAGTGCCTGCCCCTGCCTCCAGGGGTCCAGGCATGCCCCTTACCTGGGAGGCAGGTGATGACGGGGGGGGGGGGGGAATTTCTTTCTCCCAGTATGAAGACAAGATGCCAGACCCTACCATCCATTATGTGGCCAATATAGCACTGACCAGACCTGACCTCCTTACTTCAAAGAATGGATGAGAAACATACCCAAGGTATATCTATTTGAGGTCGTTTTACTTGTTCATTCTTCATCGATTATGCTTTTAACATTTGGATAAACAAGACTTTGCAGGAGCTGCTCTTCTATACGCAGAGGAGGCAGTGCTAAGTCAACAGGCACAGTACCAGCCCGTCCTCCCTGCTCCCACCCAGCCAACCCTTTGGCAAACTCTCTTTCCTACTTGCTAGAAATGCTGCGTGGACTATTATTCATAAAGATCAATTCTCTTGAGTCACTCCTTAATCACTAATTACTGCACAGTAACTAAGCATTTGTAATCACTAATAAGATGAGACTGACAAGAGCAAGATGAGAAACCTAGCTGCTATTCTTGGAGAGTTCGAGTGTAGTGAGGCCTGTGTGTAACACAATATTGTATACTATGAAGGAAAGGCTTGGGAGCCTAGAAGAAGAAGTGGAAATTGACCAGCTCTGCTGTGAAAGTCCTCAAAATCCTAACCTTGTGGTTCAGAAGTCAGCCAGCTGGCCCTGGGCACAGACCAAGACAATGTGTTTGGTGCTGTTGTTACCATTACTGCAGTTTTAGGTCCAGCTGTAGAAGAGCCAGAATCTTGGCTGTTAGCACTTTTTTCTTTTGGTGGTGCTGTTCCCATTTCCCAAGACTGCCCTGCAACAAGCTCTAGGCCAAAGCCCTTAGACAAGGCAGATGGCCAGAGGCTGCTTAGATAGGCCAATTCTGTTTACATGAGGGTATCCAGTTGCCTGAATTTAGGAACTACCTTTAGACAAGGATGTTGAAACAGTCAGAGTTACAACTGGAAAAAGTCTATGAGAACACCAATGGGCAAAGGAGTCAATAAAAAAAAAATAGTGCCAAATGACAGCAACGTCACCAGGATAAGGGTATGAAGGGAAGACTGAAATCACTACATCTTCACTGACACTGCTCAGCACTATGAAGGAAGAGATGGCTGTCTATTTGGGTAATGGCCTCCCCAGGATGCTTGTGGATTCTTCTCAGTTAGCTATTTTCTAAATTTCTGGCCTCCAAAAGTTAGACCCAAACTGAGCTCTAATGGAATCATTGTCTATGCAGGAATGTAACCATTCCATCACTTTGCTGTAATCTAAGGCTAGAATAGCTATCCCAGAGTAGGTCATATTTTTCTTGGGCATCCTTATCTGCATAAACATTCCGAGCTGCCTTTTTATCTGACCCAGATGGTCTATAGTAATTTCCTATGATTAGTTCTCGGTTCCTTTTATCTGTTATTCCCATCCAAACATACTTTGTCCCTCTGCCAACTTATTTATTATGTGACATTCTTTCTCCCTTCAGACACAATATCCGCCCTGACCCATATTGGCATAATTCCCCCTAGCCTGTTGTGTCTATCCTTGTATAAACTTTTCCATATCCAAATGATTCCAAGTCTGTTTCTGGTTTTAGCCCCTCCTTAGTAATCCTTGTTACATAATGTGTCTATTATATCTCTTGCTATTTGTTTTCTTTCAGTACACTTCTTACCATGCATCTGAAAGCCATTTGTAAGGAGAGCTGTTTAGAATTTGCTTTTATTTTTTTCCTTTGGTTTCTTTTAGGGCTCTGCCTCCATCCTTGGAGTCCTTTTAATCTCTGACTCTCCCTCTCTTTCCCAAGCCCCTCCATTTCCCCTTACCATGCTATTTTATATCTTCTTCTCAGATGTATGCAGATTTTTACCATGGTGGCTTTGTGTATTGCTGTGTGGTTTTTGCAGAAGTTGGCTGTCTTTCATTAACTTTCCAGCTTCTACCATTCATTTGTTCCCATCATTCATTGAATGAGAACTCCATTCAAAAATCACTTTTATCTAGTGCATGCCTAGAGCCTGAAGGAAGGCTGATAGAAACTTAAAAAGAGAAAAAAAAGTGTAATAAACTCATTTTATACTTTCATTAGATGACTGTGGCTGTCTATAAAAATTCCAAAACAGCCAATTGAAAATGAAAATTATTCTAACCAACTGCCTATTTGGCCTACAGAAATGTTGAATACTTTTTATTTCTTATTAAATTCTGAATTCTATTTCCCTACTCCCTCACCCAAATATCCTTTTTGTTGTTGCTGGTTTTTTTTACATGCAAATGCATGTGAGCATTTCCATCTCCAGTATTGGTAAAGGAGAGAGATAAAGCAGTTAGCATATGAGAAGTCTGGTGGTAATTCAAATATTTTCCAGGAATGTAAATTTCCTTGGGAGGTGGGGATCTAGATATTCAGTTATCTTCATTACTCAGCCTCCCTGGGTCTAAGTTGAGAATAGAGACAATATTAATAATAATAATAACTCAATGGGACTCTCATCAGATTGTTAAAATGCTGCTGAGGAAGAAACATTTTATTAATGATAGTCTATAGACAAAAAGATAACTGCTAGGAAAAGTCCACCCTGGTGTCATTTGGTAAATTTTTATGCCAGGGAACTAGTCAGTCACTCAATAACCTTAAAACAGAGTGAATTTTTCCTGTGGGAGTAGTTCAGTGCTTACTGGAACCCAGATGGACAAAATGAATTTTGTTTACCTACAGGCAAAGTGTCCCATGCTGAGATCACAAAGTGACAGCAGCCAGCGTAGTTCCCAGTTATAAAGATAGAAACCACCAGAGGAACTCCAATTAGAACATTGTTTTTAGACCCAGTGAACAAATTTCAGTGACAAAATTCCCAGATTTTTCTTGAGATTAAAATGTGTGAGCCAGCTGGGTGATGGTAGCTCACAGCTTTAATCCTAGCTACTCAAGAAGCTGAGATCTGAGGATCCCAGTTCGAAGCCACCCAAGGCAGGAAAGTCTGTGAGACTCTTATCTCCAATTAACCACCAGAAAACTGAAAGTGGCTCTGTGGTTCAAAGTGGTAGAGCACTAGCCTTGAGCAATAAAGCTCAGGGACAGTGCCCAGGCCCTGAGTTCAAGCCCCATGACAAAAATAATAATTATTATTATAAATAAATCTGTGGACCAATTGCATATTCACTGTTTTTGGAAATATAAAAATTAAAATGAGAGGGGGCTGGGAAGGTGGCTCAGTGGTAGAGCACTTGCCTTGCATGCATGAGGCCCTGGGTTCGATTCCTCAGCACCACATAAGCAAAAAGAAAAAACCCGGAAGTGGCACTGTGGCTCAAGTTGTAGAGTGCTAGCCTTGAGCTGAAGAGCTGAGGGACAGCGCCCAGGCCCAGAGTTCAGGCCCCACGAATGGACCCAAAAAAAAATTAAAATGAAACTAATCCTATTTGTATTTGGATTACGAGCACAGAAATGAAAGTCATGTTGTCTTTGTGAAAATAGCAGGGAAAATATTTTCTAGCTATGTGATTGTATGTGGGTTACTTAGTCGGCTTGAGCATCAGTTTGCTCTGCTGTAAGAAATATAATAGTTCCTAGCAAATAAAGCAGCTATGAGGAGTTTTTGTGGTTGTTGTAATAATTTTTTTTCTTTTGTGTTAGTCCTGGGGCTTGAACTCAGAACCTGGGAGTTTTCTTGCTCAAAGCTAGTATTCTACCACTTGAGTCAAAGCTCCACTTATGGGTTTTTTTGTGTTTAATTGCTTAATTCGTGCACTGTCTCCAAGCCATGATCCTCAGATCTCAACCTCCTGAGAGGCTAGGATTACAGCTGTGAGCCACCAGCACCCAGAGGATATTTTTTTTCTTAATTGTGTGGAAAACCCTTCTTGCTTGGCTCAGCATGTAGTAAGTACTATACTCGATTAAACCTTTTTGTCATCATTATTATTTTAGAAAGCTGAAGCCCTAAAAAGAATTTCACCTGCCCAAAGCCTCATACATGTACTTTGCAAAGAATGAAGTCAACGTTCACTGAACTGTTAAAGCTTTTCCTATCATACTGCTAGCCTGGACACTTGTCTTTTGTACTCATTCTTCTATGATTTTGGTCACATCTAATTATCGTTTATCACTATGTAAATTGTTCATTGAGAAGAGAATCCCTATCACTTTAGGCAGACCTTTTGGCCTGAGTAACAGGTACTGATTTGGGGACAGTTTTGGTATGTCCCTCTAAAGTCCTTTCACCTTATAGATGGTAAGCTCACCATGGAAGTTTGTCTTCTATTTATATGGATGGACCCCTGAACCATGTCAATTTCTAATTGTTATTCTTCAAATATAGGCCAGAAAGCAACTCAGTAGCATTGGTCATTATATATTACAAATATTTCTAGTATTTTTTATTATCAATGTATCATTAACTCTGATATTTCTACTGTCACTCCTTTTACAAAAGAAACCACCAATACTCAAAAGTTAAGTCACCAAGATTAGGAAACTTGTCCAAGGTCACAGTATTCCTAACCACCTGACAGAAACACAAGCCAAGAGTGACTGACACCAAATCTTCATTATCATAAAGAAAAATGGGGGGGGATACACACATTACTTATTCAGATACAATTTAATCTGATTAAAAATTCAAGTCTAAAGGAAAAGAGTGAAGCTGGGTGCTGGTGGCTCACGCCTACAATCCTAGCTACTCAGGAGGCTGAGATCTGAGGATGGCATTTCGGAAAGACCGTGAGACTCCTATCTCCAATAAACCACCAGAAAACTGGAAGTGGCGCTCTGACTCTAGTGGTAGAGCACTTGCCTTGAGCTGAAGAGCTGAGGGACAGCACCCAAGCCCAGAGTTCAAGCCCAATGAGCAACAAAAAAAAAGAAAAAGAGTGAATAATTTTGTAATATAATGCAAGTAGATATGACAGCAGCATAAAAAACTTCAATGAGGAGGCAACAATGCTCAGTAGGAAATGTAACCCATCTGCACAGTATTTTTACAATAGAAAATATGCCAAAAAAAACTCAATGAAAATTGTTGATCAATGAGGGATGGGAGAGAAAGGAAGAATAAATAGACTGTTGGGAAATGGGCACTAATGAGACATGGTGGAGCTAAGTAGAAGGGTGAAGGAGGTTGAATATGGCCGAAATAAATTATTTGTAATGATGAAAACAAAACAATTAAATCTTTTTAAATTGCTTTGGGAAGTGGAACAGGGAAAATAGAGAAGATGAACTGGTTGAAATACATGGTAGCTGGGTGCTGGTGGCTCACACCAATAATCCTAGCAACTCAGGAGGCTGATTTCTGAGGAAGGCAGTTCAAAGTCTGTGAGATTCATATCTGTAACTTACCACCAGAAGCAGAGCTGTGGCTCAAAGTGGTAGAGTGCTAGCCTTGAATACAGAAGTTCAGTGACAGTGGCCAGGCCCGGAGTTCAAGAACCACAACCACCACCACCACCAACAAAAAGCCATTGTAAATGTGTGGAAACATAACAATGAACTCTGACCCACTCTGTATTAACAACCAATGTACACTGACAAAAAATAATAACAAATGAAAAAACCATTTCTACTAGAACACACACAGTTCTATAAAGAGAAGAACAAATTCTACAGAGCCCAATTATCTCAAGCATAGACTTGCCCTTTTTCTGGAACAATTTTAAATTTTTTCTTTACCAACATTATTTATGCATCTTCTTTTATCAAGTGATAAGTTCTGACTGACTTTTAAGCACAAGAGATCAGATCAATTTTAACCTACAGTTTGGATGATGTGTGTTTAATTCAATCCATACACTATTTAATTGTAGAAGAATCAAAGATCTCTTTTATGTGACATTCTTTCTCTCTTCAAACATTCTATCTGTCTTGATCAAACCAGGCTTTATGTTGGGGTTAGATTTAGCAACTGTCAAAAACACTTTCATAAGCTTGTTACAAAGCACTTCTACAAGAGAATCAGCTGAGTAAATTAAGGTCCCAACACAAGAAAATATTCTAACATTATTTTTAGAAAATAAAGACTCAGAAAGATATAAGAAAAAAGAGAGAAAGAAATAAGAGCAAGCTCTAGTGTATTTATTCTAATGTATTTATATCTGAAAGTATACATGTCTTTATAGTATGTATTACATATGATATAATAAACTAATAGCCATATTTTATGCCTTTATTCAATTATATAAAACATTTCCCCAAATCATGAAGTCCATTTAGCCATTAAAAGAAAGGTTATCAATCAGACAAGGAATAAGAAAATCTATGGAAAAGCAACTTGTCAACAAAAAAGTCCTTACCACTTCACATTTAGCATTGAGGATATAGTCAGCAGCTGACTTATGTTACTTAGTAACCTAGATATTAACATTGTATATTCTTTGGCTTTCTCATCAGCACAAAAAAAGCAACATAGAACACAATGCCTTTATAAAGTATTTTGCATACAACTGATTTGCTAGAGAACTTTCCTCCAACCAAAGCTAATGTGATTCTTGAGAAGATATATGTTTCTGACTTTATATTTCCCTTCATAAAGAACTGGTCTATTTTCACTTTCTTAACATGATCTTGGGGCATTAATGGAGTAGGCAAGGCAACCAGAATTTTATCTTTGGGGGATGGTGCTATCTTTGGGAATTGTTCTAAAGTATACTGGAATAAAATGCAACTTTAATAGGGTAAAAGAAAACCTTACTATAGAATAATTAGCAGGATCCCAGAGAAAAGGAAAACTCCAACCCCACAGAAAGGCTACAATCGGTCTCATTGAAATTGAGTGTCTGCACACTTCTGAGGCCTTAGGCTCAATAAAATGGAAAGAATGCAAAACCCAGTCCTGGAGATAAAGCTCAGAGAAATAAAAAACAACAGATGCAAGTGAAGAGGGGAAGGCTAACAAATGGAGACAAATGATACAGGAAGTATGGAAACATTATGTTACAAAAGTAAAAAGGATTAAGAAAGGACTCAGGACAAAAAGAAAATGTATATGCCATTCATAAAAATGAGTAACACAAGCATCATAAATAAATGTCCCACAGTGCATTATACCAACTGAAGATGGTAAAAGACTCTGAGATCAATAAAAGAAGAGCTCAGTGACAATATGATATATAATAAGAAAAGATGAAGAGAATACAAAGCTACATAAACAGATCAAATAGCCAAATTAAGCTATCACAGTGTAAAATAGCCTACACTAATAAACCCGAATAGAAACAACAGACGTAATATAATATTGGATAATCAACTTGAGTGCAGGATACAAAAGACAAAGAGATGAAAAATAGCTAAAATAAAATAACATACATGGAAGATAATAAGGATCTAACATGATACTCACTGGGATGATAATGGAATCTACCAAATCATTAAAAATATGTGGGGAGGGGCTGGGAAGGTGGCTCAGTGGTAGAGTGCTTGCTTTGCATGCATGAGACCTTGGGTTTGATTCCTCAGCACCACATAAGCAGAAAAAGCCAGAAGTGATGCTGTGGCTCAAGAGGTAGAGTGCTTGCCTTGAGCTGAAGAGCTGAGGGACAGCACCCAAGCCCAGAGTTCAAGCCCCAAGATTGACAAAAAAAAAAGTAGGGATATCATGCAAGAAGTGTTTCCTAAAGCAGAACAACAACTAAGTTAAAACCTTTTGCATCAGTAGCAAAATGGGCAAAGAACTAGTTATTGATAAAAATTCTAGGATTCTCTGGGAATACAGACCCCATGCAGCACACACACACACACACACTCACACACACACACACAAATCAAGAGTGCAAGTAAGAAAAACAATCTACTTATCACCCTCCTTATTTCCTGTGAACAGCATTGACTAAGGAAAGATAATAGGGAAAATATCTCTAATGTTTTGAGGGAACGAATACTGTTAAACCCAGCCAAGCACTGCTTGAGAAAAGGCAACATAGAAAGGCTTCTGTGTTTCAGAATAAGCTGATATATCACACTTCTCAACAATCCACTACAACAAAAGGGCCACAATAAAAAAAAAGCACCTGAGACAGTAATTTAAATAAAGATCTATGTTTTTTAATTATTATTATTTTTATTGTGAAAATACTGTACAGAGGGGTTATAATTACATGGGCAAGATAATGAGCACATTTCTTATCAAGCATTGTAGCCTCCTCCTTTGTTTCCCCTTCCCATCCCTTCCCATCCTACCCCAACCCCCCCCAATCCTCCCCGCCCCCCCCCGCCCCGCACCAAAGTTGTAAAGTTCATTTTTGACATAACGACTTGTACATCTCATTGTTGCAATGGGTCCACCTGTATCCCTATTTAAACGATTTGTTTTTCCTCTTCCCCTCCACAAATTATATCAACATCAAATACAGTGAAAGCAGGGGTTATACTGTGGGGGAGGGACATACAAAGCAACAAAGAAATAATTTTATAAATGTGTTAGAAATAATCTTGAATACACACCTTAGGGTTCATTTCCCTAACATCAACTTATCTGACCATTTCTGTTTGACTCAGACATATACTAGTTATTGCAAATAAGGGAAAACATGGGACCTATGTTTCTTTGGGCCTGGCTTACTTCACTTAATATAATTTTTTCCAAGCTTTTCCATTTCCTAACAAATGGGGCAATGTCATTCTTTCTGATGGAGGCATAGAATTCCATTGTGTATACATACCACATTTTCTTGATCCATTCATCTACTGAGGGGCATCTGGGTTGGTTCCATATCTTAGCTATGGTAAATAATGCTGCAATAAACATTGTTGTGCTGGTAGCTTTAGTGTGGTCTTGTTTGTAAACATTTGGGTAAATGCCCAAAAGTGGGATTGCTGGGTCATAGGGGAGCTCTATGTGGAGTCTTGAGGAACCTCCATACTGCTTTCCAAAGTGGTTGAACAAGTTTACACTCCCACCAACAATGCAGTAGGGTTCCCTTCTGTCCACATCCCCTCCAGCATCTATTGTTATTAGAGTTCTTGATTATAGCCATTCTAATTGGGGTGAGGTGGTATCTCAATGTTGTTTTGATTTGCATTTCTTTTATGGCTAGGGAGGTTGAACATTTCTTCATGTGTCTATTGGCCATCCTTCTTTCCTCTTCAGAGAAGTTTCTCTTTGTCTTTAGCCCACTTATTAATCAGGCAGTTGTTTCTTTGAGGGTTTGTTTTTGGAGGATTTAATTTTTTGAGTTCCAGGTATATTTTAGATATGAGACCCTTGTCCGTTGTATGGCTAGTGAAGATTAAAGATCTATGTTTAAGTCACTAAAAGGATTATGACTACAAATGAAAAAAAAGGTAAACTCTGACCAAATCAAAACATACATATAGGTGGGAAAGAAGAAGGAAGAATTATGAGTTTATTTTTCATCTTTCTTTTGTTTTTTTTTGTTGGTTGTGGGGCTTGAACTCTGGGCCTGGGCGCTGTCCCTCAGCTCTTCAGCTCAAGGCGAGCACTCTACCACTTGAGCTACAGCGCCACTTCCGGTTTTCTGGTGGTTTATTGGAGATATGAGTCTCACGGTCTCTCCTGCCCGGGCTGGCTTTGAACCGCGATCCTCAGATCTCAGCCTCCTGAGTAGCTAGGATTACAGGTGTGAGCCACCAGCGCCCGGCTTATTTTTCATCTTTCTTCTGAAGTAATCTAAGTAAAAAAAAAAAAAAAAAGTAATTCCTATCCATCATTTTATCCATTCACTTTCATCCATATCTGCTTATTTTAAATAATGATGTTCATCAGGTATTGAAGAACCCAGTTTCAGATGCCCCCTCACAGACCACTAGAGACCACGATCAATGCAAACAGTGAAGAGTTTATTGCAAGCTCAAGCTTGGTCCTCCACGCACTCGGTAACCAATGACGCTAAGAGGCCCTGAGCATAGAATCAGCACAGTTTTTATAGTATTGAACAAATAACTTTAAGGAACTTTTACATAAGAAATGACATGATTGGTTAACATTTAAAGGAAGCTAAGCTGGGCAAATATGATTGGTTGATCTTTACAGAAAAATATCCTTGTTCCATAGCTTGACCACAAACGGTATGCAGGGGCAAGTTTCCCCCAGTTGATTGGAATGGTATGCAGGGGCAAGTTTTCGCCCGGTTGATTGGAACATTATATGGTTTTCTTGGAACTGAAACTCTTAGCCCTTAGCCCTAGATCACCCCGGGGGCAAAGTCACTCGCGGGCAAACACCTGCTTTCTTGTAATGGCAGCCGTCTGGCTCCTTACCTCTTTCAGTATTAACTTTACTCATTTCTGGAAGATGTAATTTTGAATGATTTTTAGCTTTCATTTGTCACTCCTCTGTATTACTTGAGTTTTCAAAAAGATATCATTATCATTAGTATAGACCAGTATTCCACTAAGATTAGCCAGAAACTCTGTGTAACACTTTTTCTCAGAGAGAAGTCAGTCTTCCACCGTTATAAATGGACTTGTTGCTCACATTAACAAATACAATTAAACAGAAGCAATACTGTTGAGGTCTCCAGGCTCCTTCTTTCTGGAACTCAACAGTCATGCTGTGAAGAAGTCCCAGATAAAAGACCACAGGAAGAGAATCCAACTCCAACCATCCCGATGAGGCCCTGGCCTAGGTGATACCAGCTCTTCCTGGCTGAATTGCAGGTGATTGCAGCTGTATGATTGGGCTGAGCCCAGGCAGAAATCAGAGAAAATTCTAATCAATCAAAACGTAAGAGCCATAGTAAATTATTGTTTGAAGTTGCTAGGTTTTGGAATTCTCTCTCAGGTGTGCATGTACCAGTCTTCGGGCTTGAACTAGGGGCCTGAACACTGTCCCTGAGCCTCTTTGTACTCAAGGCTAGTGCTCTACCACTTGAGTCAGAGCACCACTTCTGACTTTTTCTGAATAGTTTATTAAAGATAAGAGTCTCATAGACTGGCTGGCTTGGAACCATAATACTCAGATCTCAGCTTCCTGAATAGCTAGAATTATAGGTATGAGCCACCAGCACCAGCTTATTTCTTTCTCTTTTGAAAATATTTTAGTGGATTTTATTATGACATTGCCATATGTGTATATGTTGTTTCTTAGATAGCTATGAGAGACTGACACAAAGAAAAATACATTCAATACTCTTAAGAACCTAAATAAGATACTAATATCCCTATTCTATATAGTAGGAGGATTTCTTAATCTGTGAAGCAACCTTCTTTTCTATTTATTGATGCCTCACATTTTTGTTACTACATTTGTCATACTCTCTCACCAGCCCACTTCACCCCACACTGGATATAACTCAGTAGCCCACTACACCACCAGCACCAAGTTTGTATATGTCTCAAATATTTATTGATGGCAAAAGATGAAATAGAGGGGCTGGGAAGGTGGCTCAGTGGTAGAGTGCTTGCCTTGTATGCCTGAGGCCCTGGGTTCGATTCCTCAGCACCACATAAGCAAAAATAAAAAAGCCAGAAGTGGCGCTGTGGCTCAAGTGGTAGAGTGCTAGCCTTGAGCTGAAGAGTTGAGGGAGAGCACCCAGGCCCAGAGTTCAGGCCCCACGACCAGACCCCCCCCAAAAAAAGATGAAATAGAACCAGGACTTAGTATTAATGACTATGTATTAATTACTATGTATTAATTACATAGTATTAATTACTATGTAATAAATTACTCTAAAACTTTTCAACTTAAAACAAATGAAAGATATTTACTATTTTATACAGCTTCTATGAAGCAAATATTTGGGAAGCAGCTTAAATTGGAGATTCTGACCTGGGTCTTTCATAAAGTTATAGTGAAGATACTCATTATAATACCAGATAAGACAAGGAAGGAAGGAAGGAAGGCAGAAAGGGTGGGAGGGAGGGAGGGAAAGAGGGGGCGAGAGGGGGGGAGAGAGGGAGGGAAGAAGTTCCCCCAAGCAATCACCACATAGAGATGTACAGGTTGTTTCTCACTGCAGAGCTCAGTAGGGAGAGAGATAAGCTCTGCACCAAAATGCAGGGCTTTATCTATCCAACGGGAGGGGTGACTTTTCCCTTGATTTCTGTAAATTCAATTGAAAGCTTGAAATATACCTCCAGTAGTGACAACAACAAAAGAGCTAGAACACTTGTAAAATCTTGAACAAAATTATACCACTGCTAGAACTCCAAAATAAGGTGAGGTTTTTGAGAAATCACTAGAGAAGTATGGATGTGGGATTCATTTCTAGCAGTCGCTGCAAATCAGCAACTTAGTGAACTTTCTTTGCAAAGTTTGACCTCTCCCAAACTTAACAGCTCATCACAATGTCTAAATTACCAGCTATTGCCTCCTTCTAGCTCTTAGTTTGCATTCCTGGAATTGTCCAATGCTTTGAAGGGATGTTTTCCCTAGACTCCCCAGCATAATAATGCATTTCTTTGCTACTCTATTCTAAGTATCAACAGGAGAGAATTGCATAGGAAAACTTCCCACATTGTTTTGCAATCTGACCTCAAAGTGGAAAAAATTAAACTTGAAATGTGAATTGAAGGATACCAGTAGCTTTCAAAGCTGGGGCCTCAATAGTCCTGGTAAATGTCTTACAAAAGCAAGGTATTTGGGACTCACAATAGTCTAATTGGATCAAATCAGTTTTCCAAACCTTCCTAGGGTTATTCAATATCTATCATGTTTTAAAAAGTTCATCCAAATCATTCCAAGCCCGTAAACTAGCCTGGCGAAGGACCTGAGCAGTGTTTGATTCATCCCTCTAATTTCACTTTCATAATGTCAAATAGTTGCTGCCTTTATATTTCTCATAACAGATGTTGTCTTACTTTAAAGTACTAGAGCTATACTTATCTACATGAATAATGTGTATGGATGTCCTTGGGCACAAACCTCCTTTATTTTCTGTAACTAATTGTAATTTATTATTGCAAGCCAAATTGGTGCCTTGTGCTCCTCCACTGTAACCCTCCACTTCCTATCTGTTGGGAAAGCAATTGCTCTGACCTGGGAATGAGTCAGTCTGGTCCATTGTTATTATCTGTTTTCTGCTAGTGTCTGATGAAGTACATCCCTTCCACATTATTTTTTTGGTTTTTTTCCTTTAGGTTCACCAGAATCCATTAAGATTATCATTGCTTCACCATGGCTACCAGCTGATGGCCTCATGTACTTATTTCTTCAAATGTGAGCCTTCTTTAAGTCTGTTGGCCTCTCGAAGCCAGCTCTAGGCCTATTTCATATTGTGTGTCTAACACTTTATGAAACTAAATTTAGACCGACCTGCAGAGTTGCTTCGCTTAGCTTCTGCTGTTCTGAGGCTTAATGCTTAATGCTTATTAACAGGTTTGTCTGGGAAGCCTGACTGTTTCAAACCATGTGAAAGCATCAATGAAAGGATCCACCACATCCATCCCAGGGGACCACGCAGAGGGAGCCAGGCACAGTAGAAAGATTATTATAAGGTTTATTAGAGGAGCCATATGTCCCCTGGAAAGAAAACACTTGGCAGCCTGTGCTATAGGTGGCAGCAGGGTCTGGGCATTAGGAAGTGAGGTAGGTGGGAGTTCAGGTGGGTCTGGGTGGAGAGAGGGAGGGGCCAGCTGTATGGCGGAACTCCAGGGCAGGGAGGAGCTCAGGTCTGGGTGGAGCTGAGGACCAAAGGTGGGCATAATGCTTACACCATGCGCTCAGATGTAAAGACTAAATTCCTATGTCTTCCACTTTTCTCAACTATTTCTGAGGTATCTCCTGGGCCACAGCTGCACAGGAGCTCAAAATCCTTTCTCAGAGACAGTTTCTGATGACTGGCTCCCTTTCATCCATCCCCGTGTATTTACTTTAAAGGTAATTCTTTTGAAAGAATTATACATTCTTTTCAAGGTGGTAATCATATTCAACATATTTACTAACTCATACAGAGTTTATCTCTAGATTTTCTAAGCCAGACGTAGAGCATGTAGAAAATCTCTTCCATTTCAAAGATTCTGTTTCTTTCAAAATCCAAGACCACTGTCTCTGCTTAGGTTCAGTTAAGTGCTAGTGTGTGAGGATTACCCTAGCAAAATACCTCAGATTGGATGACTTAAAAAGGGAAATTTGTTTTCTAGAACTCTTGGAGCTCAGAGGTGCAAGTTCAAGGTTGGTTTCTCTCCTGAGACCTCCCTCCTTAACTAGCCGATGACTCCTCTGTGCCTTGCTTCATCTCCCTTCAGACTCTGTGTTAGTTATTCTCTTCTTAAAATATATCAGGCATATTGGAAGGTGAGTTAAAACCTGTGTAGCCTTAAATACCTATGCAACTTTCTAAAAGATGCCAGCTCCAAATACAGTCACTTTCTTAATAAATGTGGGATTGGATTTCAAAACATGAATTTAGGGAAACCAGTTGAGCCCATAATACAAGATAATGTATTTAGAAACTCAGTGTCTAAGTTTTCTTCCTTCTCTGATGCAAATAAATACCAACTACTTATTCCCCCCAACTCTTTTACCTACACCTCCTTTTTCATAATCACCCTTTCCTTCACTGTCATTCTTGTTAGCATTATACCCACTGTTGGTCCTCAGCTCCACCCAGCCCTGAGCTCCTCCCAGCCCTGGCTCCTCCCAGCTGGCCCCTCCCTCTCTCCACCCAGACCCACCTGAGCTCAATTCCTCAATTCCTGCCCCTGGACCCTGCTACTACCTGAATAGGGACAGGTGCCATGTGCTCCCTCTTGGGGGAAATATGGCTCCCCTAATAAACCTTATTTATAATCATCTTTCTCCTGTGCCTACCTGCCTCCCCTGGGGTGGATCTGAAGGATCCCTTCAATTCTGCCTTTCATTACTGAGTCTTCTCCCACATCTTTCCTCCAGCTACCATTCCTTGTACCTTCTCCTGTCCTTTCAATTCCTTCTCCTTTCTACCCAAACTCTGCTTCCTCTCATGGCCAGCCTCTGTTCCATCCTTTAAATTTTTAAAGGTCTCTTATACCACAGATGACCTCTTGCTAGTGTATCTTCCTTTCTTTTGTGTTGTCTTCTTTGTAGCCACACATAGCATTACAGAAAATTCTCTTCTATCTACATATAGTAGGAAGAAAGGAACCTACACAGAAGGCTCCAGAAGGGCACTGGATGGAAGCAAGCATTCTTCTGTCACCATACAAAGGCTTAATCCTCAGCCGGGCCATAGCACAGCTCATTAGCTTGCACTCAGGGTCATCCAGTGTCCTCCCTGGAAAGGCACCTCCATCCTCAGTCCCTTCATTTTCCAAAGAGAAAATCAAGTAAAATACTGTTCCTTTTTGCTGTTAGTCTACCCACTAGAGTTTCCTCTATGGAAACAGGAGATAGAGGGGCACAGGGCCTCCAAGAACAATCTGAGTTATCAAGTAGAAATTGCTGTTGCTGAAAAATCTATACAGGAAGGCATCACATGCCAAGCTGCCTAAATCCTTCCTATGATCCTATGTTGACTCTGCTTAAACATTTTCTGTTGAGGGGCTGGGAAGGTGGCTCAGTGGTAGAGCGCTTGCCTTGCAAGCATGAGGCCCTGGGTTCGATTCCTCAGCACCACATAAGCAGAAAAAGCCGAAAGTGATGATGTGGCTTAAGTGGTAGAGCACTAGCCTTGAGCTGAAGAGCTGAGGGACAGTGCCCAAGCCCAGAGTTGAGGCCCCACCAAAAATAAAAAAGAAAGAAAAAAGAAAATTATCTGTTGAAAAAAATGTATCTGTTGAGGATTAGGAATGTGGCTCAGCAGTAGAGTACTTGTTTATCATGAATGAGGCCTTGGGTTCCATTTCCATCACCCCTCTTCTCCCCCACCAAATTGTATATTGAGATTGATCCTCAATGCACAAAAAGCTGTAAGAGCTAATGGTTCCATACCAAAGTACTGCACAATAGCCACAGCTCTCATGGCTGTTATTTATGATTCAGAGGGGGCTAGATACCAAGGACACGATCTCCACTTTGGATGCTGAGTTTGGCAGATTTGCCACGTGTCTTTTTTATATACACAGCTTCCATGTTGCCATTTTAGCCTACATTTAGTGGCCAGCCTTGAAGAATGGTGTAGGTCATCCTCATCATTCAGATGACAACTCCTCTCTCTTTCTCTCTCACACACACTCACACACACAATTTCTTCAGCAAATAATCAAAAATGACTTCCTCTGTGATACCATTTCTTTCTGATACTGTTGTGTGGTAATTCACTTACACCAGGGAAGCGCGTATCTTTTGTAATCTCCCCAGAGTAGGATCAACATGAATCTTGTCTGTATAGCTGACTCCAAATGACCAAAGTAACAGAAGTTCTAAAGATATATTTTACTGCTCAGAGCAAGGGTACCTCAGGGAAAATAGTATTATACAAGTACCCTGTAGTCAAGCCAACTTGAGACACACAATGCTAAACCTATACTTTTCAGAACCTTTGATAAATGACTGTACATTGAAAATTTCAAAGAATTTTTGTAGCATTTTGCACATGTATTTGACAACAGAATACTTTGCTGTTGAGCATCTTACAAGATGTGCTTCATATGTTTGTTTGGAGAGTAGATTCCTTACTGCTGAACTTCCTCCTAAGAAAGGAAAGAACTAGTAAACCATGAGTAATAGATCATTTGGAGCCATCTGATGTGAGTTTTTAGCTGTCAGCTGAAATATCACTGTGGCCTGCCAACTGGAAGAGATGTTCCCTGTCACAAAGTATTTTCTCTGACCACTCTGAGCAAGCACAGACCTCCTCCCCACTGCCTGTCCTTTTCATGGTGTTTCCTAAACCAGCTCCAATCCACCCCTGGTCCTGGATTCTAGTCCTAAAGACTCATTTAATGCCTTTGCTTTCAATTTTCCTGACTTGCTGTCACCATTGGGTTCTCTACTTTGACTATTTAGTGATGGCTGTTATTTCCAAGGACTACCCTCTTATTTGCTGTAAGACTTGGCTCCTGGACTGTGCTTTGAGAGAACTCTGCTTATATGCACCCATTCTTCTCGACCTACCTTCACCTGCCTGCTTGCTTCTGCCTCTCCATACATTGTTTGCAGCTTCTCTCTAGATTAGTGTCATAGTCTAGCCCCATCTTTGACCTTAACTTGTGACTTGGCCCACTGCTATGAAATAATATTGACCATTATGAAATATTGAAAGAAGGGCTACAGACCGGCTCAGTGGTAAGAGCACCTATCTGCAAGCATGAGGGCCTGAGTTCAAAACCCAGTGCTGTTAAATATATATATATATATATATATATATGTTATATAATGTATATATAAATAATTATATAAGTACATAAAGGAATTATGTTGCTACATGAAAAGCTGCCCAGCTCTAGAGCATACCATGAAGACTAAGATTTGATGCTAGTGTAAATTCTTTCAAATTCCTCATGGTTTTCAGGTAATACCACTCTAGTCAGTAGGGATCTTGGATTCATTTTGCATCAATAAGCAATGGTGTTAGTAAAGACTTATTCTCTCCATCTTTTTAATATCTTTAATCTACTAAACAACACTCCATAAACCCTGAATATTCACATTTTATTAAGGGTTACAGCAGTTCTCTACTTGTAAACCAGAGATGATAATCAGCTTGTCATTTTATTTGATGTGTTTTTGTTTTTAGCTATTTTTCTGTTACAGTACTGAAACACCAGCAGGCAGAAGTACCTTCAAATTAAAAATGTATTGTTAATATTCCAGACCACACACACGTGGTTCTTCGTGTGGCTTTGAATTTGACTGCTGAGATGAGTGAGTATGATATTTTGAGGATAAGAAAATGTGCCCAGCTCAGCCTGTTTTGCAGAATTTCTTTGTTCCCAGAGGCAAACTTGGCACGGTTTTGTTAAAGGTTCAGTTGGAGTCAGGCATGTTCTTTCCCCAAGGTCACTTTTCAAAGTCTTTGTCAACCAGTTTAATAAGTAAGTACCTGCCTTCAGCACCACCAAATAGCTTCAGTTCCAAAGTTGAATGTGTAGGGACATTGTGTGTGTGTGTGTGTGTGTGTGTGTGTGTGTGTGTGTGT